>NC_091963.1:114778895-115114124 GCF_031021105.1 Erythrolamprus reginae
TCTGCAAGTTGGAAGAATAGTTCATTATTTTTGATAACAAGACATTCCGCACCTATTCAGAGAGATGAATCTGATTACAGTACTATTTCATACATAAGGAGTTGTGGTAGTTAGAATGCAGCATTTGAGGTTAATTCTGTTGGTTGTCAGGGGTTCGATTCTCACCAGCTGAAGGCTGACTCAGCCTCCCACCCTTCTGAAGTTGGTAAGATGAGAACCCAGATTGTTGGGGGCAATATGTGGACTTTATAAATTGTTTAAAGAGGGCTGTAAAGCATAGTTCCCTCTAAGCTGAGCAGTGAGCAATCGCTCACTTAAAAATCATCATCAACTCAGAGTTTTCCAAACCTGCCCAGAAGCCGAGAGGGAAAGAGTGAGAGGGAAGGAGAGAGAGAGGAAGAGAGAGAAACAGATAGAAAAAAGAGAGGAAGGAAAAGAGAAAGAAAAAGAATGGGAGTAAGGAAGAGAGAAAGAAAATCAAAATCTAGTTTGAAACTAGCTCAACTATTTAAGTGGCATTTTGATATTGATAGAGTTGCCCTATTATGAGCTCACTGTTATAGACACACAGTACAATATTTTATTTTGAAATTCTCTGAGGCAAAACAGGGTGGGTTTTTTGTTTGTTTGTTTGTTTGTTTGTTTGTTTATTTAATATTTCTGTGCCGCCCAGTCCCGAAGGGACTGTTGCTCAGACACTATACTTTTCCGCCCACCCCAAAAAAATATTAGAGGGAACACTGCTGTAAAGTACTGTACTGTGAAGCAGTATATGTCTAAGTGCTATTGCTATAAATGTTTTTTTTAATGGAACATTATAGATTCATCTCAGCCACTCTGATTTTCTTGAATTATTTTCTAGTCTTAGTTCATAGTATCTGTTATCCATGGTTTGTTGTATAAGCCACAATGTCTGATTTCAATCATCATCCTAAGCCATAGCTAAATAAACCATAATGTCCAGCATAATGTGTGATCCAAGTCACAGAATAATTTCATGATAGTATATTATGCTAATATAAGTAAAGGACTGGAATTTTCTTTTTACTACCACACCATGGGCGTGGCTTATTTTGTGGGTATGGTCTGCTGGCCATGTGACCAGGTGGGAGTGGCTTGATGATCATGTGACCTGGTGTGGCTTAAAGGTCATGTGATTGGCTTAAAGGTGGCCAACTTGACATCCCTCATGTCAGGGGTTAGGGTTAGGGTTAAAGTGCCTGGCCTCTCCTCGCCTCAAAGAGATGCAATTCCCCTATATATTTACTATTATTGAACATCCAAAATATACTATTTAATTCTATGTATATATGCCATATGTGTACATACATATTACACACAGGCACACAAAAATATATATTATCTACTATATAAATTGTACGAATATGTACACCCACACCCACACGCACAGCTCTTCTAAAATTATACATATTCAACCTCATTTACTATGATAAGAAAAACATACCCAGAGCCCAGAAGGGGAAAAAGGGGGGGGGGGGAATTCTACCAGTTCTGTGTACCTGACCAAAATTTTTCTACCAGTTCTGCATACCTGACCTTACCAGTAGGAGTCCACCACTGACGCTAATGCACAATTTTAGTCATTCATGCCCTTATCACCTTGAGGTTCGACTACTTCAATGCTCTCTACATGGGGCTACCTTTGAAGAGTATCCGGAAACTGCAAGTTGTGCAGAATGTAGCTGCACGAGCAGTCATTAGCCTGCCTGGGCCTGTCCATGTTTCTCCAACACTCTGCGGTCTGCACTGGACTCAATTCAAAGTGTTGGTTATGTCCTCTAAAGCCCTACATGGCATTGGGACAGAATTCCTACAGGACCGTCTCCTGTCGCATGAATTCCAGTGACTGGTTAGGTTCCAGAGAGTCAGCCTTCTCCAGGTCCCATCAACTAGACAAAGTTGTTTGGCAAGAGCTAGGGGAAGTGCCTTTTCTGTGGGGGGCGGCGGCCCCCTGGAATCAGCTCCCCTCAGAGATTCAGACTGCCCCCACCCTCCTTGCCTTTCGTAAGAGTCTTAAGACTCATTTATGCCGCCAAGCTTGGGCTGATTAGACCTTAGACCCTGGCCAACGAATGAGTGTATGGTTGCTGTACAAATGGATATGATTGATTTTAATATAACTAGGGATTTTAAATAGTTATGTAATTTTAATTTAATTGGATTTAATCTCATTTTAACCTACTGTTTTTATATGGTGTAAGCTGCCCCGAGTCTTCGGAGAGGGGCAGCATAGAAATCCAATAAATAAATAATAATCAAATAACAAAACACGATTTGAGTATTGCCCACAAGATCATATGCTGCAATGCCCTACCAGTCAATGAATACTTCAGCTTCAACCGCAATAACACAAGAGCACGCAACAGATTCAAACTTAATACGAACCGCTCCAAACTTGATTGTAAAAAATATGATTTCAACAACTGAGTTATTGAAGCGTGGAACTCATTACCAGACTCAATTGTGTCAACCTCTAACCCCCTTCACTTCTCCCTTAGACTCTCCACGATTGACCTGTCCAGGTTCCTAAGAGGCCAGTAAGGGGCATACATAAGTGCACTGGTGTGCCTTTCGTCCCCTGTCCAATTGTCTTTCCTTTCTTCCAACTATCCTATATATTCTCTTCCTTTCATATATCCTCTCCTCTAAGTTCACTTTCACCCTCTTTTATATTATCACATGTCCTATGTATTTGTGTATTTGTGTATTGGACAAATGAATAAATAAATAAAAAATAAATAAATATAATGGTCCAACTAGAAAGGCTACATAGTCTATAAACAAATTTAATAAAATTAAAACCAAACAATTTTATGGTTTCATCTAATGCATGAATTCAGGTGTGTTCTACCTATTATTAGCTCAATCACAGACTTTGTTCAATGACTTCTACATAAATGCTAACTTTGCTTAATGACTACAATATTTGGTGGCACACAGGAATCTGGGAAGCCACCATATGTTATACTAATTTTGATTAATGCTGTTCTGTTCGGGTCGTATGTGACCCGAAGCCAAGTTTGAGTCCCTGTAAAAAATTTTCCCTGCATATCTGAAACTTGAAATTTCATGTAGTTTCATCATTTCAGGGGTTCTCTCTATGAGAATTTTTTTTGGGGGGGTGGGGGGCTTAGTTTTTGCTGGGCAAAAAAAGTTACAAATCTTCTGTTCCCGGGTCACCCTGACCCGGACCGAAAACTCTTCATTTGCAGTGCTTATGTTTGGTCTTTTTGAAAGCTTTTTTCACTTGGAAAGTAGTCTGAACATTTCTGCACACAATGATATGAAAATTGAAATGAAAAAGGTAAATCTTATTGGTTTATTTTGCGGATATAATGCACGCCCCCCCGTTTTTGTGAAAGTTTTTTCAATTTATGGATAGTTTTGCTTGCAAAATGCATTCTATTTTACTGAAGTTGGTGTGGGATTGGTAGCTTGAACATTTCTGAATATAAGAAAAATATAAAGGAACTGAACAAAATGATTCTTACTGGTTTTTTAACATCAGAAATAAGGCCTCCCCCCCCCCCCCCTCAGCTGCTTGCAACCATTTTCACTTTTTATTTTTTTATGCTCCAAATCCGAAATATTCTTTAAAATCTTAGGCATTCATTTACTCAATTTAACAATGCTGACCATCAAAAAAATATTTGTGGGGGTGGGGGAAAATTTTTTTTTCTGGGCAAAAAAAAAGTCACACTTAGTCTGTTCGGGTCATATAGACCCGGACCAAAATGATTTTTTTTAGGCACTTGAATTTGGTCTTTTTGAAAACCTTTTCAACTGGAAAACTAGTTTGAACATTTATGAACATAATGATATGAAAATTGAACTGGAAAAATTGAGACTTATATTTTTATTTTGATCAAAAAGCCCCTCCCCCCATCCTTTTTAAATTTCGTGTCAATTTCTATTTTTTAAGGCTACAAATCCCTAAGGAATTTTCCCCCAAAAGGTTTGATATACTAAATTGAACATTTCTGAATATAAGAAAAATATAAATGAACTGAAAAAAATGGTTCTTATTGGTTTATTTTTGCCACAAATGGGCCACCCCCCCTCGGCCTTGCTGTGTGCCATTATTGTCACTGTTTATACATATTTGTCTAGAAATATTTGGAATATCCTTTTGAAAATCAACCACATTGTAGCCAGAGAACTAATTTTATGAAACAAATCCATTTTACTAAAAAAAAGTATGTAAGTTTGAAATTAACAGCATAATTTTTATATAAATTGAAATAATTGAGGCATACATTATGTGCAAAATAAACCAATATGCATCAATTTTTCCAGTTCAATTTTCATATCATTATGTTCAGAAATGTTCAAGCTACCAATCCCACACCAACTTTAGTAAAATAGAATGTATTTTGCTAGCAAAACTATCCATAAAGTGAAGACTATTTTAAAAAAACGGGGGGGGCGTGCATTTCATCAACAAAATAAACCAATATGCATCAATTTTTCCAGTTCAATTTTCATATCATTATGTTCAGAAATGTTCAAGCTACCAATCCCATACCAACTTTAGTAAAATAGAATGTATTTTGCAGGCATAATTATCAATAAACCTAAAGAAAATTCACAAAAACGGGGGGGGAGGCATATTTATGTGCAAAATAAACCAATAAGGATTAATTTCTTCAGTTCAATTTTCATATCATTGTGTGCAGAAATGTTCAGACTACTTTCCAAGTGAAAAAAGTATTCAAATTGACCAAACATAAGCACTGCAAATGAAGAGTTTTCGGTCCGGGTCAGGGTGACCCGGGAACAGAAGATTTGTTACTTTTCTTAAACAGAACAGCAGGGTTAAGCCTGGAGAGGCTTCTTCATGATTTTTAACACATTTTTTGACTTTGCACATACATTGAATCCTAAACTAGTCTAGGTTTTACGTAACCTAAGCTAAAATTTGATTGGCTATTTTGCTGCTCAGTATGTCATGCAAATACCGTTTATTTGTCTGTCTTATTCTCGCTGATTGCCAACAATTGACCAGAGGATCTGCCCCAACACCTGTTATTTAACTGGTTGGCTGCATTCACATTATCTACTAAGCTGTATTTTGCATTACCGCCGTTAAAAACAGGGATATTTTACAGTTCAGCATTGTGTGGAAATCAGGCCATTATAACTTATTCAAAAAGTCAACATTTAATGCATTGAGTAAACAGAGCCATGAAATCATTCTGGTGTTCTAAATCAGGGATATTGTGAATTGGATTTTAATAATAAAAGATTCTCTGTACTTGCTCTGCTTTTTAACACTTAAAGGTTAGGTTTGTACAATATACCAGATTAAACTAAAATAGATAGTATAGTATGTTATAGGAATCTAACCATTTTCCTAACATTTTGCACTAACAGATAATCATGTTAAGCTATAAAATGCATGAATTTTGACCCCATAAATTATATGAATGCAGCAACTATGTTTTTATTCGGCTGGATTTAACACTTAATGAATTGTGCAAACCCATCAAGATGGAGTGAGTGAAATATAGATAGACCTCATTTAACAACCACAATTGGGACCAGAAAGTTGGTCAATAAATGAAGCGATTGCTCAACTTAACGAATATTAGGTTTGCCATCTTACTTCAGCTTGCCTTGCCTTTACAGAGATAGTAAATGTTATTTTTTAATCATAATTGTAAAATCATTGTAAATCCCCTACTTTAGATATAAAATAACTGTGTAATTATAACCCAGTCTTGGAAAATACAGATATTTTTATTTTCCTGGAGGAAAGAATCTTTGTATTGGGATAAATCTATGGAGATTCTCAATCATCCAGGTCACGATTGTCCCAAAGGCATTTTTTTCGATAAACTGCAACAAAAAAACCTTGTACTTGGGAATAAGCAAGGGTTAAATAGAGACAAAGGGAGATGTTAGTCTTTCTCTTATTTTCCGAGCATAATTCTTTTTATCTGTAATCAGATGGGGCTGAAGAAGAAACTACCAGACATAATACCTCCATGAGTCAAAGGGCCCAAAACCAGAGTCCATATCAATTTTATGTATTGCCCCTGTACAACCCCCACCCCTAATTCCACAATGCTTAAGAGAAGCAGCTCCCAACTTGTTCCAACCAGGATCCAACATTGAGGAATCTGGGTCAGCCTTCTGAAATGTGTACTGGGGAGCTTCCGTGCAATTTAATCCAGTTTTATTTGCATGTTGCATGTGCATATTTTAAACTTAAAGAGCAGGTTCCCAAACTCAATGGAAACATTGATTTCTTTTTCTAAAGCAAGGGTGATTAATTGGCTTGATCTGATGTGGGCAAAACTAGTTGGATTTCTATAGCTATCGCGTGCTTTTTGACTGATTATCTTTGTAGTGCCATGATGCCCTTAGCCATGTAATCAAAGTTGACTAAATTAAAAAGAAAAGGAACTATCAAGCAGTGGAAACATTTGTTCAGCAGTCTGCCTTCTGAGGGGTTCAGATTATTCTGGTGTGTTTTCAAGGAATGTCATCCCTTTGTAACAGAACTTCCTGTGGGTCCTATGCATTTATCAGCTGCATTGCAAGCAGAAATTAAAGCAATGTATTCTTCTGTACTAGAAAATTCTGCATCTGTTTAATTTTCATCTGAAATGTAATTGTTAAAGGCACAGGAATCTCTTAATATGGAACTTACTACACACTTGCTTTTTGCCTTCTGTGTTCCTTGTTAGACATGATTTAGACTTCTGTGTCACTGCACATCAGGGAATGTTATGTGTCTGTCTTTGGAAGCGGTCGCAGAGCTGTCACATTTATACTTCTGTGAATGTTAATGTTCCAGCTAAGGGTTGCTTAAACCAGTGTTTCCCAACCTTGGCAACTTGAAGCTATTTGGACTTCAACTCCCAGAATTCCCCAGCCAGCGAATTCTGGGAGTTGAAGTCCAAATAGCTTCAAGTTGCCAAGGTTTGGAAACACTGGTTTAAGCAACAACGTGCCTTGTCTTCTACCTCCTACCTCCCAACAGGAAGTCGGTTCAACCAATCAGCTTGCAGGACCTGCATCTCCACACAACACTTAATTGAGACTTGTGAGGTGTGTGCATTGGCCCATCTGCAGCCATCCATAACCTATTCTTACCCATCAACCCCTTTGCAGCATGGATGCCTACATACAGTTTTAGATAAGTCTAAATCAAGTGTTTGTCCTCTTGAGAACTTCCATACCTCATGTTTCAGATCAGATTTGAAGGAGAATAGTCTTCCTCCAGTCATGGACCCCATTTATCTCCTCTTGCTTAAAGGAGGAAGAATCATCCAGATCTTATCATCTCATTAACACCAGGATTAACAATATCCCAATCAGCAGACAAACAAGATAGCAATAAACAATAACCTAATCAAGGAACACCAAGAACACTCCAATCAACACTGATAGGGCAACCCATTAGTATATAAAAATAAGAATAAAAAAATAAAAAAATAATTTTTTTTTTAAAAAACTCCCTTCTAGTACTGATGATATTACTTAGCTTGGTAATTAAATGTCTGCAACAAAACTACCAAGGACTTTATCAGTTTTGCCTCCTTGGCTAAACCATTTCTTATGGAAACATATCAGTGGAACATTGCTATCACATTGAATTTGACAAGATATATACAATCCATTGCTATCAGTTATGCTAGTTGTGATAAAAAAAATGAGGCCTTGGAGGACAGCCGATTGTCTAATCCAGATCTTAACCAACCCTATTTGCCTAATTATTTGATTGTATCTTTTACAGATCAGATTTACAGAAAGACATGATTTATGGAAGGCATGATTTCTTTAACCGTGGTTTATTAAACAAATTACAACTGATTTGGAACATCAATTGTGGATTAATATTCTTACAAAATCTAGTCATGGGGCAAGACCATGGGTCAGTTAAGCCCATTATTTGTCCATCCCAGTCTTCCTACAACAACCAATATAATGACATGGACTACAATTCTCATAATCCAAAGTGTACAAAAATCTATTGTATCCTGTATCTCAGATACAAACTCTTCCCGATCAACACTTCCCAAGAGCCTTTTAAATGGAGAATCTGTAAACTGATCTTTAAGTTTTCATTGTTCAATGTTTTGTGTCCATTGCACAGAAGCACCATCTCCAACTTCTTTGCATTGATAAAAGACCATCTATTTCTCTGTTTGTAGGAACCTTTATATCCCCTTTTAATTCAGCCAATGTGTAAAATAAATCATGGTTGCATTGATCATCCTATCAGTGTGAAAAGTCTCCACAGTATCATTTGAAGAAAGTGTTGGTACTTAATTTTCCTAGGTAGGCTGAGCTCTGTTCCTTTTGCCACCTACTAAAGAACCATCCACGATGTAGAGAAATAGCTTGGAAATATCCTTGCAGAGAAACAACCAGTTCCTGGTGGCCTTAAGCATCCTATTTTCTTTATTTATTAGTTTTTCAAAGATGAAAGGCTCATTTTTCTTAAACTTGCAAGAACTCTATTGTTGCTCTTCTCTATCCAGTGCCAATGTTCTGCCCAGCATGAAAGCAACTGCTGGAATGCATCATTAGCTCCTAGATCAGTGTTTGTCAACCATGGCAAATTTAAGCTATGTGGATTTCTACCCCCAGAATTTCCTAGCCAACATGACTCTGGAAAATACTACTGATACGTGTTGAAATTCGCTCATCTTAAACATGCCAAGGTTGAAAAGCATGTCTTAGCCTTGCATTCTGCTGTCCAGTGGTACTACCAAGACAGACAGGGTTTTGCTAAAGGTCAGAAACTATTAAGTAAAGGCTACTAGCTTTTTAGTTTTATGTAAGAAAAGGCACAACCCTCATCTTTGGAGAGGGGCGGCATACAAATCTAATAAATAATAATAATAATAATAATAATAATAATAATAATAATAATTCAGAAAAGAGAAGTTTTCTTCCGAGATAAGGCAATCTAGCTACCTAAGTAATGTAATCCTAGAACGTATTAGGAAATCAGGCTATTTTTCCTATTAGTTCAAGCCAATAAATTCTAGCTTTTCTCCTAAGATTTCACCCAAATTTGTTTTTTTTTTTTTCCCTAGCCCTGCTTGAAGAGGCAAATGTTGAATCTGGGATCTTTGGCATGCAAAGCTTCTCTCTACCCACCAAACAACAGCACTGCTGGTTTAAGCTACATCTGATCCTTAATGTATATCACACGCCATATCCAGTCTTTATTGTAAAGTGATATGTTACAGAAAGAAAAAGAGGAGGAAATGAAATGAAATTGTTAAAAGATTATACTGCTAAAACATAAGAGCACTAATGCATAAATGAATCAAATCTTAAGTGATCGGGGTGGGGTGGGGGTGGAGGAAAAAAAATAAACAACTGATCAGAGCAAAAGGCTTAATTAATATTCAGGGTACTTTTCATATGGGTATGACTCACTGGGAACTCCTCTTCCTCAAGATCCTTTACAGCAAATGGGATCTGGTGAGCACAGTTCATCCCCATCAGGCTTTAAGTAGGAGATTGTCTAGGGTGGACTGTCCACCCGAGGCTGAAAGTCTTCCTAGGGGTTTGCCATCTCAGAGCCTCGAATGTTTCAGCCCAGCCTTGCTATAATTCACACTGAGATTTAGAGATGAGGTGCAGTTCTAACACAACTGGAGGGCACAAGTTGGGAAAGAATGACCTTGAAATTCAACAAACCATCCGGAAAGTGGATGGTGCAAGGAGGGAAAGAACAGAGAAAGAAGAGGAGGGAGGGAGGGAAAGAACACCAGGAGGTGGTTAATGGGGGCAGGGGAAATCTGGAAGATAGTGCATTCCTAAGAAATTTTGGGGGGGGGGGAACCCTCCCAAAAGTGACATTTTGCTGAGATCTCTCTGTCTTGGCAGCACTGTTGAGTAGGGTGCTGGGATGGCTGGTTTGGAGCGTCAGAGGAAACCTTTCAAATTCTGCAATCGGTCACATTAGGGGCTTCTCTTTCCCCTCCAGAAAACCCCTTGCTGAAGTAACTCACTTATTTCCCTACATTATCATAATCGGTATCTTCTCCCTTCCCTCTAAAAACGCTACCCAAATCTTCCTGGTCATTTGAATACTGGCTAACTGCAAGCGTTGCTGTTATTCTTTCTTGCTTTTCTTCAGCTTTCTTCTCTTGGATCTCAGCCGGGCTGTGCAGGAGTAGATGAGTTGGAGCTTAGCTCTTCTTCCCCTCCTCCTCCTTCTCCTCCTTTTCAAAGTACGATAGCAAGTTTCCAGTTCAGGGCTGAGTTTCAAAGTTTGCAGGCAGGCAAGGGTTAAGGCAGGACTCCGCTGCTCCAGCAGTGGCACCTGTCAGTGGGAGGGAAGCAGCGATAGACTGGAGTGAGTTTTGCCCGAGTCTCCAGCAAAGCTGGAAGCAGGCAGCAGCCACATGGAAATATCCAGCTGCAGAGGGTGAGAAGAAGGCTGCATTTTGCCCATGCCTGGCTGAGAAGAGGCTAGCAAGACGAAGCCTGGAATGGGGGGATCCTAGGAGGCCAGAGGCCAGATCACCCCCCCCCCCTTTACACACACACACCAAACAAAAACAAGGAGGCACTACAGAGCTCTCTTAGATCGCTAAGGAGGAGAGCAAAGAAGCTGAAGATATGCAGCTGACTCGGTGCTGCTTCATATTTCTTATCCAGGGGAGCATCTATCTTCTGGTGAGTGACCGAGGGGCTGGGGGAAAGGGTAATGTTAGTGATAGTGACATGGCTTTGGCAAATGTAAAGTCAAAAGGGCTGCTTCTTACATTAGTATGTCCAAGCAGTTTCACGGTCTGCTCTCTCAATAGCACTTCTAGTTTGGCATGCGCTGCGCTCTGTTCTCCAATTGTCCTTGCACCAACTTCGCCGGACAGGTCATTGCATCTTAGCTTTCGGAGGACCCTTCTGTTTAGGACCATCCTTTCATTCATCTTTCCATAAATGCCGCCTCTTTTTCTTTTTATTTTCCTTTGCAATGATTCTTTGCTTGTGCTTTCAGCAGCAGCCTATTAACAGCTACCAGGATATGTTTATTTTGCTAGATGTATACACCACCTTTATTCCAGGAGCTTAAGCAGGAGACTACATAGCATTTTTTTCCCTCCAATTCTACCCCTGCCTCCCCCCCCCCCTAAAACAGCTGCCTGGGTGGATTGGGTTGAGAGAGATCCTAGTTCAAAGTCATCCAACTGAACCTCCGTGGCAGAGGACAGCCTTTGCCAGGTTTTGTCCCTCCAGATGTTGTTCGATACTTTAACCGCAGCTCTATAAGGACACTGATTTCGAGACAGGGAATTGGCGTTTCTGCCAGAACAAACATTATTTTACAGCCCATAATTCATAAAGAGAAAAGACTGAATCTATTGCTAAAACAAAAAAAACACAAAAGAGTTTATTGAACTGTTACAGATCTCGGATAAATAAGTCAGGTCACAAGCTGGAAGTTGTAAAATCTCCAGTCAATTTGGCTTTTTGGGGTGGATGGGGGGGAGGATAAATTTATCGCTTCTCATAGCAATATCGTCTGCCCAAGTAAACTTCATCCAGCATGTTTCTCTGAAGCCACTGCTAGAAAGCCACCCTATACGGCAGGCTGTTTTGCCCCAAAGAAGGAGGAGGAGGAGGTACAAGTTAGAGGAGTGAAATAATCTTCTAAACACAGGGGTGCAAAGGGGAGCTGCTGAGCGTAGACAGATACAAATACAAAACGCTGCCCGAGTGAGTTTTGAGTTTCGCAGAGAGATTTGAATCCAGTGCCAGAAACCCATGCTGAAATGAAGTAAACGATAATGCTTGCCAGAATATATTTTCTATCTCTGTCCTTTGAAAATGCAAATAATTTTCCATCTATCTTCTGTAGGAGTTGTCTTCTAAGCGGCTGCTGAAATTCACAAAATTTAATTAGCAAAGTAGGCCATAGGAATAGAACAGTTTTGAGCACTAGTGCTGAGAGGCATTGTTTACCTATCAACAGAGAGAAAAGCATTTGCGTCAGTCGGAATGGAAAAAGGCACAAGCGCAAAGTTGATTTTAAAATCCTGCCCCCATTCTCCGGAGTTGCGAGTTCAAGATGTGCTGCTCACTATTTGATCGGCAGCAGCGGACCCCTATAATCCGGAGAGCTGGTTTCTCTGCTTGTTTTCCTTTTATTTTTTCTCCAGCAGTGGAGAAGGGAGAGGAAACAGGGAAACGATCCAGAGGCTTTGTAAACAGTGATTAAATGGGAGGGTAGGGCAGGAGGTATCTTTTGTCTTGGATTGGCTTGATCAGCATCAGTGAAAACTACAATGACCTCTTGCCTCCCACCTTCTCATATTGTATTTTTCAGCTCAGGAAAAGCAGAAACCCCACTGGAACTAGGGCTCCAAGCCTCATCTCCTCCAGAAATGGCTCAGGTTGCAGCTGAGAACAATCTCATGTTCTCTGGTGGAGACAGGCACAAACAGACCAGAACTCCTCTTTGCTAAACTGCGTTCCCCTCAATTGTGGGTTGTTCCTTGAAAAAAAAAAAGGGAAGAAAAAAACATTCTAGTCTACAGGGAAACCAGCTTAGAGTTTTCTTTGGCAGCTGAGTGCCCTTACTCCCTGTGGATCTGGTGCAGATCCCTCTTCCTCCTAGCACTGCAGCTGGGTTGAACAGATTGGGTTTGGCTGGTTGGGTTTTGTAGTTGCCTCCTGTCTGGTCAGTAGTTGCCTCTTTTCTTTCACCTTGACTCACCCTCCTTTTAAAAATACATCCAACCCGCCCCCCCCCCCCTCTCACCCACAAATGGCTTGTTCAAAAATTTGTGCAGATGGAAATAAATTGGATTGCACCAAGGAGCAAGATTGCAATCTCTGGTCCTTCCTAAGGGGGCAAGTTGGGAGGGGCCACTTGGCAGGATTCTAGAAATTAGAAGGAGCCAGAAGAGTCTCCTGTTGCAAGAGGAACAAACCTTATATTGAATCAAAGCATTTTCAGCCAAGTATTCTCAGCTCAGAATAGCAGCAGCTCTCCTAGTTTGCAAGGAAAGCTGTTCCTAAATATTGAATCCATCTGAATCCAGGTTGGAGATGCTTGGGATGTGGAACTCAGTACATTCTTAATTGTAAAGTTACATATTGTACATTTTGACTCCCAGGACAAATGTTAGATGCAAATGCAGTGATCTCACTCACTTAAAAATGAGGTCATTTGGTTCTTCTGAGGACATCAAGGGGAACTTCTGCCCAGTCACTTATCGGGACCCTGGATATTTGCCTTAGGATAACCCAGTGGGTTTTAACCTGCAAAACCTATGCACTTATCTTGAAATCCAGTGTCTCCTTAACTCAGGAGCAAAGAATAGATGAAGGTCCTTCAACCAAACTCCTCAAAGATCTTGTTTTTAACCAGCTGTGGGTCACTTCTTACAACACAAAACAAGCTTGAAAATAGAGCGGAGAGATCTCTTGTTTTGCAAGTCTTCCATCATTGCCTTTTAATTTAGAAGGGGCAGCAAGGTGGTTTTTTGTACCAGAATGATATCGGTGATTTTAATTTAATATTATCCTACTGATAGATGCATTGGTAGTATCCTTTTTATTTATTTATTTTTTTAAAGGTTGCATTAAAAGTGGTGGGGGAGGTCACTTTATAACACTGGGATATTTTAATACTGCTTTGAGGTTCCAGAAGACCAAAAAATATACTGTTTTTAAATAAGTAATCACCAGGTGAGATAGTAACTACTGTCCCCATTTTCGGGATATAGAAACGGAGGGGGGTGTTAAACATCTAATGAATCCCCAGCAGACGGGGGTTTGTTATAATGAAGCATTTTTAAAATCCACCCTCACCCCACCCTGGTGTCTGCCTAGAGATGTAGCTTCATTTAACAAGTTTACCAGTTATGGAGCACCATAGGGGCTCTTATGTCATCCTTCATATACATCCCCTCCTTCTAAAATTTGACTCCACTATCCAGGTCACTATAAGATATATACACTGGTTGCCTGTCTCTAGACCGGGACCTGGGAAACCCACTCACTCCAATGTCATAAAAATGGCCAATAGTCTTATTTGGCACCCAGCTGAGGCAGTGCTAGTGGCTCCCAGGGTTAATATCAGTGGAAGCGCTGTTAATTCAAGCAAATGTACAGAACCACCAAGTTTAATGACCATCAGAGCTGAAAGTCAAGTGTTCTCACAAAACAACAAAAAAGGTCTTATCCAGATGGTGCATGTGAGAATCCTGGGAATCTTAGTGGTGGCACAGCTTGTTATTTTTCTGAGTGAAACCATTCAGAGCAGTGTCGTAATAACTTTGACATATGTGCTCCAACTAAAATGATTGTGGCCTGGCTGACTTGTATAGTTGCTTAGATCAGTGTTTCCCAACCTTGGCAACTTGAAGATATTTGGACTTCAACTCCCAGAATTCCCCAGCCAGCAAATGCTGGCTGGGGAATTCTGGGAGTTGAAGTCCAAATATCTTCAAGTTGCCAAGGTTGGGAAACACTGGCTTAGATCAATGGTCTTAATGACACCATGGATGAATAAAAGTTTTTCCCCATGCCAGAAAGAGGGATTTTAAAGAGAGGGCTTTTGTTTTAATGTGTGTGTGTGTGTGTTTTCTAGGAAGGAATCCATTTGTGTGCGTATGAACGAGTGAACGAGTTTTTTAGGAGGAAATCCTTTTGTAGTATTCAAGTAAATAGCCATCCTGAAGTACAAGCCAGTATTAACATACCAAAAACCTAGCTGAAAAGAGATTTATTTGCCAAGTTAATGTTTTGAACTGCTGCACTAGACTGAAGGTTTGAAGCCAGTATTCCTATCCCACCATTCGTAGAAAAGGAAAACCTGAAGTCTTCTGGATGAACTATAGTTGCCAGCACCTTTCCCCAGTGGCTTTATTGACTAGGCGTGCTGGGAATTGTCTTCAGTGAATGGTGGAGGGCCATGTTTTTACTACGATTGCTGCATGCATCCCAGGCTGAGAAGAAAGCCCCACTGAACTTGGTGATATTCTCAACAGACATGCAGTGGTAAGATGATATATGCCAACAAATATACGAATTGAAAATGATGCTTAGATCATGTGAATGAGTAATACAGCCTTCCAGTAGGTTAGTCACCCTGACAATAGTTCTGAATGGCAGAGTTATGAATAGATCACCTTGCCCAGCATCTGCCCCTGCCTTCCTCTTCTCAAACATTTTTAATGGTAAAAAAAGTTGAGTGGCTTTTAAAAGAACATTTATTTGTTTGTTTGTTTGTTTGTTTGTTATTTGATTTGATTTGATTATTTGTATGCCGCCCCTCTCCTTGGACTCGGGGTGGCTCACACCATATCAATAGGAAATACAATATATAAATACATCAAAATCCAATTAACATGAATAGTTAGTTTAAAATTCTAAAAAAAAATATTAAACATTTAAAAAATCATCCAGTCAATTACACATTACAACCACCCTACAGATTCAATGGCCAGAGGCTGGGGTCTAAGGACCCCAAGCCTGGCAGCATAAATAAGTTTTCAGATTGTTATGAAAGGCAAGGAGGGTGGGGGCAGTACGAATCTCCCGGGGGAGCTGATTCCAAAGGGCCAGGAAGTTTATGACGTTCCTTGGGGGGAAGCCAGCAGGTGATGGCCCTACCTGGTTCAGAAAGAGCAGTCCCTGATGAGATAGAAGTTAGACATCTAAACATATAACCAAAAAGAGAAATATAAATATATGTGGGTCATTAGGGTAGGCACTAGTATACTCATCAGATTTCAACTTCAGAATTCCCAGCCATCAGAATAATTCTGACAATAATGAGATAGAACACAAACCTCAGAAACATCGGAATAAGTCTGGCAATAATGAGATAGAAGTCAAGGTCATTTAAGGGATCAATGTCAGATTAAGTGCCCAATGCAGAGAATAAGAATAAATGGACAAAACTTGCAGTGAACATAATTGAATATTCCTCCACCCACCTCTTAGGATGTGTATTAGGATCGCTGCTTTTTAACTTGTTCCTAAACCATTTGGAGGTAGGAGCAATCAGGAAAGAGGCCAAGTTTTCTGACAGTGTCAAGTTATTTGGAATGGTTAAAAGAAAATGCAGCTTCTGAAAGGCTACCAAATGGATCTCTTCAAACAACGAAAGCAGGCACTAAGCTCACACACATGGCACAAGGTAAGCAACAGAAGTGGCGGACGTGGGAGCGGGGAGAGAAATCCTGATTTCCTTTGATAAGGTCTGGGGGGAAAATGTGATTAGCCAAGAAAAGATTCTTTGGTAGAAACTTTAATTAAAATATTTACTGAAACTGTTGTCAAAAGAAACAGCGCTTGTTGGGGTTTGTTAGGGAAGCAATTAAAAACAAAGCTGCCAACATAAAAACTGTGTATAAAAATATTCTGGTCGCAGAGAAAGCGAGGAAGGAATAGAGTGCGGTTTGTTTTTTTCCCCCTTCTTTCACAATTCTTGAAGCCTTAGTCATCCATTAATGCCAAATGGTGGGAGAAAAGGAAATATTTTGCATGCAGCATCATTAAGCTGTGGAATTTGCTGCCGCAAGATACAATGATGCCCACAGTTCAGTTTGGTTTGAAAGGGAACTACAATGCTAAGAGCATAAGGAAATTATAGCTGGGCAAGGCAAGGGACATTCTAGATCTCAATTTGGTATGTCTAACCAGATCCAGAAAGCTGGATCTAGGGAGCTCATAAACACAATCTGGAAGAGGTCCAGAACAGCTACTATTTAAGGAACCACAGCATCTGGTTCAGAAGATTCTATGCAGCCACCAAGATTAACAGCCTAAAGGGAACAAAGTGCATTAGGATACATGAATTTGCTCTTTGTCTTTGGCCTCATCCTTTCTTCATGCAATCTATCATGGCTATCATTATATAGTACTGAGAATAAATTCCAAAATCTGTGCTGAATTTGAAAATTAAGGGAGACTAGGATAGATCTATTTCGGCCTTATTTTGGCCTCATCAGCTAGCCATACCCACTGGGACCTGAACCTGCAACCTTTGCCTTGTAAGGCAGAGAATTATCCTCTAGGCTACAGTATCCAATCCCTTCAGCTCTGCACCAGGGAAGGGTTACATATTTTTGTGTCGAATCACAAAAATATGCAGTGATATATGCCATGCTCAAAAAAATAAGGGGAACACTAAAAAAACCAGAACATAACTTCAAGTAAATCAAACTTCTGTGAAATCAAACTGTCTACTTGGGAAACAACATATTTAGAATTTGCATCTTCTAAAGCCCCATTCAAATCCTCTTTATTTCAGTCTCTGGCGCATATCTCAGTTTAAGGTGTCAGGGAGTAATAATGGTACATGGAGTTTTTGCCTCCCATCAAAATACACAGTTCTTGTCACTTTGTCCTATTTCAAGGTATGCTGGATGACATTTCTCATACTTGTACAAACAACATAATGCCCAAACCAAATAGGAATGGTGGTTTTTGTGAGTTGCCAACTTCAGAAATTTTAGAATAGTCTTTATGGTGGAAAAGTAGTCTGGCCATCTATCAAGCAGATTGCTTTGATGTCCTTATCATGAATACTAATGGGAGATAGGGGGAGTGGGCAACAGCCAGTAGCTACATTTCTTTATCCCTATGAACATACCCCTTCTGGGAAAAGGCCTTTTGACGAAATCAACTTTGAAGCCTTCATCATAGTATTATTGTTTCTACAGTTAGAATTATTTCACTGATGGTTTTAAGACTAAGGATGTGTCTGCACTGTCTCTTGGCAGTCTTCAAACTTTACCATAAACAGACATGAGTTTGTTTTATGGCATTTCTATTGTTGACGTGGTCTGTCAAACTGTAACCAACTCCTAGTGATTCCATAAATAAAAACTCTCCAATCTGTTTTCACTCACATTACCTAAGGCAATTTTTGTAGTTACATTCCTGTAGTTTCCACTATTTTGTGTATCTACTTCATGCACTATATGATCTTCCTCCTCCTCCTCCTCCTCTTCCTCCTTTCCACCTAGCCCAGCATTGTCATATTTTCCATTGATGAATCAGCTCATATTATGTGTCTAAAGAACAATCCCTATTATATAGCATTTCCAGGCTGCTCCAATCCTAATAAAGAAAAATAATGAAGTAGAAATTTGAAGATGTCACTGGACCATTGAAAGTGCTGGATCTAGCATAGATTGATGGGCATGATCTGGGATTTGCTTCAAGCAGGAAAAGCTTTAAATTGGCATTGCAGAAGCATTTATTTTAACAGTAAATAGCAAAAGTCATAAACCAGCCACTTGCTGAATGTTTTTGACTACAATTCTCATAAGATTTAGATTTGCGTGATAGTTGATTGGAGATTTTGAGGATAACATTTATCCTGATTAATACATAGCATAAGGGGGGTTCTTTGGGAATTTCAGGGAAATATTAGTATCCCCTTTGTTCCCTTTAATAAATGGTGTGATTTCCTTCTTTTTGCATGAGACGGGTTACATTGTAATAAAAGACTATGGTGGTCTCTGCTAAAAGATGGCATATAGATTAGTGAAACAGCTTTTATAGCTTTCTGATTTTTTTTATTATTTATAATTATTGCACAATTTCACCATATTAAACTTTTTGTCTGCAGTTGTTATATTATGTTCATTTTACTTTTGTTCACTGGGTTTTTAATTAATTGCTTTCTGTTTTAATTTCTCAATTGCTCTTTCTCTTGATGGAAATGTGGAATACAAATCTGATCAATGAAATTTCCTATTGGAGAAAGAGGAGGCTCTGACTAAAAGCCTGGGTTAGCTTTAAGCTTCCCCGGGTAATCCAGAATTAGAAAGGGAAAGGCTGTGGGTTCCCCCAAAATCAGGCTGCACTGCAGGAAAACACTGAATACCCCAAACCGGCAGCAAATGATTCCTTGTTTGTCCTGAGTTTTGCAAGATATCATGGAAAAACCAATGCCTGCCTGCCTATATGCACAAATGGGCATGGATGGACAAGTCAACAGTTTTGTGTTTGTTTGTTTTTAAGACACTCCAGTTCCTAAAACCCCTGGGGTACCTAACCAATCCAGCTGTATTGAATGAATCACAGATCATGCTAAAATTGGGCAAGAGGAAAGAATCGACATTTTGCAACTATCAGTTGTATCATTCATTTTAGAATTTCTCTTCCATCTGAAGTTGATAATATCCCGATGCTTACCTATTATATTCTTTGCTCATAGCTTTTAACCACTCCCTGGGTCAGTACACCAGTTAAAAGGCCACTCAGCTAAATGCCTGAATTAAGAAAATGTTAGCATGTTTAAGGCAAATACTCAGGTATATTTCAAAGTTGAGAGCAGGGCTTCTCAACTTTGGCCACTTTAAGATGTTCTATATCTTAAAATGGCCAAGACTAAGAACCTCTTGGGAAGGTTATGGGAAGAAAGAGTTTTTCCTTCCTAAAAAGGGAAAGAAGGAAGGAGGGAGGGAGGGAGGGAACATCACGCTAATTCCTATGAAAATTCAGAGTTGGTTTTCCTTTTTTATGCACTATTTTAATTCTACCTGATGGTTTCTTCTCATTTCTTCCTGAAGTCGGAGAAGAAGGGGGGGTGCAGAAAGGAAAGAGGGGATGGATGGATATATTGCAAGCTTGAAGGAGGAATCTGAATTCAGAATCGGTTAAAATGGCTTAAGAAACATCTAGGGCAGTGATGGGGGAACCTTTTGTGTGTGTGCCAAAAGGGGGTTGGGGGAGTTGCATGTGTGTGTGCACTCTGTAAACCGTTTAGAGAGGGTTGTAAAAGCATTATAAAGCGGTATACAAGTCTAAAAACTATTGCCATTCAGAGCCTTTCTAGAAGTCAGGGGGTGGGCAAAAATGCCCTTCCACACTCAGAGGCCAGAAATGGCCCGTTTGCCAACTTCTTTAAGCTGGGAAACAAGCCAGTTCTAGCCTTCGTTAGGGCCTCCGGGGAGGGTTATTTCGCCTTCCCAGGCTCCTGGAAAGTCGCTGGAGCTTGGGGAGAGCAAAAAATGGGCCTTCCCCACCCTCTCCCAAGGCTGTTTCCCAAGTCCTAATGGGCCCAGAAGGCCCAAAAATCAGCTGGCCAGCGCTTACATGCTCACCATACCTAAGCTCACTTGCCTATTGATATGACTCCACATGCATTTGTAACACACATGCCATAAGTTCTCCATCACAGATCTAGGGGGATGAATTTGGATCTGTAGCCTATAACATTCCATTCCCTTATAGCAATGTTTCCCAACCTTGGCAACTTGAAGATATTTGGACTTCAACTCCCAGAAGTCCCCAACCAGCGAATGCTGGCTGGGGACTTCTGGGAGTTGAAGTCCAAATATCTTCAAGTTGCCAAGGTTGGGAAACACTGCCTTATAGAATCACAATACGTGAAGGATTTCCAACTAGTTTTGGTACTGCATTTTGGAAAATGCAGTAAAGGCAGTGGGGGTAAAGAGATGCAAAAGTGGAGGGGGTTCTGTTAATTTCCCCTTTTCAAAATCTTAATTCAATCGTTCAAATTCCAATTTCCAACTCTGGAACTCTTCAAAAGTATACATAGGATTCTGCTGCTTGTTGCTTTGCTTGTTGTTTTCACTTTATTGTTCCTTATCTATGCAATTTTATTCTAAGCATGGCATTACCTAGAATTAAGGCATCCTGAGGAACTATTGTCTCTGGTTCAAAAATAAGCCTTGCTTTCTTTTTTCCTTTCTCCATATCTCCTTTCTCCCTCCTTCACATTTTTTCTAAGAATAAAAATCCTGAGGCTTTTAATACTGTTTTCATTAATTGGTTTTGTGATCCTGCCAAGCCATGGTTGATCTTCAGTTTTGCTTGCTTACAAAAGCAATTTTCACATTGTAGTTCATGAAGTTATTTTCCCTTCAAATAATTTTTAATTAATTAATTATTTAATTAATTTATTGATTGATTCATTGGTTGATTGATTAATTAATTAATTAATTAATTAATTAGCTTCTAGGACTGCTCAATTCAAACAATCATTTTTGAATAGCAATATTACTGTATACTTTTTCCTTCTTTAATGCCTGATTGTTTATTTGATTTAAATCCTCTAGAAGCTGACAGTTATTTACACTGTACTCCTACTTCAGTTTGTCTGGAAATAATACTGTGAGTTTCCATGTCTGGGTGCAATGGAAAGGGATGAATTTGGATCTATGGGACCTGATGTTCCACTTCCCTATAAAGTATGGGAAGAATCTAAAACTGTTTTGCAGTTTATACACACTAAAGTGTTTCGCTGAATCAATGGGAGAGTCATGAAAGAGAAAAGTAGGGTTTGGGAGGTGGGGTTATCCTAATTCAATAATTATATAATTTCCAAATTCAGTTTAAAGTCTTAATCATTGAAATATATTTTCTTGGAGTAAATGGGACAAACACATACACAAAACTGAGGATTAACTGGGTTTAAGTTTATCATGATAAATTATAATGTTTAAAATACTTCTTGTCTTCTCTCTTCTCCTACTCTTTTAAACTGAATTTTGGAACCTTTTTTCCCTTCGTATCCAGGCATAACAAAACCCAAAGTCATACAAGTCATCTATTACTTTATATCTAATTTTGGACGTCTCTCCATTTGGGAGCCATATTTGGGGTAGAGACCTTTTTGTCAAGCACTAAATCTATTCATGGCATTATGTAATAAAAAACCAAATTTAGCACAGATGGAAGTTTAAAAGATCATTGCCGGCATAGGAGAGGTCTTTCCTTTTTCCAGGGCACTGGGCTTTTAGCTTGCTGTAAAAGCCAATTTTTTCCTGAAATTAAAAGGTTTATAAATATATAGAAACTACTCATAGGCTGCTCATATATCACATTACACTATGAAAGAGAGAGAGATGTGGGGAAAGAGATAATCACAATGCCTTGATCTGCTTGTAAAACTAAATCTTAACTGATAAAATCATACATAAATTTAACCACATTATTTTGTAAATATCAAGTTTTAGACAATAGTCAGAATTTTCAGAGTTATCCTGCACAGGTTCTCTCTATTTAGGGGCCAGATTATATACAAATACAATATGTATATACTGTACAGTAAATACAATATGTCATACAAATAAAATTCAATCTAACAGTCCGTATTCTCTGTCAATAATCATGTTGGCTAAGTTTTCTAGGAGCTGTAGATACAACCGATCTGAAGAACAACGTGTGAAACTGTTTTGCCATTGTTCTAACTATTAGTCATGGAATTGGAAGGTGGAATTAAAATCATGGAATCCAGCTGCCTCCTAAAGGAAAAACAGATAATGAGATCCTGCTGTCCTCTTGTTCCATATAGGTAATCTGTGGCCAAGATGAGGCAACAGAAGAGGAAGAAGAAGAAAATGGAAAATCCTCCAAAGCTCAACAAAGACCCCGAGTGCAAAAGAAAAAAGCCCAAGTCTCCTTAAAGTCCTCTATAACCCCATCTTACTTCCAGAATACAACTCTCTTAGAATTGGCCTCTAGTAACGCACCAGAATTTTGGAATATCCTAGATAGCTTGTCCAAGCAGGGAAAAGGCAAACAACCGCGTGGAAGAAGAGATTCCCTCACCAACCCTAGTCAGTTCAAGAAAATATTTGGGTGGGGTGATTTCTACTCCAACATCAAGACAGTAAAACTCAACCTCTTAATTACAGGCAAAGTGGTTGATCATGGAAATGGCACAGTCAATGTGTTCTTTCGGCATAACTCCACCGGCCATGGGAACATCTCAGTCAGCTTGGTGCCACCAAACAAAGCAGTTGAGTTTGATCTTGAGCAACAAATCTTCATAGAGGCAAAAGAATCAAAGATCTTCAACTGCCGGGTGGAGTCTGAGAAGGTAAGCAAAGCGAAGAAGACTACCCTGTGCACTTATGACCCTTCTAAAACCTGCTTCCTGAACCACACACAGAGCCAGGTCTCCTGGGTTTGCTCCAAGCCATTCAAAGTTATCTGTATCTACATAACCTTCTACAGCATAGATTACAGACTTGTGCAAAAAGTGTGTCCTGACTACAACTACCACAACAATGTTCCTTATTACCCCTCTGGGTGATTACATACCTCTTAAAGCAACCCATGTCTCAAATGTCATTTCGTTGGGGACTGGGGAAGGGAAATAAGACTATGAAAAGATTGAACCAAGCTCCATCAATGCCAGGCATACACCCGGCTTCTACTAAGAGACATTGAGTTTGGAAAAGAGATTGAGAGGACATGAATGGACATATCATTGTTGGAACACTTTACTCTTTCATGTATACATTTAGCCAAAATATTTCAGTGCTTATGGCGGAAAGCCCAAACTGCACTTTCATTTCATCATTGCTATTTAACAAGTGATGTAATCCATCGGGGTACTACTGTTGAGGTTTGTATCTGTCAACAGCCACATTTGGGGAAGCAATCTGTAGGAGGTCTTGCATCAAAAATGCGTAAAATGTCAGCAAGCAGTGGTCATGGTCAAAGTCAAAAGTGAAAGAGGCCATATTTTGCCTTTTGACGTGTCTTTTTCTCTTTTTGTTATTGCCTTTTCTGGTTTCCCTTTGCTTCTTTCTCAGTGTACCTGTGACTGATGCTAAAAGAGAATATTCTTGCCTGAAATTAAGCTTTGAAATCATTCATAGAAATTAGATGAAATTAGATGCTTCTTGACTGTGCCACATTGTTTACCCAAAGGTTAACTTTATGAATGGGTGCTGTTTAATCCTTTTTTCCAGTAACAGGGACCCCCTTCCCCAATAGATCATACAGAACAGGGGCCTTCAACCTTGGCAACTTTAAGACTTGTAGACTTCAACACCCAGAATTCTGGGAGTTGAAGTCCACAAGTCTTAAAGTTGCCAAGGTTGGAGACCTCTAACATGGAGAATATCCGATCCAATGGCACCTTGGTAGCAATTTCTTTTTTACCCCCACCTACTTCCTTGCCTGAGCATTTCACCATCTCATTCATCCTCTTGCATTTTATCCAGTTTAATATCTCTAAGTTTAATTTTAACTCACTAAAAATTAACAGCGGGTAACAGGAGTTGAATAAAAAAGACTTAGAAGGCTGTATTGGGGTATCTATATCTGAGTTCTTGGATGGCACACTACAGTTTAAGGAGTGTGTTCCATCCCTTGGGATTGATCTGCCTTATTTCCCTTTTTGCCCCTCTTAAAAAGAGCCAAAATTCTTCTGTTTCCCCATCCTGCCCTCTCTACCCTGATCCCTGAAAATTTCTGAAATTAGAAAATTGATTGGAAGCACTAGAACATTCAGCATTCCAAAAGGCCACTGCTGGGACTTAAGTTGTACATGATCCACTACTTGACATAGTGGTGGGAAACCTAATCCCTTACCTCTAATACTTTTTCAATATATATAGCCAGATCCTAATTGCATTGCTATGGGTCAGTTTTCCTTGAATAGAGCACAAATATGGTTTATGTAATGTGATGATATCTCTATCAAAACACTGCAGGTTTGAGAAAATGAGCCAAATGAAATCATCATCATGTTGTGCCTTTGATTTAATCTTAATGATTTTTTAAAAAGAAACACATATTAAAATAGATTTGGCCAGAATCTACAGAAACAAATTGGAAAGAATTGTACTGGGGCTGATTCATAGCAAGAACTTCAGCAGCCGTAAATATGAGTTGAAGATGGAGAAACTTTTCACTCATCTATATCTACTTAGTCTTGAGCCCCCTGAAACATTGGAAGCTTGGTTCTGTTTCTTGATGATTAGATTTTGCCAGCATTGGATTTTGCTACTTTAGAAGGGACAGGACCATACCTTTTCAATTACTATTTGGGACAGGGAGGGTGAAACACTGTTTAGTCACGAAAATAGAAGGACAAGGCACATCCTCGCATTACTGGACAAGAGAAGATTGATTCAAATCCGGGTGAAGCTGTCTCAGGGGAGAGATAGCTTGCTTGCTATGAATTGTGAAATTAGTCCTTGGCTGCAGCCTTGCAGATTTCACACCACTTCTCTAAGTCTGAAAATGTCATATTGGAAGAGACAGGTAGATCTTCAATTCAAGGAATTAGGAAAATGGTACTGAGAATATGTTCCTCGGTGGGATTTAAACACAGCAAAAAAGATATTATTTACCATTACAAGATTATGAAAAGATATGACAGGTGACATTTTATAAATGGCTTTCCCCAATCCAATATTGTCAGAATGTGTTGGACTACAGGAGTTATCCTTATCTGCATGGCACTAGGTTGAAGAATCCCAATCTAATGGTTACTCTAAAGCAGGGCTCTCCAGCCTTGAAGTCCTTTAAGCCTGGAGGACTTCAACTCCCAGAATTCCACCGGGCTTAAAGTTGCCAAGGCTGGAGACCTCTGCTCTAAAGGATGAGTTGATCATTTGGTTCCAGGTGTAAATTTATTTATTTATTTATTTATTCAATTTTTATGCGCCCTTCTCCTTAGACTCAGGGCGGTTTACAACCTATTAGCAATAGCACTTCTCAACAGAGCCAGGCTATTGCCCCCACAATCCGGGTCTTCATTTTATCCACCTCGGAAGGATGGAAGGCTGAGTCAACCTTGAGCCGGTGATGAGATTTGAACCGCTAACCTTCAGATCTACAGTCAGCTTCAGTGGCCTGCAGTACAGCACTCTACCTGCTGCGCCACCCCAGCTCTTCTTTTGCTTTTAGAATATTGAAAGATATGGAGGACACACACAAATGAAGATTCCCATATATTTTTAATAGCATTTTTTCCCTTGAGGTGTGAAAAAGGGGATGGAGAAAGATACATTATGTGTAACATCTGTATTGACAACCATCTCCACCTCACCAATTCACTATTCGCATATTTTAGATTCTGGCTTAATCGTCTTTGGAGAATCTCTATTTAGCAGGAAATGGGCACAAATTTGCATGCTTGGGAGTAAAACTTGCCCTCCTCCTTTATCTTTTTACCCTGAACGCACCACTACTCGTCTATAAAAGCGATTTAGCAAGCCTCCTACAGAGCTTTTGGTCTTGGATGGCTACATGTTTTCTAGCTGTAGTTTTAACATTCTGAGAAAAGAAAAATAACAAAGGAAAGGATATGGGAGGGAAAAGAATCACAATCCACCTTGTTGTAATGCTCTCCCAAACAACCCTTTTTTAACGACTTAGTTGATGATTATCAATACATAGCATGCGTGAAGGTAGAATTTGGTGCTACTCAAATTCAGACAGTAAGAAATGTTACTATTTCTTAGTTCCAAAATTTATTCTCTTTTTTTTCCCAAAGAGAAATTCATTATTTTTTCATTACAAATGGATATACCTTCACACCGGGGAAAGATGCCAAATTTGTTTGAAATCCTGCATCTGTACCAAATGCTTTCTGGTGCTCGCTGGCACAGAAGCACATGGAAGGACTGTGGGGGCAATGAACACAGCAAGTGGCAGTCATAAAGAGCTTGCATGCACCTGGGCATCTCTTGGTCCTCAGAAAAAGCATCTGCAGCCAGCCCAATTAAAACAAAATTAACGTTAGGGGGAAGAAAATAAGCCTGTTTAAGCTTCTAAAGGGTTCTTTGCTTCAACAAAGGTTTGTGTAAAGCACCCCTATGAAACTGTTTCACAAAGCTGTGCGGAACCCTTGCTTATAAACATCAACAAAACAACCACTTCATTTTATCTCCTGGCAGTTCCAACAGACAGAAAAAAATGTTCTGCACATGCCCTAAGCAGAGACAAAACTTCTAATGGCTGTTGGAATGGCTGGCCAAAGCTCTAAGGCAATGTTAAATTGCTTAATGTGTCACACTATCTGAAGATGTGCCTCACATTGCCCTCTAATATTTTCCCCCCAAAAAACTTAACACCCTCCTCCTCCTCATATCTTATAAAATTTCAGCTTGTTCAGGATTTCACAAAGTCTCGTGTGGAAAACATTACAATCCTGTGTTTCTGATTCTAGTAATGCAGGTGTAAGACTGACACCACCTCAGGAGATTGCAAATGATTTGTGGGGGGGGGCAATTTAGCCCCAATGCGATGCCACCTGGGACTTGGAAAGGTTGCTGACTGCTGACAAACGTTGTGCAAATGCAGTACACATTCAAGTTACTGTTGTACATAGATACTGCCATGCCTAATACAGCAAATTCACTTGTAGAAATATTTCCCAGGGTGTATTTTGGAGTTACTAATTTAGCTTTTCTGGTTTCAGATTTGAGGCTTCGTTTTAACGTTAGACCTAGACTCATTGGATTGTCCCAGACAATTAATTCTGAATGGACTGCCTATGCGTTGATGACCTACCTCAGAGGTTATTGTCATAAGATATGAGATCATAACTTATAGAATCTTTGGTGCTATCAAACAGCTTTCCCCAAAATGGCACCCACCAAAAGTGTTAGAAACATAGAAACATAGAAGACTGACGGCAGAAAAAGACCTCTTGGTCCATCTAGTCTGCCCTTTTACTATTTCCTGTATTTTATCTTACAATGGATATATGTTTATCCCAGGCATGTTTAAATTCGGTTACTGTGGATTTACCAACCACGTCTGCTGGAAGTTTGTTCCAAGGATCTACTACTCTTTCAGTAAAATAATACTTTCTCATGTTGCCTGAAGTGTTGAACTTCAGTTTCCACAATCCCCAGCTAGCATGGATAATGCTGTGGAGTTATGGTCCAATATCTTTAGGAAACATGAAGCTGTGAGAACTTGCTATTAAAAATGTTTGGAAAAAGGTTTGTTTCTCTTCTGCTTTTTCCAAGTTTCAGTGCTTCTCCCAGCAATCTACCTAACACTATTTTTCTCCCAGGGTTCTCCTGCTTCTTTGTGCCAGATCACTATATTGTCTACAGTTTGCTCCATAATTTCCTCTTTATCTCTGATTAAATGGCCACACTGATTGTATCATGTATTTATTTTTAATACTGTCATTGAAATGGAGAATAAAGCTTCCTTCTGCATCGCAGGGATGCAGTATGAAAAGTGGCTTTTGATTTTGTTATGAAAGTTAACAGAAATCTCTTTTCTCTAGGGTAATGAATTTATGAAGAGCTGGATCATAAAAATGCACTAAGAATGCATTCTAAAATGCAGAATTTGGGGGAAATGGGTTACTCCTGTCTATGGGATTTGATTTGGGGGTGGGGTCTAAATTTTGCTCTTCAGCAACTTTGATTGAGTTAATATTTGAAGGATGTCCTTCAAAAATGGTGTTCACAAACCAAGATCAAGGGTTTTAAACCTTTTTTCAGGCTACATTAACATGTTAGTTAAAAAAATACAGAGTAAAACCCTTCATCAATAAGAAAACATTTTCTAACAGAAAATTTGCTGTGTTGGAATATTTCCCCTTATTCTCTCAAGGAATCCTCCCTAAAATTGTTATGCCCTATCCCCACCACTATATGTGTGTGTGTGTGCAAGTCTTAATCAAAGAGTAAGTGTTGGCTACTGGTGACGGCTAGAACATGTCCTTTTAGTTTTACTGGCAAGATTTCAGTAGTAAGGCAAGATTTCAGTAGCCTTCCATTTACTGCACGAGTCAAAAAGAGGGTGGTGAAAATATTTACTGACCCCTCACATCCTGGACACAAACTGTTTCAACTCCTCCCTTCAAAATGTCGCTACAGAGCACTGCACACCAAGACAACTAGACACAAGAACAATTTTTCCCCGAACGCCATCACTCTACTAAACAAATAATTCCCTCAACACTGTCAAACTTTTTACTAATTCTGCACTTCTATTTCTACTAGTTTTTTCTCATCATTCCTATCACCCTTTTCCTCCCAACTTAAGACTGTATGACTGTAACTTGTTGCTTGTGTCCTAAGATTTTTATTAATATTGATTGTTTCTTCATTCCTTATTTGCCTCCTGTGACAATCATTAAGTGTTCTACCACATGATTCTTGACAAATCTATATTTTCTTTTATGTACACTGAGAGCATTTGCACCAAGACAAATTCCTTGTGTCCAATCACACCTGGCCAATAAAGAATTCTATTCTATTTTTTCCTCTTCCTCCTTGCTGGGACTGGAAGAGAATGACTAGCTCAACATCACCAAATTGGTTTCATGCCTAAGGTCTCCTAGCTTCTAGCCTGTTTCTATGCCACATCATTTCTCCACTGAGCTGTAGGGATCCACGGAACATCATTTGAAAAACTCTGCCTTAGATGCTATTTTTTCCAAAGAAGTGCAACCAGTAATGATTACTAACATCAAAAGAAAACATTTTAGGACTTCAGTTCCTCTGCAAATTAAAAAAAAAAGAAGTTAGATGTGTTTGATGAAAGATGATCATCTACCAATGTATCTAATGTTTCTCTAATCTCAAAAAAGGAACAATGAATCCAAAAAAAGGAACAATGAAACAATGAATGATTCTTTTTTTAAAGGGGAATGACATATATTTTTTGGAAAGTTGTGGACAACGTACCTTCTCTCCAAAAAAGATATATCATTTCCATATTTTTTTTAAAAGAAAAGCTCACTTGGATTCATTGTTCCTTTTTTGAGATGGGGTTTTAAATTCCATGATCCATGTTAAGCAGCATCCAAACATTTGGCATCAGGCTCAGAGTCTTAAGTAATTGCCAGAGTAAAAAAAAAAAAAGATTTCCTAAGACTCCTTATATTTTTCTCCCTTTCAACACAAAATAAGCCTGAACTTTCATTCTGGCCCAGATTTAAGCTCATAGTATTAATGATATAACATCTTGCTGGAGAATGTAAGCAAACAGTACTCGTTACACCAAATCACCAAGCTTTCTACAGATTCCGCAATGTCCAGATAATTTAATTTAATTTTCTCTTAAACTAGGACTCGGTTCTGCATTTGAAGTAGGTTGCTTTCCAAGGAGTTCTTCATGCTTCAGGGGGATTACACCTAGTAACATTTTGGTATGAGGATAGGATTGGTGGAGTAAGGAGAAAAATACAGAATAAATGGTAGTTGGAGGTGATTTATTAGGCTATTGTCCCAATCCAATTCCACTGAACAGCAGAAGGATGCACAGATGCTATAACATCTGTGGAGCTGCTCAGTGGCAAATGCCCAATTGTGCAAAATTGCTGAAATATACAAGTAACACTTTAATATCTACATGTGTTACACCACTGGATATGGTCTTTGGTATTCCAAAAGATAATGGTACCTCTACTTAAGAACTTAATTTGTTCCATGACCAGGTTCTTAAGTAGAAAGGTTTGTAAGTAGAAGCAATTTTCCCATAGGAATCAATGTAAAAGCAAATAATATGTGCAAACCCATTTGGGAAAGAAATAAAAGCTCAGAATTTGGGTGGTAGGAGGAGGAAGAGGAGGAGGAAGAAGAGGAGGACAGTCACTGCTGAAGGATGAAGGTTAGGTGAGGTGAATCAAAAAAATCCAAAACTTTAAGGCTTAAAAGAGCTGCCCAGAGCGAGGGGAGTGTTTCTTGTCTCTGGGTGCTGGCAGAGGTTTATTCTCTCTCCAAGCGCCCAAAGAAAGGAAAATGTTTTGTTCACTCTGGACTGCCAAAGCCTCCTTAAGTGCCATCAAAAGCCTCCTCTGGCAGCCCACAAAAGCCTGAGATAGCCAGAATTAAAGGAGGAATGGCAGGAAACTGGCCAGCCTTCGTGCCACTCTCAAATTTCCTGGGAAATTTTTCCGGGCTCAGGTTGTTAAGCAGAAAATGGTTCTTGAGAAGAGGCAAAAAAAATATTGAACACCCGGTTCTTATCTAGAAAAGTTCTTAAGTAGAGGTACCACTGTACATTCAGAACACATCTGACCAAAGGACAAATCGGAGTACATGGTGGTGTAAATATAGTGTAAAGAAAAAAATATGAAATCAGAAGAGAATCAGATCGTTCACAAAACAAAATTTGATATGCAACACTTTTAACACAAAAAAAGCCAATAGTACTCCTTAATAAAGATGCTAAGAAGGCAAAGTCCTTGGAGAGGGGCGGTATACAAATCTAAATAATAATGAGGAGGAGGAGGAGGAGGGGGAGGGGGAGGAGGAGGAGGAGGAGGAGGAGAAGCAGCTAGAGAAATTAGTGAAATACGAAGATCTAAAAATCGAGCTGCAACGACTCTGGCATAAGCTAGTGAAAGTGGTCCCAGTGGTACTTGGCACGCTGGGCGCAGTACCAAAGGATCTCAGTGGACATTTGAAAACCATCGGAATTGACAAAATCTCCATCTGTCAATTGCAAAAGGCCGCTTTACTGGGATCGGCAAACATAATTTGCTGCTACATCACGCAGTCCTAGGTGCTTGAGAAGCGCCCGACTGGTGATGAAATACGAAATCCAGCATAGTGATCTCGTTTGCTGTGTTGTACTGACATAATAATAATAATAATAATAATAATAATAATAATAATAACAACAACAACAACAACAACAACAATAACAATAACAATAATATAATTATATTGTTGTTGTTATTGCTATTATTATTATTCAATGTCCATGGTTTGAATTACCACTCCTGGAAGGAAGAAGCTTTATCTCAGTCTTTATAATTTGACAGAAATAGCTTCCATCTTGTGAGAAGAAACTATCTTAGTCAGAATATGAATTTTGAAGAGCAACAAGAAGGGCTAGCTATAATGATTGCAAAACATTGCAACAAGTCCTTACGCACCATTGTTAGTGGGACAAAAATCACCAGTCATCTGTTGGAACCTATGGAGGACCCAAAGCTGTATTCATTTTAGTGTGTACACATACACCAAATATACACTGCTCAAAAAAATAAAGGGAATACTTACTAAACACAATATAATTTAAGTAAATCAAACTTCTGTAAAATCAAACTGTTCATTTAGGAAGCAACACTGATTGACAATCAATTTCACATGCTGTTGTGCACATTCAACTTTGTACAGAACAAAGTATTCAATGAGAATATTTCATTCATTCAGATCTAGGATGTGTTATTTGAGTGTTCCCTTTATTTATTTTTTTGAGAAGTATATATATGAGGGAGCTAAAACTGATTATTACCTTTCATGACCATTACATTTCTCAGTTTGAATAGAGTAAGTAAATATTATGTACATAATGCAGCGGTAGGTTGCTACTGGTACAGCCCAGTTCTACAAATCAGTAGTGGTGGCAACGGGAAGCTCCGCCCACCCACCCCGCTATGCATGAGCATCTCAAGCATGAGCATGATGGGATTTAGAACCCGTCATGACATGATGCTTATATAAACCTGCACCTAAAGCTAAGTACAAATTACTTTACTTCAATGGTGTCAAACCTGTAGCGTTACATTGTTGTCATGTGGCACTTTGTGATTTTTTCCCCTCGGTGGAACTGGTGTGGCCTGCACATGACTCACTCGACCTGCCAGCTGCCAATTTGACAACCTTGAGTGTAGTCCAGTGATCCTCAGGTGCCGAAAGAGCATGTGTTTGCACTATCATGCATGCAGGAGTGCCCACACTCATAACCTGGGGAGGGCAAAAAGAAGCTTCCTCCATCCCCGGAGGCCCTCTGGAGGCTGAAAATGGCCTGTTTTCCAACTTCTGGTGGGCCAAGTAGGCTCCTGTTTTGCCCTCCCCAGGTTCCAAAGGCTTCCCTGGAGCTGGGGGAGGGTGAAAACACCCTCCCCCATCCACCTGGAGGCTCTCTGGAAGCCAAAAACACCCTCCCGGAGCCTCCGTGCGAGCCCAAAATCAGCTGGTCGGCACACACATGCATGTTGGAGCAGAATTAGGGCAACAGCTTGCATGCCAGCAGATATGGCTCCATGTGCCACCTTTGGCACTCATGCCATAGGTTCGCCATCACTGGTCTAGTCTATACTATTTAGGTCTTTGACTGAGTTACAGTTGCCTTTGAGATAAGCATTCATTCAACTCATAATCCTCTTCTTTGTGTAAAGTACAATAATACATGAAAACAATTACAAATAAAGAATAAGTTTTGGTTCCGTTTCTCCTAAACAAGGTACAATAAACCTAAGTTCTCCTATACAGTCTATCCACCCAACATGCCGCAACATTAACGACTTCCTACATCTTGAAAATTGTATGATGTGAATCCCAGTTGTGTTTTGCTGTGGCAAATATTTTGTCCTTTGCCTTAATACCCCCTCAATTAAGAACAACAAAAGTCTTACCCAGCTATGAAGCAAGGGCAGGGCAGACAATTTAAAAAAAAAAAAAAAAAGATTATCAATAGCACTGTTAAACAAAATGCAAAAGAAAAGATATCTACACTTTTTTTAAAAAGTTGGAATTATATTACACTGAGGGTTGGGGTTTGATAGGTCTTTAGAAAAATTAATAAGCTAGCTTTCAAAAAAAAAATTAGGAGGAGGCTGAAGCAAAGAATCTGGTTTCCAAAATTGAAAATGTCAGAGCTTGATGGTCTCTCCAGCTTTCTGATCACATCAGGAGCAAAGGCTGTATTTATTCCCATTTACAGAAGATGCTTCCTGCTCATTTGCTAATAAATAGATTCCCTTGTCTCACTGAGAAAGGAGGGGGGGAAAGTTCTCTAATTTAAATTTAATGAGCCTCTATAGCTAGAGCCTCCAATAACCTTTGCTCCAGCTTATCCAGAAAAGCAGCCGCTTAGAACAAACACCTAAGTCAAATCTACCATGCTTAGCTGTTAACAGTGAAAGGGAGGTAGCACAGCTGCCCACGCTTACTGCAACCATCTGCCTGGCTGAACTCCTTATAAAGAACAAGGAAAAGGAACAAAAAACCAGAAGCAACTGGAAGACCAAAGGAGAATATATTTGTATACAAGGAAAGGGGAAAAAAACCCGTAATTATGTGAAATGGAAAATTGGGGTTCATTTCTTTAAGATCTCGTACTTCTATATTCACAGCACTAAAGAAGCCAGCTCTTCCTCTTCATGCCTGTATCTGACTAGAGATGAAGACCACATCTGATCAAATCAGAGTGATGCAGAGTGATTAAAAAGAAAAAAAAAGTTTCAAGGTGCTCATCCCAATGGGGATGAATTAAATTACTCAGAATTGGCATGGCATACAATTAGGTAGAGCTGCCAACCCAAAGAGGGAAACAGAAAGAAATGTAAGATCATGAGCAAGACAACACATCGCCTTTGCCTAATACTGTTTGATTCAGCAGCGAGTATCCTATTTTAATCTGGGATTTGCATTTTCAATTTCTTTCTTGCCTAGGTGATGCAAGGAGCTTGTCAGATAAGGAGGTGAGACCACTGGAGTAGGGATGGAATTTTTCAGCCCAGTTTCCGGCAGCATAAATCAAGGGTGAAGAACCTATAGTCCTGCAAATATTGATGAATTGCTATTCCTAGTAGCCAGTCAGCACGGCTAACAATGAAGGATGCTAAAAGTTCAGCATTATCAGTTCAACAATAATAAAAACATTGTTCCCTAATCTTTGTTCGGTTCCAGCTGACACAGTTCTACATGGGGCAAAAAAACCCCAAAACACCTTGATATCCTTTGGCAAATTTAACTGCTTGCTTTCTATTTATGTATAGCTGTTAGGCATTCAAATAAAAAAACAATATATATATGAAAAACCTTGGATAACACTCAGCCAGTACTTTCTAAAAGTAACTTTGTTTCTGTCTGTGACACCTTCATATTTTTTCCTGTATCTTTCCTAATCTTGTTTCAGTATTTTCCCTTAAAGAGTTCTTCTTGCTCAAAAATATTCTGACATTTTTTTGCATGCAGAGTCTGTCAACCATGTCCAAATCTGGGAACTCTGAAAGCTATTTCTAAACAATTATTTTTGGAAATAATTATTTACAAGAAATAATTTCCTTGCTAGAATATCCTTTTATTTTTATTTTTAGCATATGTACTAACTGAGGGATATTTGCTTGAAGATTGTGATAAAATATTTCCAAAATTACATGAAAATTGGTCAGATCTGCAAAGCAAAACCCATAGAGCAATGAAAATCACCTGGAAATTTTGGATGATGTTGGAATATGCTGTTCACAATTGTACAAATATTGTTTGTACAATTCTGTTTGGATGAATCATTATCAGAAAGAAATCTTTCCTCTGACTTCATGAGAAGCACGATTGTCTAAAGTATGTAAAGAAAAAAAACTCTTGAAACAGTTTTGTTCAAGAAATCCTTTGGACAGATGGAAAAATGAAACTGCTCAGCCTGCATGCAAAAAAGGGGAAAGGTGATGCATTTAAGGGGGGGAAATCTTGCCAGTTGTTAAGCATAGGGGTGGCTCTATTATGCTTTGGGTTTATGTGACAGCCGGTGGCACAGGAGAAATTGGGTGGGTGGCAAGAAAAATGTGTTTAACTAAATATCAACATGATTTCGAAACTAATGTTCCAGAGTTAGGAAAGAAACTGAAATAGGAAAGAGGGTGGCTATTTCACTAAGGCAGACAGTGATCCAAAACATATCTTCAAATCAACCATGATTTGGTTATGACCTATAAAGCCCTTCATGGCACCGGACCAGATTATCTCAGGAACCGCCTTCTGCCGCACGAATCCCAGCGGCCAGTTAGGTCCCACAGAGTGGGTCTTCTCCGGGTCCCGTCAACGAAACAATGCCACTTGGCGGGACCCAGGAGAAGAGCCTTCTCTGTGGCGGCCCCGGCCCTCTGGAACCAACTCCCCCCAGAGATTAGAACTGCCCCTACCCTCCTTGCCTTTCGTAAGCTACTCAAAACCCACCTCTGCCGCCAGGCATGGGGGAATTAAGACTTCTTCTCCCCCTAGGCTGATACAACTGTATGTATGGTATGTTTGTACGTATGTTGGTTTTATACATTAGGGGGTTTTAAGTTAGTTTTTAGTATTGGATTTTTACGGTATATTGTTTATGACTGTTGTTAGCCGCCCCGAGTTTTCGGAGAGGGGCGGCATATAAATCCAATAAATGAAATGAAATGAAATGACTTGTAGAATATTCCAGCCTGAATATTATTGAAATTCTGAAATGATCTCAAACTTGCAATGCATGCAGGGAAAACTACAAAATTGGTAAAAAAAAAAAAAATAGAAAAGGTTTTAGTTGGCTACAAGAAATGTAGGAAGCTGTTAATTCTGCCAAAGAAGGTATTACAAAGTATTGATTGAAAAGGTTCCAAACCTTTGCATCTGCCATATTCACTCATTAGTTATTATGAACATATAAACAACTGTAGTGCATAAATAATAAATATGCATTCATATTTGCAAAATAATGACACGTTGTCATGTGGTGGCTGTGCTATCTATTCTTCATTCATAAATTCACTGCAACATATTGTACAATTTGACCAAGGGTTTCCTAAACGTTCGCATGTAACTACATAAGCTTTCAGTCATAATTAAACTGGATATAAACTTAACTGAGCAGAGTGAGATTTCCAAGAAGAATATTTTCCTATAAAGCCAAGTGGTAGAAGATAGATTTCTGCATGTTAATGGTTTCAACATCCCCAGCTAGCATGGCCAATGTTTCACAGATGAAATATGTTGTATTCCTATGGCCTTTGCAGAGCCATCGTTTCCCCATCTCTGATGAAAAGCTTCCATTGATGAAATGCTATCAGCCCATTCAAGCTTGCAAGTTTAATAAGCTTATTAACCAAGTGCAGAGTACCACTAAATAAAGCCCTAGCACTTCCGAGCAACAGTGTTATGACATAATTGCTCAATGCCATGCAATGAATTTTATGAACTAGTAATGCAGACAACCACCCTACCTATTTCAAATATTCTAATATTTTTTTTAGAAATAAATTAATTAAAGGGGAAGAAATATGTTACCCAATATTGTTCTGAGTGTTAGTATAGACGCAATGGTACTTGGAACTGGCTATGTGGAGACATATGGAGTAGGTAAAGAGTAGCCCAAGGTGTCCCGCTTTTGGCCGGACAGTCCCACTTTTTGATGATTTGTCCCACGCCCGCTGCATTTGAAAAATGTCCCACTTTTAGGAAAAGTTTTCCTCCCCCGGGGCTGCAGTGGGAGCCTGGAAACAGTGGCCTGGAGGAGGTCACGCAGTTCCTCTGCCTGAGGGAGGTTCAGGATGTGTCAGCTGCCTTGGCCTCTTAATCCAGGGGCAGCTTCAAGTGGAGGGTCTTGGCGGGGGGCTGCTTTGGGGCAGGCACTGAGTCCCCAAACGATGCGGAGGGCCTCCCGGAGCCGCCACCACCCTCCCAAAGGGGTACCAGGGGTGGGGGCTGCAGAGTCCCAGCTGATTCTGTCCCTTTGGGCAGCAGCTGGTGAGAAGTGGCAGCAAGGTCGCTTGGCGGGACCCAGGGGAAGAGCCTTCTCTGTGGTGGCCCCGGCCCTCTGGAAACAACTCCCTCCAGAGATTAGAATTGCCCCCACCTCCTTGCCTTTCATAAGCTACTTAAAACCCACCTCTGCCATCAGGCATGGGGGAACCGAGATACTCTTTCCCCCTAGGCCTTTACAATTTTATGCATGGTATGTCTGAATGTATGTTTGGTTTTTACTTTAATGGGTTTTTAATTGTTTTTACTATTGGATTATTGTGTATACTGTTCTATTATTGTTGTTAGCCACCCCGAGTCTCCGGAGAGGGGCTCCATACAAATCCAATAAATCAAATCAAGGTCGAAGCGGCCTCGGAAGGACGCGAGGAAGGTCTGGAAAGATGGGGAGGAAGGAAGGAAGGAAGGTAGGCCCAGCCAGCAGGAAGGTGACATGGAGCTAGGTCCAGGAAATTGTCAAGGCTTCCTTGAGGGAGGGGTCCTTTCCGGTTTGCCACAAGGAAGCACTTGTGCACCACCTCCTCAAGAAGCCTTCCCTGTATCCAGCTGTATTTAATAACTATCATCCAGTCTCCAACCTTTCCTTTATAGGGGAGGTTGTTGAGAAGGTGGTCGCTCCAGCTCCAATGGTCCTTGGATGAAGCTGATTATCTGGGCCCACAACAGTCAGGTTTCAGGCACAGCTACAGCATGGAAACTGCTTTGGTGGTACTGATGGATGAGCACTGGCAGGTCCAGGATAGGAGTTTATCCTCTATCCTGGTGCTCCTTGACCTCTCAGTGGCTTTCGATACCATCAACCATAGTATACTTCTGTGACAGCTGCAGGAGCTAGGAGTAGGAGGCACCGTTTTATAATGGTTCACTTCCTACCTCTCTGGTTGGTTGCAGTCAGTGTTGGCAGGGGATTAGAGGTTGACTCCTAAGTCCCTCCCTTGGTCGGTCCTCTCTCCCCCTGCTGCTTAATATCTACATGAAACCACTGGGTGAGTTCATCCGAGGGCACGAGGTGAGTTATCATTAGTATGCTGATGATACTCAGCTATATACTGTATCTCCACACTATGTCCACTCAGTGAAGCAGTAGAAGTAATATTCAAAGTATTGGCCATGACCTACAAAGCCCTACATGGCATCAGGCCAGAATACCTGCGGGATTGCCTGCTGTCGCATGAATCCCAATGACCGGTCAGGTCCTACAAAGTCCCATCAACTAAACAATGTTGTTTGATGGGCCCTAGGGGAAGAGCCTTCTCTGTGTGGTCCCCAGCCCTCTGGAATCAGCTCTCCCCAGAGATTCTTATTGCCTCCATCCTCCTCGCCTTCCCTAAGAGTCTTAAGACTCATTTATGCTGCCAGGCTTGGGTCCATTAGATCCTTGCCAATGAATGTGTTGAGAGAAAGTGGATTAAATGAAATGTTTTTATAGTTTTTGGGTTTTTTAAAATTTAAATTAATTAATTGAATTAAGATGTTTCATATTGTTTTATTATATGTTGTGTCGCCCTTAGTCCTTGGAGAGGGGTGGCATAGAAGTCCAATAAAAAAATAAAATAAAATAAAATAAAATAAAATAAAATAAAATAAAATAAAATAAAATAAAATAAAATAAAATAAAATAAAATAAAATAAAATAAAATAAAATAAAATAAAATAAAATAAAATAAAATAAAATAAAATAAAATAAAATAAAATAAAATAAAATAAAATAAAATAAAATAGTAAAGTAAAGTAAAATAAAATAAAATAAAATAAAACAAAATAAAACAGAATAAAACAAATAAAATAAAATAATAATATGTCTGGAGGCTGTTAGGGTCTGGATGGGTGTTAGCAGGCTCAGACTCAGCCCCAACAAGACAAAGTGACTGTGGGTTCTACCTCCCAAGGACAACTCCATATGTCCATCCATTACTCTGGGGGGGGATTTTGACCCCCTCAGAGAAGGTCGGCAACTTGGGAGTCCTCTTCAATTCCCAGCTGACTTTAGAACATCATCTTTCAGCTGTAGCGAGGGGGGCATTTGCCCAGGTTCACCTGGATCACCAGTTGTGGCCCTATTTGGACAGGGAGTCTCTACTCACAATCATTCATGCCCTTATCACCTTGAGATTCAACTACTGCAATGCTCTCCACATGGGGCTACCTTTGAAGAGTGTTCGGAAACTACAAATCGTACAAAATACAGCCACGCAAGCAGTCATGGGCCTTCCCAGGTATGCCCATGTTTCTCCAGCATTTTGTGGACTGCATTGGCTGCCAATTGTTTTCCGGACACAATTCAAAGTGTTGGTTATAACCAATAAAGCCCTACATGACATCGGACCAGATTACTTGCCTTCTGCCACATGAATCCCAGCGACCGATTTAGGTCTCACAGAGTTGGCCTTTTTCAGGTCCTGTCAACTAGACAATGTTGTTTAGCAGGGGTTAGATGAAGAGCCTTCTCTGTGGGGCCCACAGCACTCTAAAATTAGCTTTCCCCAGAGATTCGTACTGCCCCCACCCTCCTTACCTTCCATAAGAGTCTACGGCTGGCAGGTGTAGGCCATTAGACTCTACCCTGCTGTCTGACGAATGGTATGTATGTTGTTGTTGAGTGGTTTTTAAATTAATGGGGATTTTAGATTAGATAAACAGGTTTTATATTCATTAGATTTAGGATTTGTATTGTATTGTTCTTTTTATATGTTGTAAACCACCCCAGTCTTCGGAGAGGAGTAACATATAAATTCAATGAATTAATTAATTAATTAATTAATTAATTAATTAATTTTTTTCTCACCAGAAGACAAAATCTCTTTTTTTTTACTACTACTGTATATAATTTAATTTACTTTGCAGGTAAAAATAGACCATCACAGAGATGCAAGATATTGATCCTTTTCTGTGATGGACAGACTATTTCCTTACTGGTGCTGAAACTCCTCCAAACTATGGTAGCAGTCGTAGTATTTGTTCATTTGTTTATTTTATTTATCATATTTATTTCCTGCCCATCTCTTGGCTCAGGTGACTTTGCTGAGCTCCCAATATTATACAGACCTTGACTTGCAACCAGTCACTTAGTAACTGGAATAAAGGGACTTATGTTCTGGTTCCAAAGCTCCAATGGTCAAGGACCCCATCCAGGAGTCACAGGAGCATACCTTGGACACTTGACTTCACAATTACATTTACAGCTGCTGGTGATGCCATGCTGTCATGTGACTGCATTTTATGATGGTTTTGCCACCAGCGACCGATTAGGTCCCACAGAGTTGGCCTTCTCCGGGTCCTGTCGACTAAACAATGTTGTTTGGCGGGTCCCAGGGGAAGAGCCTTCTCTGTAGCGGCCCCGACCCTCTGGAACCAGCTCCCCCCTGAGATTAGAACTGCCCCCACCCTCCTTGCCTTTCGTAAACTCCTTGAAACCCACCTCTGCCGTCAGGCATGGGGGAACTGAAATATCTTCCCCAGGCCTGTACTGTTTATGTATGGTATGTTGTGTGCATGTTTTTTTTAAAAAAAATTATGGGTTTTTAGCTTTCTAATTATTGAATTTGTATTATATATTGTTTGCTGTTGTGAGCCGCCCCGAGTCTGCGGAGAGGGGCGGCATACAAATTTAATTAATAAATAAATAAATAAATAAATAAGCACTGATTTCTTGTTTTTGGCAAGACTGTGTCAGAGGCAATAATGGGTTCACCAAACAAGTTCTATATTTGCATTGATGACTATTGTGTTCACACCTTTGACCTTAATGATCACAGGGAGAAAACGTCATGCAATTGGGTAGGGCCCATTTATGGTCATACTTCTAACAATTGTAAATGAAATCGCTGTGTGCAGCTGTTCTGGCAGATGGGAAGAGATTTCAGGTATGAGGTTGTGTAATTGGGCCTTCTGATCTATCAAAGGGCTGCAACAGGACATATGGTGACCTGATATAATCACCAAAGTGAGGTGTTTTTCAGTCTGTTTTGGATTGTTCTGTTCTATTCTATTCTATTCTACTCTAAATATTATTTTTTCCTTTAAGGGTGGGAATTGGAAAAGGAGATGTCAGTGAGGTAAATATTGTACTTCCAGAGCTCATATACCCATATGAGTATATGAGCTCGGCTCATATACTCATATGAGCCAGGGTGGCACAGCAGGTAGAGTGCTATACTGGAGGCCACTGAAGCTGACTGTAGATCTGAAGGTCAGCAGTTCAAATCTCATCACCGGCTCAAGGTTGACTCAGCCTTCCATCCTTCCGAGGTGGGTAAAATGAGGACCCGGATTGTGGGGGCAATAGCCTAGCTCTGTTAAAAAGTGCTATTGCTAACATGTTGTAAGCCGCCCCGAGTCTAAGGAGAAGGGCGGCATAAAAATCGAATAAGTAAGTAAGTAAGTAAGTAAGTAAGTAAGTAAGTAAGTAAGTAAGTAAGTAAGTAAGTAAGTAAATAAGTAAATAAATAGGTTTTTCTCCCTGGCTTTTTAGACAACTTTTTAAAATATATAATAAATTGTTATTGGGTTTTTTTGTAATACAGTAGTCCCTCGCTATACCGCGCTTCACCTACTGCGGCTTCACTTCATCGCGGGTTTCTGAGGAAGCCGATCGGCAGATTTAAACAGCCCGCCGAACTCGATCGGCAGGTTTTTTAAAAAATAAATAAATCTAAAATTGTAAATACTGTATTTAAATACTGTATCTAAAATAAATACTGTGTGGGAAGGGTTTATAAACACTTAAAACAATGAAAACTACCAAACAATTACAATATAAATACTTAAATAAGTACTATCAGTTGATAAATTCCCCATCGCGGATTTCACCTATCGCGGCCAGGTCTGGAACGTAACACCAGCGATAGGTGAGGGACTACTGTAATAACACATACACACTACATATCACTGCAGAACTTTTGAAGAGTGAGGGGTGGTTTGCTTCCTGGGAGATCTCTCACTCACTTCTGAAACCTTGAGAGGGGAAATGCAATTGCCACAACAAAAACAAGGCTTCCATTGACCCGGAAAATAGCAATTTAGGGATTTGGAGGGAGGAGGGAATGGGGGGATCTGAGGGAAAGAAACTATGCAAACTTTGCCACCAATATTCAGTAGTGCAAACTCAAGGACCTAGAGAGCTATCTGGAGATCTGGCACTAAAGATAGTAAGTAGCTTGTGGAATGACGCTATTTGGATCTTTTCCTCTTTAATAGAAGTTTCTGCAATAGGGAAAAGACGGAGGAAGTAATGTGAAAATATTTGCTAGTAGAAGATAGTATCTTATCTCCTCCACCATTGAAATTTATTTATTTATTTATTTATTTATTTATTTATTTAGTTAGTTAGTTAGTTAGTTAGTTAGTCCAACACACAATGAGGGTTTTAGTGGGTATATATCTATATACACATAGTAAAATACATGATGAAGGTTATAGAGGAGATACTCATAGTAAAATATATCTATGAAAGAATAGAAAAGAAGATATAGTAATAGAACATATCAATGAAAGAATAGAAGAGATATAGGAATAGAAGAAAGGTATAGGAGATATAGGAGAGCAATAGGACAGGGGACGGAAGGCACTCTAGTGCACTTGTATGATTGAGGCTGGACAATGGCATAATAAATTTCTAATCTGGAAATAATCCACCTGTAGATAATTACTTGATCCTGTTACAACAATGTGTTGTGTTCTTCACTTGTTTCTAAAGCAAGGCATGTTAATAAGGTAACCGTGGTAGCGTAGTTTAAATTTTCATAGCAGCAATTTGAGGGAAAGGGATAAAAAATAATCTATGCTATATTATCAGTTTTATTTCATTTATATTGATTTGTCCTCCAATTTCTCAAAAATATTTAATGCCGGTTTACAATAGCAATTCTGTAATAAATTGAGCAAAGTAAACAATAAAGCAGAAGTAAATAATAGATTATGATTATGTGCCACGTCTCATCTCTTAACGATTAAGATTTTCTCTGTTCTGTTCCTAACCTGGTCCTTCAGTTTATTCATTCTCATTATAATTTAGTCCACTGCCTTGATGTTGTTCATCCTCTTCTTCTCTTTCCTTTCATCTTTCCCAACATTAGCACATTCTCCAGAGAGCTATATCTTCACATAATATGTCCACAGTAGGATAATTTGGGTCTGTTCATTTGTGCCTCAAGTGAAAAATCTAGGTTGATTTGTTCAATTATCCATTTGCTTGTTTTCTTTCTGCCCCCGGTATTTCCAAGAATCTTCACCAAAACCAATGTTCCAAAGATCAACTTTTATTCTATTCAGCTGCTTTAAAAGGTTCACTTCCATAGACTGCCACTGAAAATACCATTGCTTAGAGCCGTGATGGCGACCATAAGGCATGTGTGCCAGAGGTGTGACACACGGAATCCTCTCTGTGGGCATGTGTGCCGTCACCAGCTACTCTACTGGTTTCCGGCGTGTGAATGCATACCAACCAGATGCTTTTTGAATTTTCGGCACTCCAGCACACACGAAGACCAGTTGATTGGTGTACATGTATGCGCCAGAAACCCAAGTGCAGCTGGTAGTGCATTGCGCATTGGCCAGCTGGTTTCCGGATTTCTGGAGCTCTGGCACACGGCCAGTTAGAGTGTTCTGATATTTGTAGATGCAGATTCATTTACAGTATCTGAATAATATTTCCAAGGACTTTCTGGCTGCTGTAGCAAGTGCTAGTATCTGGTATGTATCTTGACTACTTGTTTCTTTAATGTTGATGATAGATCTTAAAAGCCAGAAAATATCCAGCATTTTGATATCTTCATTGTCAATTCTAAAATTAGATGTTATATCTATTATTGTGTGTTTGGTTTTTTTAATATTTAATTTTAGTCCCATTTTTATTGGACATCTTGATTTTTGTTATTAGTGTTTTGCTAGAATATATATTTTAAGACCTGGAAATGTTGTAGTAATACACAGCCTGTTCATTTTATATTTGTTTTTATCTTATTTTCCTCTTAAGAGCATTCTTCACCCCCAAGTGACCAGTAGCACCATCATTGTTTATGAATACAGATGATTACTTAAAAACAACAGCAGCAACAACAAAAAGTGGGGAAGGAGAGGACCAGCCCGCCAGTTTCCTTTGGGGTATAACTTATCCTTTATAGATCAATAAGATGGCAGAAGGAATGTCAAGATCATCCATGAGAACAATGTGTGGATTGCCTATTTATTTATTTATTTTTATTTATTTATTTTATTTATTTATTTTGTCAAACAATTATAGAGTGGTAATTTGTACAAATAAAACATTAGATAAGTAATGATAAAAAGTGACAAAAGAAGACAATAGGACAGGGACGGTAGGCACAGTGGTGCGCTTATACACGCCCCTTACAGACCTCTTAGAAAGGAGGAGAGATCAATTGTAGATAGTCTAAGGCTAAAGGTTTTGGGATAAGGAGTAGAAACCACAGAATCAGGTAGTGCATTCCAGGCGTTGATTACTCTGTTGCTGAAGTCTTATTTTTTGCAGTCAAATTTGGAGCGGTTGACATTTAGTTTAAATCGATTTCGTGCTTGTGTGTTGTTGCGGTTGAAGGTGAAGTAGTCGTCAACAGGTAGGACATTTTGGTATATGATTTTATGAACTATAATTAAGTCGGAACAGAGATGATGGAGTTGTAAGTTGTCTAAACCAGTGTTTTTCAACCAGTGTGTCGCGGCACACTAGTGTGCCGCGAGACATGGTCAGGTGTGCCGTGGGGAAATTAAACATGGGTCCCCAAACTACCATTCCTGCCAGGATATCCCTTTTGTGTTCATTAAAACAGGCCCAGGTTTCACACTAAGTGAGTATAAATATATTTAGAAACTATATTATTAACTATATGTATGATATGTACTGCATCAGAGTGTCATTTTGTGTAATTTTGGTTGGTGGTGTGTCCCAGGATTTTGTAAGTGTAAAAAATATACCGCGGCTCAAAAAAGGTTGAAAATCACTGGTCTAAACCAAGAATTTCAAGTCTGGCAGAGTAAGGTATTTTGTTGTGAGAAGAGGAGTGAAGGATTCTTCTTGTGAAATATTTCTGGACTCTTTCAATTGTGTTGATGTCAGATATGCAATGTGGGTTCCAAACAAGTGAGCTGTATTCTAGGATTGTTCTGACAAATGTTTTGTAAGCTCTTGTTACCAGTTCAAAATTACAGTTCCAAACAAGAAGCTGCGAGGGATTAGGTTAACAACTCTTAAAGCCTTTTTGGCCATGTTGTTGCAGTGGGCTCTAGGACTTAGGTCATTGGATATGGGTACTCCAAGGTCTTTCACAGATTGAGGGTTATCCCAACTATGCCGAAGCCCACACATCTTAAAGTTGCTGAGGTTGAAAAACACTGTCCTGGAGTGCTAACATTCTGTGCACTATGTGTGTACATGTGCAAAATTATTTTAAAAATAAGGTCTCGCCATGATGAACAGGAAGAGCTGGAGACAATAGGAGCCTTCACTTTGAATATACCTCCATAGAAGAGACACTGGGAAGCAAAGTCTGCCTTCATTGTGCCCTGTTCATTGTGAGCTATTTAGGGCCATCTGGCTCTCCACAGTTTGGAGGCCAAGTACTGGCATACTCCGAGTCTTCATCAAATGCAGCAAACAAACAATTACCCCCCCCCCCCCAATAATTAAAAAAAACCTTACAGGGGAAAAAAAGCAATTATTGGGCAAGCGAGTTGCCGAATAAGAAGCTGCTGCCAAAATAATATGTTATATTGCAGGGGAAAAGTTGAAGGGAAAAAAATATATCTGCCTCCACATCTGGGACTGTTTCTTTTCTCTTTAAAGGCCAAAGAAGAGCAGGAATAGAGGTGGGGGTGCCTGCATAAGCTCCAAAATAAAAAGAGTCATCTCTCACAGAGGAGGGAACTGGATGGCTGCCACCTCACTGCTTTCAGATTCCAATTTTGGCTGGTGCAGTTTGACCCTTCAAGAGTCACTTTCCTGGGGTGATGCAAAAAATAAGAGATTCCTGTCGTGTCTCTGACACAGTGGTTTATTTTTTGCGCTTGTAAATGGAGCTTGAGGATCAGCAGCAGCCATGTTGAATGCTAGCCCTAAGAGATAAGGCCACTGGTTAAGTTGACTAAAAAAATTAGAAACATAGAAGACTGACGGCAGAAAAAGACCTCATGGTCCATCTAGTCTGCCCTTATACTACAGTATTTCCTGTATTCTATCTTACAATGGATATATGTTTATCCCAGGCATGTTTAAATTCAGTTACTGTGGATTTACCAACCTGTATTTTATCTTACAATGGATAAATTCAGTTACTGTGGACATAGTTCCCTCTAAGCTGAGCAGTGAGCAATCGCTCACTTAAAAATCATCATCAACTCAGAGTTTTCCAAACCTGCCCAGAAGCCAAGAGGGAAAGAGTGAGAGGGAAGGAGAGAGAGAGGAAGAGAGAGAAACAGATAGAAAAAAGAGAGGAAGGAAAAGAGAAAGAAAAAGAATGGGAGTAAGGAAGAGAGAAAGAAAGTCAAAATCTAGTTTGAAACTAGCTCAACTATTTAAGTGGCATTTTGATATTGATAGAGTTGCCCTATTATGAGCTCACTGTTATAGACACACAGTACAATATTTTATTTTGAAATTCTCTGAGGCAAAACAGGGTGGGTTTTTTATTTATTTGTTTGTTTGTTTGTTTATTATTTCTGTGCCGCCCAGTCCCGAAGGGACTGCTGCTCAGACACTATACTTTTCCGCCCACCCCTCCAAAAAATTAGAGGGAACACTGACTGTGGATTTACCAACCACGTCTGCTGGAAGTTTGTTCCAAGGATCTACTACTCTTTCAGTGAAATAATATTTTCTCACGTTGCTTTTGATCTTTCCCCCAACTAACTTCAGATTGTGTCCCCTTGTTCTTGTGTTCACTTTCCTATTGAAAACACTTCCCTCCGGAACCTTATTTAACCCTTTAACATATTTAAATGTTAAATGTAATATTTTTCTCTCCTTACAGAACAGTATTATGAACCGAAAGGTATGTATTTTCTCAAAAAAAGTTGCATTGCACTCTTTACTTCTGAGACACTGGGAGTCTAAAAATGTCCTAATTTCCTTTGAAACGATGCTATTCTAAGCTGGTGGTGTTTCTGTGAGGCAAGAACTTTTATTTCCATGCATATGCTGGCAGTGAGGATGAGGAGGCGTTCATCTATGGATTGGTTGCTGGAATTGGGTATGTCTAGTCTGATTAAAAGAAGGACTAGGGGTGACATAATAGCATTTTGTATGATAGCAGTGTTCCAATATCTCAGGGTTTACCACAAAGAAGAGGGAGTCAAGTCTTAAGCATAAAACGTATCAGGAAAGACTTAATGAACTCAATCTGTATAGTCTGGAGGACAGAAGGAAAAGGGGGGACATGATCGAAACATTTAAATATATTAAAGGGTTAAATAAGGTCCAGGAGGGAAGTGTTTTTAATAGGAAAGTAAACACAAGAACAAGGGGACACAATCTGAAGTTAGTTGGGGGTAAGATCAAAAGCAACATGAGAAAATATTATTTTACTGAAAGAGTAGTAGATCCTTGGAACAAACTTCCAGCAGACGTGGTAGATAAATCCACAGTAACTGAATGCCTGGGATAAACATATATCCATCCTAAGATAAAATACAGAAAATAGTATAAGAGCAGACTAGATGGACCATGAGGTCTTTTTCTGCCGTCAGACTTCTATGTTTCTATGTTTCTATTCTCCAAAAGGGCAAGGCAAGGAACAATGGATGGAAACTAATGAAGGATTTTTTAATCAACTTAGAGCTAATGAGAAATTTCCTGGTGGTTAGAACAATTAATCAGTGGAACAACTTGCCTCCAGAAGTTGCAAAAAAAAAGTTATAAATGCGCTTATATTAATACTCCAAATAGGTCATTTCTCCCTAGCAGTTCTTGTACAATGTCGGGCCAAGTCATCAGTATCTTTTTCCTCTTTCAACACCTTTTTGTTTTTCTATCATAGGCACATTTCTCAGCTAAAACTAAATATTGCTGACATCATGAATGCCTGGGACTATCAAAACACCACTTAACTCTCCCTCAACCCAACTTACCCCATAAAGCTGTTATTGTGAGGATAAAATGAAAACAATCCCCTACATGCCATCATTTTGGAATTTTCAAAGCAAAGATAGAATATAAAGGTAAACTTAAGAATTAAAATAATAAACAAATAAATTCTAGAAGTTTCTCTTTATACACACAAATGTACAGGGATTGGGAAATACTTGTAAATCTTATTACAATATTATATTAATTTTAGACTTCTCTAAAGAGGAAGCGAACAAGGCAATTAAAGTATTGATTCAAAATCACGCCGGGAGGAACTTGCTTCATAACTTAGCCTATAAAATTCACACCATATTTTCTGTTCTGTCTGGGTTCCCCCAGACCTCAACACCAACTGGAAAAAACAGCCAGACACTCTGGTAAAAGCCAAAAGCATTTTATAACTGGAAAAAATAAGCACAGAGGAAAACCTGTTCTTCTCAACAGACAGGATATAATACGGTACAGCAGGGTCCTGATGTCCAGACAATACAGCAAGCTTCTTGCTGGCACCCCCCCCCCCCCAAGGTTTCAATAGTCAAAGGCACAAACCAGGATTCCAAGACGCCAAAGTTCACAGTCAGGTCCCACGACTCTCAAAGATAAAACTCCACAAGCCAGGAAGGGTGGGTCTGCCTTTTAGCCTTTCCCAAGAGCACCACACCCAAACCCAGCTGTTGCCACTTTAATGCTGAAAGTATTTAGCCAATTGATTCCGTCTCTGAGTAGCTCTTCGTTGTCGCAGATCAATTATGGCTTGTGCACTTTCCTCTAAGGAATCCAGGCTGCTTGCTGGGGAGAGCTCCCCCTGGTGGGACTCTGGCTGTCCTCCCTCTTCTTCAGCCTGGGATTCCTCCTCCTCGTCTGTCTGCACCTCCTGTTCCTCAGCCTCTCCCTCTGAGCTGGAAACCGACAGAAGGTCAGCCGTTCCCGGAGGGGCCTCAGACGGAACCACAACAATTTTCTTTCTGATTTTTCTCTACACTCCCACATTGTGGTTAATTCACACAACATCCTTACCCAGCGCAGTAAAAGATCTAAAAACTACACCTGTACAATTTAAGCTTGATTCATTTTAACCACCCTTTTTTTTCTTGCTAGCACAAGGCATTAAAAAATACCATTTGACTATTTAATTATTAAATGTGTCTTAAGAACCTAGAAAATGATTTAATTCAGTAACCAAGTCAAGTCATTGTGGTGCAACCTGTGACAGTAACACAGAGCAAAACCCTCTTTTTGAAAAAATAGCAATTAAAAAATGCTGTTCGAGCCAGATGTGTGTGTGTATGCGTGTGTGTGTGTGTGTGTGTGTGTGTCTGTTTATCTACTGAGTTATCTTTATTGTATTGGAGTTGAAATTAGAAAAAGGTTTTGCCTCCAGCAAACCTAAGCAGATTAATCCACACATAGATATTACAGAACCACCGAGTTTTCTAATGTATTTCCTTTTTGCAGAGATGGGTAACCTTCTGTGACTTGGAGTCTGTATTTACACTTTTGAAGGAATGGAGATCACATAAATACGAGGAAGTGGATACAGCACAAGAAACATCCTTACCAGGATGTTCAGCATTTTTCTGGGTTCACAGAGGGATTTTTCCAAGTATTTTGAGGCCATTCATTAGTTTTCTAACAATTGCAGTTTGTAGAATCTTCCTCTATATCAGTGGTTCTCAACCTTTCTAATGCCGCGACCCCTTAATACAGTTCCTCATGTTGTGGTGACCCCCAACCATAAGTCTAGTGCCAATTCTCCCAACAGAGCTTTAAGCTGATTGGCAGGAAGGTTAGAGGGACAACCCCACTGTAAACACCTGATTGGTCCAATTGTAAAAATATGTTCCAAGGCACCAGAACAGAAGCTTTAGTTCCTAACACCATGGGAAATTTGTCTTTTCTAAAGGTCTTAGGCAACCCCTGTGAAATGGTTGTTCGACCCCCAAAGGGGTCCCGACCCCCAGGTTGAGAACCACTGCTCTATATAGTCCTTACAAAAATCATCATAATGATGGGACCCCCAATTATAACTTTCAAAAAGCCAACCATGATCTTATAGACCTCTCATCTCTTGATTGGCAAACTCTATTCACTGGCTGTAATCCTGGCTGCAAAGACCATTATAATTTTGTTTTTGCTCAAAGTCAAAATAATAATTAAACTATATGTACCACTAATAACTCCCAAAACAAGGAAAAACAAATTACCCATAACAATAAGGAAGCTCCAATCCCCACCACCCTAATCTCTTTGGCAAAAAAGCAAAACTGGCTACGTTTACTTTAAAAGCTGCTACAAAAATTTATGCCATCAAATAAAAACTGAATGCACCAATTATCACATCAAACAAGAGGAAAATCTTCTGTGCACGAAATCCACAACAAACTTAAAGACTCGAGATCCACCCCACCCCTAAAAGGATTTAAGAGTAAAGACTGCAATGATGAAACGGTTAAAGCCAACCTCTAACATATTTTGGCTCAATCTTTATAAACAGAAATGGCTCATACCCAATATTTCCTAATTGTACCACAAATAATTACAACAATCTGATACATATCAATTTTACAGAATACAATGTTGAAAAGGCACTATGCAGTCTAAAACCATCTCTATCTATTAGACCTGATGGACTATGTGCCTACTTCTTAAGTTCCCACTGCAATAGCAGAACCACTGAGCATAATTTTTGATAAATCTTTCAGGATCAGCTCCCTAACCAACCTATGGTTACCAGCCACAGTCATCCCTATCTTCAAAAAGGGAGATCCCAGTCTAGTTCAAAATTATAGACCAAGCTCTTTATATTGCATCACCTGCAAAATCATGGAATCAATCATTAAGCAATCCATTATCCTCCTTTAGAGACAAACAATCTACTCCCTAACAAAACAATTTGGTTTCAGAAAAAATTATCCTGTAATCTGCAACTCCTACACTGCAAAAACATATGGACAACCCAATTCGATCAGGGCAAAACAATAGATGCAATTTACATAGACTTCTGTAAAGTCTTTGATTCAGTGGTACATGACAAACTACTTCTAAAACTAAAATCTTATGGCATTTCTGGACCAGTGTTCCCTCTAATTTTTTGGAGGGGTGGGCGGAAAAGTATAGTGTCTGAGCGGCAGTCCCTTCGGGACTGGGCGGCACAGAAATAATAAATAAATAAATAAATAAATAAACAAACAAACAAACAAATAAATAAAAAACCCACCCTGTTGTTGTGGTTCAGCCTGGGACCCCTCCGGGAATGGCTGATTTGCTGTCGGCTTCCAGCTCAGAGGGAGAGGCTGAGGACCAGGAGGTGCAGACTGACGAGGAAGCGGAATCCCAGGCTGAAGAAGAAGGACAGCCAGAGTTCCACCAGGGGGAGCTCTCCCCAGCAAGCAGCCTGGATTCCCTGGGGGAAGATGCTCATGACATCATAGATATGCGACAAAGGAGAGCTAATCAGAGACGAACTCAATTGGCTAGGTATTTCCAGCATTAGAGGTCACAGCTGGGTTTGGGTGTGGTGCTTGGGAAAGGATAAAAGGCGGCCCCACCCTTCCTGGCTTGTGGAGTTTTATCTTGGAGATTCGTGAGACCTGTCTGTGAACTTTGGTGGCTACAATCCTGGTTTGTGCCTTGGACTATTGAAACCTTGGGGGGGGTGCCAGCAAGAAGCTTGTGAAATTGACTGGACATCAGGACCCTGTTGTAACGTATTGTAACCTGTCTGCTGTGAAGACAGGTTTTCCTTTGTGCTTATTTTTTCCTGCTATAAAATACTTTTGGATTTTACCAGAGTGTCTGGCTGTTTTTTCAGTGGGTGTGGAGGTCTGGGAAAACCCAGACAGAACACCTGTTTTGCCTCAGAGAATTTCAAAATAAAATACTGTACTGTGTGTCTATAACAGTGAGCTCATAATAGGGCAACTCTATCAATATCAAAATGCCACTTAAATAGTTGAGCTAGTTTCAAACTAGATTTTGACTTTCTTTCTCTCTTCCTTACTCCCATTCTTTTTCTTTCTCTTTTCCTTCCTCTCTTTTTTCTGTTTCTCTCTCTTCCTCTCTCTCTCCTTCCCTCTCACTCTTTCCCTCTCGGCTTCTGGGCAGGTTTGGAAAACTCTGAGTTGATGATGATTTTTAAGTGAGCGATTGCTCACTGCTCAGCTTAGAGGGAACTATGTTCTGGACCCCTGCATAATTGGATAACTGCATCCCTGTCCAACAGGCAACAAGTGGTCAAAATAAGGAGGGTCTGATTAAATCCTGTACCTATTAACAGTGTGTCCTCCAGGGCAGCGTTTTAAGACCAACACTCTTTATATTTTACATAAATGACCTTTGTGATCATGTTAAAAGCAATGATCTTCACTGATGATGTAAAACTACTCAACACCATAGACAATGCTATTCTTCAAAAAGACCTTGACTATGTGTCAGAATGGTCAAACAAATGGCAACTTCAAATCTCAACCAACAAATGCTCTGCCATACACATTGGCAAAAAAAATCAGAACATAAAATACAAGCTGGATGGACATGATCTTGTAGATGACCCTCACTCTGTCAAGGACCTTGGAGTATTTATCTCTAATGACCTAAGTGCCAGAGCCCACAGTAACAACATTGCCAAAAAGGCATTAAGAGTCTCCGGAGAGGGGCGACATACAAATCAATCAAACAAATAAACAAACAAACAAACAAACAAACAAACAAACAACCTAATCTTGTGAAGCTTCTTCTCTGGTAATATTGTATTGCTAATTAGAGCATATAAAACATTTGCTAGACCAATTCTCAACTACAGCTCATCTATCTGGAACCTGCACTGCATATCAGACATTAATACAATGGAGCATGTCCAGAGATATTTCATGAGAAGAGTCCTCTACTCCACTGCTCGCAATGGAATACTTTATGCCACCAGGCTTGAAATTCTGGGCTTTGGTATGACCTAAGCATAGTAAAATTTCTACATACATAAAATTATCTACTACAATGTACCTGTCAGTGACTTCTTCAGCTTCAACCACAACAATACACAAGCATACAATAGATTCAAACTTAAGATAAATTGCTCCAAACTCGATTGCAGAAAATACGACTTCAGGAAAAGAGTGGGCAATGCCTGGAATACACTACCTCACTCTGTTGTTACAACCTCAGACACCCAAAACCTTAGACTACTGTTGACCTCACCCCATTCCTAAGAGGTCTGTAAGGGGCATGCAAAAGTGCACCAATGTGCCTACCATCCCTCTCCTAATATCTCCTTTTATTCATATCAATTTCATGTATGCACAATTATGTTTATACTGATATCTGTTATCTAATAAATAAATAAAATAAATAAAATAAATAAAATAAATAAAATAAATAAAATAAATAAAATAAATAAAATAAATAAAATAAATAAAATAAATAAAATAAATAAAATAAATAAAATAAATAAAATAAATAAATTAGATAAAAGTTTTAGCATCACTGATGCTATATAGCCAATATAGCATCATAGAGCCATTGCTAAAGTTATACAAATCCTGTCTTCATTCCTGTCCTAGCAATACATTGATTAGTTGCACAATACTATACAGTATAACTCTATGATGAGAAAATGGTCTGTATTCATGCAACATAGTTAACTTTGTCAATAAAGACCATGGGACAATTTGGAGCCAACCCACTAAGTTCAACTTAATTTACACATAGGTTGATGCAGTGATAAACTGAGGAAAAAGTCAATGTTTTGTTTTTAGAAAAAGAGGGAAGGCATTAATCAATCAGAATAATTTAAATAAGAAACATAACTAAAAAGTGCAAGGCTTGGTTAGTTAATTGGGGGTTTGGGTATATTGTGATAAAGTAGGTCAGGAGTATGAAACTTCATTTCATTGAGGGCTGCATCAGGGTTTTGTTTGACCTCGACCAGGTGTGCATAGTCAGGTGGGCCTGGCCAACTTGACGTCACTCATGTCGGGGGCACCTGTGGCGGCCCAACTGCTCTGCCAGCAAAAATGGGCTTCCGAGCTCAGTTTTTGTCTGTGACAGCTTCCTTCAAACCTCTGCAAGCAAAAATGGAGCTAGGAAGCCCATTTTCTCTGGCAGAGGCACCACAGACTGGTCCTTTGCTGTTTCCAGGATAATCCCACAGGCCAGATCTAAGCATGCCATGGGCCAGATCCCACCCATGGGTCTTGAGTTTGATACACCTGACCTAGGTCAAGTGATTAGCTTATGGCTTAAAGTAAGGTACAGATTCAGAAGATGGGTTAATACAGAACTAATGCAGATTCAATCACAGTTTGAGTTTCTCCCTTAAAATGGCAGACCTCCAGGCCATTCTTCTCAGCCCTCATTTTATTTATTTATTTATTTTGTCCAATACACAATGAGGGTTTTCTTCCCGTGTAGGATTTGGAAATTTCTGGCGACGTTTCGACAAGGTCCCACTCGTCATCTTCAGGCAGGTGCTTCTGTCCTTGTTCTAGGGTGTTCACTATATATATATACTGTCATAACTGTACCCATGAAAATCTACGAAAACACACACACACACACACACACACACACACACACACACATATATATAAGGCCGAAATGGGACCATCCTAATTTCCCTTAATTTTAAAATTCCAGCTAAAAACATTTAACATATATATATATATATATATATGTTTTCGTAGATTTTCACGGGTATATGTATGTAGATTGTTCTGAGTTCGTGTTTTGCCCCGTGTAATGTTTTGAGTGTCTATGCGACGTTTTGGTGAAATCACATTCACCATCATCAGCCTGATGATGGTGAATGTGATTTCACCGAAACGTCGCATAGACACTCAAAACATTACACAGGGCAAAACCCGAACTCAGAACAATCTACACACACACACACACACACACACATATATATATATATATGTCACATGTTTAAGCTGAATTTGAAAATTAAGGGAGACTAGGATAGATCTATTTCGGCCTTATTTTGGCCTCATCAGCTAGCCATACCCACTGGGACTTGAACCTGCAACCTTTGCCTTGTAAGGCAGAGAATTATCCTCTAGGCTACAGTATCCAATCCCTTCAGCTCTGTACCAGGGAAGGGTTACATTTTGTGTCGAATCACCCTGGTATATTGAAGGAACATCACAGCTCCTTTTTTGCCTCTCGGCATACATACATACATACATACGTACATACACACACACACACACACACACACACAGTAAAATACATGATGAAAGTTATAGAGGAGATACTCATAATAAAAAATATCTATGAAAGAATAGAAGAGAAGATATAGGAATAAAACATATCAATGAAAGAATAGAAAAAGAGATATAGGAATAGAAGAAAAGCATAGGAGATATAGGAGAGCAATAGGACAGGGGACGGAAGGCACGGTAGTGCACTTGTACTCACCCCTTACTGACCTCTTAGGAATCTGGATAGGTCAACCATGGATAATCTAAGGGTAAATTGTTGGGGGTTTGGGGATGACACTATGGAGTCCGGTAATGAGTTGCTGGAGAGGGTGGCAAGGCATAAACGTGAAGCTTTGGGGACATGGGTGCCCTTGGTCTCCAGCTTCTCAGCAGGGGAAGAAGTAGGGAAACAGCATCATCATGCAAGCAATGTCATTTATATGGTTTGTCCCCGGCACTTCGTACATCATCCCCTTAAGAATTATCTTCATCATTCATCAAATAAATCACCCAAAACCAAAGCCAGGGCTTATAATTCAAATTAAAGTGAGGCAAGAGGGCTATTCACCAAGTGTACAAGTACCCAAGGCACACTCCAAATGCAGACTGTAGCCTGTAATTACTATATAACGAGTTCAACTCAGCATGCTCTTTTCCTCCCACTCCTAATATATTAATAAAAGAGTCAGCAACACTGAAATGTTGATGGGGAGGAATGTGTGCACTCTCAGTGCAGGAACGGAAGCAAACAAAATCAAGTTTTAATTTGTAATATAAGCTATGGGTACAATATGCAACTTGAAAAGTGCAGTCGGGCAGTCTCTAAACATGTGCAGAGTGGATTTTTACCATCAGGGTGTGAAGGAAAGCAGCCAGCTGGGAACTTTATTTTTTTTTAGGACAATTACCCGACTTGACACATAGAGATACAAATGGGCTACAATATGATACAATATGCTGAAGTAGATAAACATAATCAGATGGATTTTTATTTTAAATTCAAGAATTAACTAATCAGTTTAACCACAAGAGTTATTTTAACATTTTTGTTTCTCACATTTCCATCCTTTTATTGAATATTTGACTTTAATAAAAAAATAAGCAAAGAGAGAGAGGGGAACCTGATGAGCACAAGATGCAGAGAAAAAGAAAAGGATGATTCAAACAAATTCAAAAGCTTCTCAATTTTTAAAGGTCTCTTACTCAAACTTATTTTGGGTTTTCGCACTGTGTATTTTATGAAGAAGCTAAGAAAGCAATGATGACCTTTAGGATTGTTCGTGGCTTGGTCTCATAGCTCAAGTTTTATGAAATTAGGTATTTGTTGCAATACAGGAAGCAGGGGAGGAAAGTGTATGCTACTTGTGTGTATATACATACACACATTTTAGGAGATTGTAAAAAGCAGAGAATAATTTAGGGGGATTACAAAAAGCCAAAGTCACTTAGCAACCGTTCAGAATTATGCTACACCTCCCAAAAGGTTTTTATGATCTGGTTTCAAGGTTCCGACTGTCACTCCACATGATCATTTGACAGCATTTCAAGCATTCGACGACCAGCTCACATTTATGTCTGTTTGCAGGCCATGTGACTGCGATTCACAATGTTCTTGTCAAAAAATCAGCATTTATTTCCAGATTTTGGAAAAAGCAATTGGATCTCTTAATGACTGTGGCATATGCCTAATTAACATGGCCTTTGCTTAGTGACCACAGCATTCTTTAACGACTGTGACATTTGCTTAACGACTGCCACCAAAAAGATTGTAGAATCAGGTTGATCACAAGTGGCCTTCTAGGTAGTGCTGAACTCAATTCCTGGCACCCATTGGAACTGGAATTCTGGGAATTGCTTTTTCATTGGCTGGGGATTTGAGATGTTCAAGCACATACATCCCAAAGTTGTCACGATTGATCTAGGACAGTGATGGTGAACCTTTTTTTCCTCAGGTGCCGAAAGAGTGTGGGTGTGCACTATCGTGCATGCATGAGTGCCCACAACCCATAATTCAATGCCTGGGGAGGACAAAAACAGCTTCTACCCCCCCCACTCCTCCCAGAGGCTCTCTGGAGGCTGGAAATGGCCTGTTTGCTAACTTCTGGTGGGACCAGTAAGCTCATGTTTCACCCTCCCCAGGCTCCAAAGTCTGCTCTGGAGCTGGGTGAGGGTAAAAACGCATTCCCCCATCCCTTCCAGAGGCTCTGTGGAAGCCAAAAACACCCTCTCAGAGCCTCTGTGTGAGCCAGCACACACATGCACGTTGGAGCTGAGCTAGGGCAATGGCTCGTGTGCCAGTAGGAGATAACAAGTGCTCTATTTTGGGGCTATTCTTGCCCCATTCTTCACCCAAATCCTTATATAAAGGAGTAAATTCAATAGCAATAACACTTATATACACTTCACAGTGCTTTACAGCCCTCTCTAAGTTTATTTCCCCCAACAATCTAGGTCCTGTGAAGATGTGAAGGGGTTTAAATTCTTTTTAAATATTGGATTTGTACTGTTTTTATTGTTGTGAGTCGCCCCGAGTCTTCGGAGAGGGGTGGCATACAAATCTAATAAATAAATCTATTACTGTCATATATCAAAATATAATAATAATGCCCAAGAGAGAATAACCGTAAATAAATAACACCCCGATAATTTTAGTATGTTCCCTGATAAGAATAGTAAGGCTGTGGGTATAGATCAGTGGTTCCCAACTTGGAACCTTGGGGACAATTGGGGGCAATTGGAACATTGTTTAAACTAAGTTAATGGCCTTTTAGGATTCCACCATGTGAAGAGTTCAGTTTTTGAACAGTAAGAATTATATTTTACAAGGGAGACGGCATCAGGTTTTTAGAGGTGATTAAGATTAGGAACTACTGGAATAGACAGTATAACTGGAGAATATTAAAATATAGACATGGCTTGCTTATGGCTGCATGACTTTCAAAAATGTTTCTGAAGATTAGTGGTATGAATGAAATGATCCATGTTTATTCCATGCATAGAACACATATAGAAGCTTTTTAGAATATAATCATTTCCAGCTGAAGTCACAATACAGCCAAAGGAACATCTGGTACATTTTGATTGCTTGGGAGGTGTAGATTTAATGGAAATTAGGATGGTTTGCAAAGACAAAAGCATGAATAGATATAAGGAATGATGTAGAAGAGTGTAAATATAGCTTTTTAAAACAATAATTTCATTAAATGTTACAATTAAAAAGATAAAAGCTAATACAAACTTTAAAAAGAAAAATAGATAATGCAGAAAAGAACAATATGCTAAAGAAAGATGAGATAACTTTCATCTTTTACACGAATATAAACAATTTTAATAATTCATAATTTTCTTTTGAAATACAACAAATAATTTCTTCTTCCCATTACTCATCTCTTATCTATTAAAAAAAATCAAAGCCTTATTGTTCAATCCTAATCAACAAAAGTCAATTACCAGAGGAACATATCTATTTTAATCTTAATCAAACAAACCTACTTTATATTCCTTATCTTTACTTTTAACAACATTGGTCTTCAAATCTTCAAATAATGTCCTTTTTTCCTCTTTTCTATTTTGTAAATCCAATCAATTTCAGATTTGTCTGAGACAATTTGTTTTTCTTCTATAACATCATTTACAAAGTATATCTATAATAGACTTTGTTAAAATTAACTTCTGAATCCATTTTTCAAAAAATATTGACCAAAGTTAAAGTATTTTGCTTCTTCTCTGTTGATAAGTTGAACTCAAGTGTTCTTCACTTTTAATTTTAATTTCCCTCAGTTTCCATATAGTATCACAGAATTTTTCTTAAATTCTTTCTTAAAACTTCTTTCTCTAATGAAAAGTCATCCGCTTAGTTCCTACAGTCTACTCATGAAGAACAGTTGTCCAGGTAGCTATGAGTCATCAAACAATCTCTCCTTTTTCTGAAGAGATTTCTCCAATTCCTCATCCACTCAATCCTACAGTCTACTCATGAGGAACAGTTGTCCAGAGAAGCTACAAGTCATCTAATAATCTCCTCCTTTTCTGTGGAGATTTATCCAGGCAGGATCCATCCTCTGATTGTCAATCTTACTTGTAATGCCATTCCCACTCCTTCAGGGATGTCTGGTTTGCCATGTCCTCACCAAAAGTATCGCAATCAAAAGTATAGAGATGGATTTGAAAAGATAATTCAATGCTTGTTGTATCAATATCAACTTACCTGGATAGAAAGCAGAGGGTGAGGACAAAACTCAAGATTACCCCACTTTGATTCTCTATAGCATAAAAATGGAGAGAAAGAATCTTTGGCAGATCTTCAAAGTTTTATTATTATAACCTAAAATAATAATCAAGTTTTGGTAATTCATGCCCATTTCCTGACATGGTTCAGCTCAAAGGATTTATCTCTGATATAACTAAATTTAAGATTTACTTTTTGTTTTCTCATCTCATGTATTTAATGATTTTGGGACATCAGCTTCTAGAATATTTTTAGTTGAATTCCTTCATCTTCCACCCACACAATATTTCTTACACTACTGCCTACCACATAATATCAAAGCATTAGAGTCACCTGTATACTTAACGGCTAGCAAGATATTCTTTTATTCAACTCTTCAACCTTTTCCCTCCAAAATTTATCTTGCATAGTTGGGGCGTAAAACTTTTATTTTTGTCCCATCAGTTCAGAGTACTTCATTGTTACCAAATGTTTCAGGTTTATTCTGTCTCTGCATATTTTAAACAGACACTTTTCTCGTGAGGTTGGAAAAAAGATCTTCGCCTGACAATTCTCCCAAACATAATTACTATGTTTGCATAAGGACATCTAGTTTATATGGCGAGATCTCTAGATTGCAGTCCTTAGTTTGTACCCTGCAGTGTCCCAGCCACATGCTATAATGCATGTGGTGCAGCCTCCAGGAGGGAGGCTGTGTGGACAACTGTTGGTTCAGGAAGATTACATGCAGTGGACCACAAATTTAGCAATTTTTGTCTCTCTGTATCTAATTTCTATAATGTTCTTGCAGATTTAAATGGTAAGGATGATGAAGAGATTAGCGAGGCCCGCAAGTGGAGGATGAGGAGATTTTCCAAGGGGAAGATGTTGTAAGTGAGGTGCATAGTGTTACCAAACTATCAGGTGCAGTTAGTAGAAATAAAAAGAGGACACATTTTCTTGTGGGTGACTCGACTGTTAGAGGTGTTGTTTTGGAACAGAGTAAGGATGTGGTGAAGCTGATGAGGTGTCTCCCAGGGGCCACTACCAGTAGGGACAGGAGGCAGATTACAAATATTGTCAAGGCTGTGAGTAAAGGTAATAACGTTGATGTGGCATGAATTCCAGTGATCGGTTAGGACCCACAGAGTTGGCCTTCTCCAGGTCCCGTTGACGAAACAATGTCGTCTGGCAGGATCCAGGGGAAGAGCCTTCTCTGTGGTGGCCTTGAACTTAAACAATTAAAGATAAATAAGGCAATGGGTCCAGATGGCATTCACCCCAGAGTTCTTAAAGAACTCAGATCTGTCATTGCTACCCCCCCTGACTGATTTGTTTAGGAGATGTTCCTGAGGATTGGAAAATGGCCAGTGTTGTGCCTATCCACAAGAAGGGCAGTAGAGAAGAAGCTGGTAACTACAGGCCAGTTAGCTTGACATCAGTTATAGTTAAAATGATGGAGACTCTACTCAAAAAGAGGATAAATCAGCACCTAAAAAACAATAACTTATTGGACCCAAATCAGCATGGCTTTACTGAAGGCAAATCATGTCAGACTAATCTCACTGATTTCTTTGACTATGTCACAAAGGTGTTGGATCAAGATGGTGCTGTGGATATTGCCTATCTGGATTTCAGCAAAGCCTTTGATACGGTTCCACATAAAGAGCTGATAGATAAATTAGTGAAGATTGGACTTAATCCCTGGATAGTTCAATGGATTTGCAGGCTGAAGCATAGACATCAGAGAGTTATTGTTAATGGCGAGTATTCTGAGCAGAGACAGGTTACAAGCGCTGTGCCACAAGGGTCTGTTCTGGGTCCTATTCTTTTTAATATGTTTGTGAGTGACATAGGGGAAGGTTTGGTAGGGAAGGTTTGCCTATTTGTCGATGACTCTAAAGTGTGCAATAGGGTTGATATTCCTGGAGGCGTCTGTAATATGGCAAACGATTTAGCTTTACTAGATAAATGGTCAAAGCAACGGAAACTGCAGTTTAATGCTTCCAAATGTAAAATAATGCACTCGGGGAAAAGGAATCCTCAATCTGAGTATTGTATTGGTAGTTCTGTGTTAGCAAAAACTTCAGAAGAGAAGGATTTAGGGGTAGTGATTTCTGACAGTCTCAAAATGGGTGAACAGTGCGATCAGGTGGTAGGGAAAGCAAATAGAATGTTTGGATGCATAGCTAGGGGTATAACAAGCAGGAAGAGGAGATTGTGATCCCGCTGTATAGAGCACTGGTGAGACCACATTTGGAATACTGTGTTCAGTTCTGGAGACCTCACCTACAAAAAGATATTGACAAAATTGAACAGGTCCAAAGACAGGCTACAAAAATGGTGGCAGGTCTTAAGTATAAAACTTATCAGAAAAGACTTAATGAACTCAATCTGTATAGTCTGGAGGGCAGAAGGGAAAGGGGGGACATGATCGAAACATTTAAATATGTTAAAGGGTTCATTAAGGTTCAGGAGGGAAGTGTTTTTAATAGGAAAGTGAACACAAGAAAAGGGGGCACAATTTGAGGTTAGTTGGGGGAAAGATCAGAAGCAACATGAGAAAATATTATTTTACTGAAAGAATAGTAGATGCTTGGAACAAACTTCCAGCAGATGTTAAATAAGGTTCAGGAGGGAAGTGTTTTTAATAGGAAAGTGAACACAAGAACAAGGGGATGCAATCTGAAGTTAGTTGGGGGAAAGATCAAAAACAACGTGAGAAAATATTATTTCACTGAAAGAGTAGTGAATCCTTGGAACAAACTTCCAGCAGACGTGGTTGGTAAATCCACAGTAACTGAATTTAAACACGCCTGGGATAAACATACATACATTGTAAGATAAAATACAGGAAATAGTATAAGGGCAGACTAGATGGACCATGAGGTCTTTTTCTGCCGTCAGTCTTCTATGTTTCTATGTGGTTGGTAAATCCACAGTAACTGAATTTAAACATGCCTGGGATAAACATATATCCATTCTAAGATAAAATACAGGAAATTGTATAAGGGCAGACTAGATGGACCATGAGGTCTTTTTCTGCCGTCAATCTTCTGTTTCTATGTTTCTATTATTGTATAAGCAGCACTGTTTTTATATTTATAGTGCGCAGAATTATTGGGTTTTCAGGTCATTTAGAATTATCTGATTTGCAGATCTGACCAATTTTCACAGCAGTTCTGTGAGATATTTTCTTGGTCTTCATGTTAATGTCCAACAATCAATGAAGAAATTGACGTGGAAAAGAGGATGGATATTTTAACAAAACCATGATCTAAAATATACTTCCAAAACAACCTTACGATCCTTATAAGAAAGAAAGATAAACATTATGGAATTGCTTCTATTGTTCCTAGACTTCAATATTATTGATCGTCTGTAAGAAAACACAATATCTAAGATTCCCGAGCTAGAAGAATTCTGCTAGAAGACACAAAAAAATTCAGTAACAAGTTTTAGAAGGGCTTAGGCTGGTTCCAGGGAATATATATAGTTTTCGACTTACTATGATTTGTTTAGTGGCCGTCCGAAGATAGAACATCCACTTATGATATTTTTCACACTTATAACTGTTGCAGGATCCTCACAATCATGTGAAGAATTTCAATTCTTGGCAATTGGTACATATTCATGATGGTTGCAGTGTCCCTGGGGTCATTTTTTGCAAGCTTCTAACGAGCAAACCCAGAACTGTGTTACTAACTTAATAACTGCAATGATTTATTTAACTCTGGCAAGAAAGATCATAAAATGGGACAAACAAGTTTACCAGAAGTGTCCACATTTTGAATAAAAATACACGTTTGTTTTGTTTGAAGGAAAAGTAGATACAGGAAATATTCAAAACATGGTTATGCTAAATCTCCTGGGCCATATTGATCCAGAACACAAATCCCCAATTCAGGGTGGGGTTATTCTGAAATGCCTTTCACGAAACCAGATAAAATTCAGGCATGGGGGAACTAAGATATTCTTTCCCCCTAGGCTTCTACAATTTATGCATGGTATGTTTGTATGTATGATTGGTTTTATAACAAGGGTTTTTAGCTGTTTTAGTATTGGATTTTCACATTCTGTTTTTATCACTGTTGTTAGCCGCCCCGAGTTCACGGAGAGGGGTGGCATACAAATCCAATAAATAAATAAAATAAATAAATAAATAAATAAAATTAAAAAGAAATGGTCAGGAAGTAGTAACAGATTGCCTATCTGAGCAAGATGTAAAGCCAGGGTTTCTTTCCATTGCCTTTTGTTACATTCTCAGACTGAAGCACATAGGTTTCAGTCAGGTCTTCCATTCTGGAGGGAAAACACTGACTGCTGATTGGCTAGACTATCTGGCAGCTCCCTATAAAAGGATTGGCTGTCAGACAGAGCTTTTGTTGGGTTATAAATAGTTGCCAATAAAGAGCTGTTGTTTTGAAGCCATCTGTGTTCTGCCTCTTCCATCCACCCTATCTAACATTGGCGACGAGGATGGGATTAGAAGGCAGATATGCCACAAAAGAGCTGACAACCTCGCAATCAAACAGGGGAAGTAAGTCTTTGATAAATGGTCTTTCTAAAGCGCCAGCTCAGTCAACATGACAACGCATGCCCCACTGAGGCATTTCAACCCAGAGAGCACTGGGACACCTACATGACTCGCTTCAAATGCTTCATGGAGGCAAACAAGCGCCTTGGGCTATTGATCAACCACAAACAAGCACCCTTCCTGAGCTACTTCAGCACAGACATGATCGAGATGGCTCAGGCCCTCGCTGAATTTTTTTTTAATAATAAAATTTAATTGATTTTTTGTAATAATAACACATGTACATTACATATAGCACAAGTGCACATTGATCCTGAATCAATGGCGGTCCAGATGGTCACCTAGTCTGCCATACAAACAACGCTCAAGACCCATTATACCCTCAAACCCTCCAAATTCATGTAGCGGTACATCTTCAATCTGTGGAGCCAGAGTTCATTAATGAATATGTTGCCACATTGCGCAAGGTTGCCACCCATTGTGAGTTCCGCTATCTAGATGGCTACTGCTTGACCGAGTGATCTGCGCAATTTGGGACATTAACTTCCAACTGAGGTTACTTTCAAAGACCACCCTCACTCTCCAGATTGTGGGGGGAAAGACCAAGGTAGTCAAGGCGTCCACTAGGTTGAGTGAGGCACTACAGCAATCAAGCAGCCCAAAAAGTGTGCAAAAGACAGTCGCCGTGCATCACAAGAGTTCAGTGCAAGACTTCTCACCTGGCAGCAATAAACAAATTTGCCACCTTTGATTTAAAAAGCACAAAGTGGCAAATGCACCAAATGACAGATTTCTACCATGTGCCAGCTGCAGAAGGCACCCTCATCGCACTGACTGCTGATACCATGAGGCCATCTCTCAATGATGCGACCATCATGGTCATCTAGCAAGTCTGCTGTGCCAAGCTGCCTTTGCCATAAGCAACACGATTAGCACCAAGCACGCTTGGCTATGCCAAGCAGCCTCAACATGGTGGTTGACAGCCACAACTGGGCCAGTGCGACCAAGGCCTGCCAAACAACAATCCAGCAAGCAATCACACCACATTGAAAGATCTGTGAGTCACCATCCTGCTCAAGGGGGCACCATGCAGCATGGAGATCGGTCATCTCTCACCATTGTATTCTGGGCCACGCTTCAACAAGCAATCCCAGGGATCCAGAAGAAACAACAGCAGTGCCAAGAGCTGAGGCTGACTCACTACCAAGGCAACCACAGTTACAATCACTGGCTGCAGCACCTTCTGGGTGCAATTCAAGAATTTCAATGGCCCCCTCACACTGACAATGGCCAGTGGTTCCGTTCCAAATGTGCTTGGGTTGGAGTGATTTAAAGCCCTCAGCATGGGGTTGACCGGAATCAACACGGTCACCGACCATACCATGGAAGACCTTCTGAGGGAGTTTGAGGATGTTTTAGTGGCAGTCTGGGTACATATAAGGGGACCCCAATTTCATTCAATTTGGACTCATAGGTAGCACCAATTCATCTTAAACTCTGGAGGCCTCCTCTTATCCTCTGACCAAAATTAGATAAGGAATTGGACAAGCTAATTGGCCAAGGGGTCCTAGAGCCTGTCACCCATGCATGCTAGATAACCTCTATAGAGACTCCAGTTAAGCCAGACAGGTCAATTTGTCTCTGTGCTGACTATAAATGCACACTTAATAAGGCACTTCAGCAGAGTGCCTATCCACTTCCTGTGGTGCAGCATCTGCTGCAGTTCCCCAGAAAAGATTTTTTGCAAAACTCAATCTTGTACAAGCCTACCAGCATCTGCCTGTAGATGGTGCCACTGTGGAGGCCCAGACTATTATCACACACAGGGGTACGTTATCACCCAGGATGATTAGGTGGGCCATTTTTCTGGCCTCCTATAGCTACTGGCTAATCCACCAGCCCAGACAGACTTTGGGGCATGCCAACACCCTCAGCCGCTCTCCCTTGCCAGAGCTACTGATAAACCCCCAGCCCTGCTTCTAATTGACTGCTTGGACTTAATGGCCCAATAATCTCACTTGAGGTTTCATGTCACTCTGCCAAGGACAAAATAATCGCCCAAGTCTTGCATTGGGTGTTGAGAGGGTGGCCTAAGGTGTTTCTTGGGGTTGAATTTAAAATATTTATGACCAAACAAAATGAAGTCAGTATTGTGGGGTTGCCTTCTCTGTGGGGATTGTGTGATCATTCCACAGAAACTGTGCACTGCAATATTGGAAGCATTGCGTGTAGGCCATCCAGAATGAAAGCCTTGGCTAGAAGCTATGTCTGGTGGCCTAACATGGACTGGGGCATTACTGAATGGGTGGCGACATGCTCTCCATGGCAGGAATCCATATCAGCTCCCAGAGGCACACACACACAAATGAGAACAGCCAAAGGCACTCTGGTGTAGGGTGCATGTTCATGTCATTGGCCATACTCACGGGCAAACTTTCCTCATAGATGTGGACGCATAGTCAAAGTGGTTAGAGTCATGGCAGAGGCGGTCATCAAGGTGCTAGAGACTTTTCTCTACGCATGGACTGCATGATGTCCTGGTTTCAGACAATGGGCTCCAATTCATGGTCTTACAATCTTAAACCTATTTAGCAGAATAGGGTATCAGACACTTCTGTCTGCCTCTTCCATTTATTCTATCTAACACCTTTGTTGCTGCTGTTTGGTTTGTTTAGTTTGTCAAACCATTTCAGCAGCTTCAGAGATTCACTCCTTGGCACATCCTTCCTCCCTGGCTGAGTTATCTCTACTTACCTTTTCGGCAATCAAGCCTTCTGCTCCTAGCCTCCATTATGGTAAACACAGTATCTTAATTAAGGGACTTGGCTGGCTTGCACAACTCAAACAGATGGAGTCTTAATTTAATTAGTATACTTTAATTACCTATGATAATAAGACCTCCACCTGCGTCCAGGCCTCCCCTGTCCCCTAATTTTCCTTAAAATCAGCTATCAGAAGCAAGTGATCTCATCAGCAATAAACTGCAAAACTGTTGTTAAAATGTTTAAAGGAGGCCTCCTGCAGGCAGCAGCCTTTCCTAGCATGGCATCTTCTCACCTGCGTTTTCAAGAGGTGATGGGAGTTGTAGTCCAATACTACTGTGGATGCAGATTTCAAAGTTTCTTATGAAAAAAAAAATGCTTTTGCCCCAAAGAATATACATTTTGAATTTGAAAGGAAGAAAGAGAACTAAGGGAAAAAAAAGGTGTAAATAAAATTATGTCTTGAATAGATTGATTTGTGGCAAAGGCTTCATTATTATTGATTTCAGGATCCAGCAACAAATTATTGCTTCAGTTTCAGTCCTTACATTCTATGCTCCATCTACCAATCCCTCCATATTTTATATCTCCCAAGGACGTCTGCTTTCCATTGGAGTATTTTGAGAAAGAGAACATTCAAAAAAATTTGTTCTCTTGATGTTTAATAAACTTTGAACTTCTGAAATGTTGCTATCTTTTTTTAAAAAAAAACAACAACACACCCCATCCCATATCAGCATTCTCGCATAATCAGGAAGGCATCACCAATCTGAGAAGTTTGCTACATCTGACAGTCTCAAAATGGATGAACAGTGCAGTCAGGCGGAAGGGAAAGCAAGAAGGATGCTTGGTTGCATAGCTAGAGGGATAACAAGCAGGAAGAGCGAGATTATGATCCCGCTATATAGAGTGCTGGTGAGACCACATTTGGAATACTGTGTTCAGTTCTGGAGACCTCACCTACAAAAAGATATTGAAAAAAATTGAACGGGTCCAAAGAGGGGCTACAAGAATGGTGGAAGCTCTTAAGCATAAAACGTATCAGGAAAGACTTAATGAACTCAATCTGTATAGTCTGGAGGACAGAAGGGAACATGATCAAAACATTTAAATATGTTAAAGAGTTAAATAAGGTCCAGGAGAGAAGTGTTTTTAATAGGAAAGTGAACACGAGAACAAGGGGACACAATCTGAAATTAGTTGGGGGTAAGATCAAAAGCAACTTGAGAAAATATTATTTTACTGAAAGAGTAGTAGATCCTTGGAACAAACTTCCAGCAGACGTGGTTGATAAATCCACAGTAACTGAATTTAAACATGCCTGGGATAAACATAGATCCATCCTAAGATAAAATACAGAAAATAGTATAATGGCAGACTAGATGGACCATGAGGTCTTTTTCTGCCGTCAGTCTTCTATGTTTCTGTTTCTGATTAAGGTAAAATTACTTCCCTGCCTTCATTTTTATATTCCTTATAATTGTGTGAAACATTCAAGATGCAGACATCTGCCCTCTGCACGTCTACTAATTTGAAGTTTAGAAAGAAGCCAGCAAGTACAAGATAGATTAAATCTGAAAGGGTCCAGTTTTAGTCTGTGAATTAATACAGGTACTCTCCGCTGAGCAACTGCCTTGTACAGCAACCATTTACAGTTACAATGGTGACAAAGCAACTTTGCAACCAATCGTCATATTTACCACCTTGGCAGGTCTGCGAAAGAAAAGAAAGCCCAAGTAAGATTATTAGCACAACTGTGGTTTCATTTAGCAACTGCTTCATTTAATGACTGAATTGCCAGTCCCAGTTGTGGTCACTCTGTGAGAATCAGCTGCATTATTGTGCTTTGGTGAAAACTGCTACTGCTATCGCACCCCTTTAGGGCTGGAGAGAGTGGATTGCCAGTACTACTCTAGACGCAAACATTCCTGTTTGGTCTTAGCAGGGGTGGGCTCCAACCAGAACGCTAAATTGGGCTCACCGTGGCGGCTTGTGAGTGCTTGCGGGACCAGCGCGATTTTGCTTCTGCACCCGTGGAGATAGAAAAATCGCACATGGAGCCACAGGTGCGCCCATGTTTCGGCATGTGCAGAAGCAAAAAACCCTTACCAAAACACGGGCTCTGTGCGCGATTTTGCTATCTCCACAGGTGCAGAAGCAAAATCGCGCTGCACTCATGAGACGCCGGGGTGAGCCCAATTTAGCGTTCTGACTAGCAGCCCACTCCTGGGTCTTAGGCTAGTTTCTCCTCTCTGCTTAATACAGATAGTCCTCAATGTACAACACAGTGTTCCCTCGCTTTTCGCGGGGGATGCGTTCCGAGACTGCCCGCGAAAGTCGAATTTCCGCAAAGTAGAGATGCGGAAGTAAATACACTATTTTTGGCTATGAACAGTATCACAAGCCTTCCCTTAACACTTTAAACCCCTAAATTGCAATTTTCCATTCCCTTAGCAACCATTCAGATCATTACTCACCATGTTTATTTATTAAAGTTTATTAAAAAAAATATTTATTAAAGGCAGACGGAAGTTTGGCAATGACATATGACGTCATCAGGTGGGAAAAAACGTGGTATAGGAAAAAACCCGCGAAATATTTTTAATTAATATTTTTGAAAAACTGTGGTATAGACTTTTTGCGAAGTTCGAACCCGCGAAAATCGAGGGAACACTGTATTTTGCTTACGAGACTATTTGAGGTTATGGCAGGCATTGAAAAAAGTGGCAACTGGTCTTCACATTTACAACTACCGCAGTATAGCATTCCTTTGACCACAGGATTAAAATTCAGGCACTTTCTAACAGGCATGTAATTTATGACAATTGCAGCACCCCAGAGATCAGAATTGCCCCCACCCTCCTTGCCTTTTGTAAGCTCCTTAAAACCCACCTCTGTCATCAGGCATGGGGGAATTGAGATATCCCCCTCCCCCAGGCCTATACAATTTATGCATGGTATGTTTGTGTGTATGTTTTGCTTTTTAATAAGGGGTTTTTAGTTTCTTTAAATATTAGATTTGTCATACATTGTTTTATTATTGTTGTGAGCCACCCCAAGTCTACGGAAAGGGGCGGCATACAAATCTAATAAATAAATGAATGAATGAATGAATGATTGAATGAATGAATGAATAAATAAAAAATAAATAGGTAGGTAGGTAGACAGACAGACAGACAGACAGACAGACAGACAAACAAATAAATAAATCACCATATGAGATCTTCCCAGCTGGCTTCTGACAAGCAAATTCCCTGGAGGAAGCTGAATTCATTTAAGGGCCACATGATTCAGTTAACAACCATGGCAAAAGTGATTAAAAAATCAGGTACAACTCACTTAACAAATACCTTGCTTAACAACAGAATTTCTGGTCCCAATTGTGAACATTAGATAAGGACTATTTGTACCCAAAGGACCAAAGGAGTGCTGTAAAGATAATATGAGCATAGAACCACGAATGCTACTTTGAACTCCATGTAGTTCATTGACTTTCACTCAGTGGGTCCTGCAGCCTAGTCAACTTTCCAGGTTAGTAGTAGCAATTACGCTGAAGGAGAAGCAGAATGCTTAATCTTAAAGAGAAAAACTAAATCCAGAAAGCATATAAATTATATTAAACAAACCAGAAAAAAAATTAAATGGAAGCTTTAGTAATTTCGTTCTTTGTTTTGCATTGCAAATTGCCTTCAACTAACCTCCAGAAGTAATATATAGAACAATAATAGAATAGAATGCAATGGAATGGAGTAGAGTAGAGTGGAATAGGAATGGAATGGAGTAGACTGGACTAGACTAGACGAATTGGAAGGGAACTTGGAGGTCTTCTAGTCCAGTGTTTTTCAACCAGTGTGCCGTGGCACACTAGTGTGCCACGAGACATGGTCAGGTGTGCCGCGAAGCTCAGCAAGAGAGAGAGAGAAAGAAAGCAAGACACAGAGAGAAAGAAAGCAAGAGAGAAAGAGAGAGAGAAAGAAAGCAAGAGAGAAATAGAGAGAAAGAAAGCAAGAGAGAAAGAGAGAGAAAGAAAGCAAGAGAGAGAAAGAGAGGCAGGGAAGGAGGGAGAGATAGAAAGAGAGCAAAAAAGAGAGGAAGGAAGGAAGAGAGAAAGAAAGAGGGATGGACAGAGAGGGGAAGGAAGGGAGAGAAAGAGGGAGAGAATGAGCGAAAGAGAGGAAGAGAGAGATATAATTTTTTTGTCCAAACTTTTTGTAGCCCCCCACTCCCCCCCCACTCAATGTGCCCCATAATTTTGTATATGTAAAAAATGTGCCGCAGCTCAAAAAAGGTTGAAAATCACTGTTCTAGTCCAACCCCTGGCTTAGGCACAAAACCCTATACCGTTTCAAATAAATGGCTATGCAATCTCTTTTAAAAAGCATCCAGTGTTGGAGCATTCACAACTTCTGCAGACAATTTGCCAGCTTGAAGGAGTTGTGTCATGATTTTCTTCACATACTTCAAGCAGGGAAAGATGTTTTAAACTGCTGTAAGATTTAAGAGACTTGTTTTTCCCCATCATAATCCATGCACTCCCAATTGCAAAAAAAGAGTCTGAAAATTTGGACTGATTGAGGGAGGGTGCCCAAAACATATATAAGAGACCTGCGGAGACCATGTAGTTTGGGTTCACACCTTAGATGCTTTTATCCCAATCATCATATGGTAGGATGGAAGGGCAGGATTAGCCCAAGATTCCCATGAGAAAAGGCCTTTCCAGTTCTTGCTTCTTTCCTGTGCTTCCTGGCTAAGGGTAGAAAAGCAGAGAAGGTGGGTGGTAGTGAAAAGGGAATGCGGTGGTGGGAGAGGCAGAGGCTGGCATTGCCTGAGCTGTCTGGTTTGCTTTTGAACTTTCCATAATTAAGCCAACTTGTCTCCTCCGTTCTGGAGAGACATCTTTTCAAGTCGCATAAAAACCACAGAGAGCGCAACAGGGCGAAGCTTATTAAGGATCATTTCGACCTGCATTTGGGCAAACGTGCCCTGGAAGCATCAACAAAAGGAGCTATCCAGTGTCGGCTGCAGTAATCTTGGGGGGTGGGAGTGGGGGGTGGGGAGAGAGGATATGTCTGTCAGCTGCAAAGACCACCAAGTTATTCTCCAGAACTCATTCAGCAGCCCAACAGATGGCTAGGCCTCTCTGCTGCCACCAGGGGATTGAGGCTATAACAAAGCAATGAACAGCATACAAATGAAGAGGTGTGTGTGTGTGCGTGTTTTGTTTTGTGTGTGTGTGAGATCTATGTATGTGCATGTATAAGTGAAGTTTTTTCCAATTATTCAGTAATCATCACTTTTTTTTTCCTTTCTGGCCAGTGCAGCTCTTTTTGAGAGAATCCAACCCATCTGTCACAGACAGAGGTCTCATTCAACAGTAGCCACCATGCCAGCATCTGATCAAATGCCACATACAATCCAACATGTGGCATGCTATTTTCTATTAAGCCCGTGTACTCTTCCCTGGGGAAAACTTTTCCAGAAAGCCAAAGAGCCATGCCAAAAATCACAGAAAGCCATCTACAAAAAGAATAATTTTCTTCTCTCTACTTAACATCCAGTGAGCCTTCTCCACATAGGGTCCCTTCCAATTTTTCGGACAGTGCTGGCTGGGCAATAGGAGTTTCAATCACCTGTACTAGAAGAGCAGTAAGAGTAAGAAAGGCTAATATAAAATAAAAGACAGCAATTTTAATGGTGTAGACAGTGGGCTTGTTGAAAATATTAGGAAGTAAATGTGGAAAGTTTTGCAGTGCTTCACTAAATTATGATCCTTCTCACCAACAATGACCTCCAAAATGTGTTATGGGTACAGAAATGTTAATTATGGTGTGCCTGGACACAAGGAAATTTTATTTTCTCTTAGCAGAAAAAAGGCAAAAATCCAGTACTGCCACCACAAGCTATTATTAGGATGGGAGTCTCTACAATGTTTTTGAGTCCAATATGTCCGAATTGAGAAATAGGTAGTGGCCAGTCTTGGAGAAGAGGGCAGGCAGGTCAAAATACCATCTGCAACAGCCAAGCATAGTCTATTTTCCCACAGAACCTTTCACCAGCATATACTGGCACAAATATATAAATACACTTCACTATTCACCTTTCCAAATCCTCTCTACTAGAACAAAAGCAACTCTGTTTCCTTTTGTAAATAGGCAGACAATCAGAGCTGAAACAAACAGCTTGCAGACATTTGGCAGCTTGGAGTAGAAATAGCACCAAAACTCCATCTATTGGAGTCCATTGTCTCTTCTTCTCCATCCCTCTCAGGTATTATAAGACATCCTGCAAACCTGCCTATAAAAAAACATAAGCCACAGCACTGATTTTCAGGAGTTAACATTTATTCAGTTCAGAATCGGAGGTCTCTCTCTCTCTGTAGGCATTTCTGTTTTCTAAAGCTAGTACGGGGTAAAACTTCATAGAATTTTGTCACAAATTCTTAGGATGATTTCTTCAGTGTATATCCTGCCAGTCTACCTGGAGATCATTGTCCTGGTTTCAAACACAATAATCATTGTATTCCAAATAAAACATACACACAAACATTGAGGGGGGGTAGTATAAAATGACTATAATCACATATACAATGTGGGTTAATCTTATGTTCAACTTTAGGAGCATCAATCCTCACCTAAACTCAAAATTAATATTCAATTTACTAATGTCAACTTGTTCCAAAGTTTTAAAAAAAACGAAGTATGGCATCGGGATTTTAAGACACTTCTTCCTTATAGCAGCTGTAAGTAGTTCATAATGGCTGAAAACTTCTGTGACCATCTGAAATCAGTGATATTACTTTTTAACAGGAAACATACCTGTCCTGCCAAAGTACAATGTTTTAAAAGAACTTCTAAAGCAGAGATGTTAAAAATAAAATTTCCGTCTCCACTAATTTCTGTGACAAGTTCCTGAATCTTTTGTCCTCAGCAAATGTGAAGTACAGTGGAACCCCGACATAAGAGCTGCTCTACTTAAGAGCAACTCGAGATAAGAGCTGGGAGGGGAGAGATATTTTTGTTCTACTTACAAGCCCAAATTCGAGATACAAGCGCCAAGGAGCTGTCTCCTGAAGCCAAACGCTAACTTCCGCGTTTGGCTTCAGGAGACAGCTGCGAAGCGGCGCGTGTGTTTTAAAAGGTTGCAGCCAGCCTGGGGGGCTCGGGGGGGGCTTGCAGCTTTCTTTCTTGCTCTTTTTCTTTCTCTCTTTTACCTTCCCTTCCTCTATTTCTTCTTTTCTTTCTCCTTCCCACCTTCTTCCCTCCCTCCCTCCCTTCACTCATTCCTCTCTTACTCTCCCCTTTCATAAGTTTCCTTGCTTCCTTCCTCTGTTCCTGTCCCTTCCCCCTTTCTTTCTTTCTCTTTCTTTCTTTCTTTCTCTTTTTCTTTCTCTCTTTTACCTTCCCTTCCTCTATTTCTTATTTTCTTTCTCCTTCCCACCTTCTTCCCTCCCTCCCTCCCTTCACTCATTCCTCTCTTACTCTCCCCTTTCATAAGTTTCCTTGCTTCCTTCCTCTGTTCCTGTCCCTTCCCTCTTTCCTTCCTTCCTTCCCACCCTCCGTCCATTCATTCACCCATTCCTCTCTTGATCGCTTAAAGCCGGTCCCTGGTGCAAAAAGGGTTGGGGACCTCTGTCCTACAGGATTGGGTGGCAGAGAAGTTGAACATATGTAAATTTAAAAGTTTAAGAAAGTTTACAAGTTAAGTGAAAGAAACTTCATTATTCATTTATATGTACATGTACATTTCTTCATTAAAAACATGTCTTTCTGCATAATTTAGACTAACTTTGTGAGTTTTTTGAGGGCTGGAACCAATTAAAATTATTTACATTAATTCCTATGGGGAAAAGTCGTTCGAGATAAGAGCTGCTCGACTTAAGAGCCCAGGTCCGGAACGAATTAAACTCGTATCTCGAGGTACCACTGTATAGTCCTCAGCTAACAAATTTGGGATTGATCATTTCAAGACCTACCCAAAATGTTTTGCTACCTGATCCAGGACAAGCCACCAACCTTTTCTATCCAATATGCAGAAACCAGGGATGGGTAAGAATTACTGCAAAGACAACTCAAGGGATAATCCAATATCCAGAATCCAATACCTGTATCCTGAAGTGGCAAATTGAGCATTTTTATTTACAAGCAGTATCACCTTCTGCAGTATTGTCCTCTTGAAAAGGCAAGGCTGATCTCCTTATGCTAGAGTGATCATAGATTTTGGACAGAATGAACCCACTCTGAAATTATCTACAGGAGGTTAATTGTCGAGATCGAAACTCTGTGTGCAAATGTATAAACACACCTGGGATATTCCACAATTAACGGAGTTCTTAGCCTGGGTTCATAAATCATGCTAAACCATGAGTTGCTTAACTATCATTTATTGATTCAGCCCTAATTAGTTGGGTTCACATTAAACACTGTGCAAAAAAAGAAGCATGATTTAAAATCCACTATGAGCAATTGCATGCAAGATCTAAATCTAAAGCTGAGTAATGCAAAATGCAACCCTTCAAATGTCATTGAGATCCAGCCCCTATCAACACTAATCAGGGACTGACAGGGAGATATAATTGGGGCTGTAATGCAGAAAATTCTGAAGGGACAAATTAAATATTCTTTTCTTTCTTACCTCCAATTTCATCTTTCTTATCCCTAATTTTCTGTAGCACACCTTTTTTATTTCGTTTTTGATAGTTCTAATCAAGGTATCACTTAGTTAGGCATTCCTCCCATTCCTGGGAATGAATGTAATTATTATTGTTTTTAGGTGCCTTGGTTTATCTATAGAGCTTGCATGTTGTTTTAACAAGAGACTATTATCAGGGTGGTTGTAGATATAATGCAGAGGAAAAAGTTATGCACTCACTATTAAGCTTAATTTTCACACATACATACATACTGCCAAGGCAATTAGCTTAGCACTGAATTCTTTGTTAGAGATTCCAAATGTTTTCTTTTGAAAATAAAAAGAAACAAAAGAAGGCAACAGTATTTTCTATTTGTAGATTCATAGAGACAAATGAAATAGGGTTGGTTTTTAAAAGCATAAGGCTAAAGCTGAGGCATTTTCAAACAACAGCAACTCCCTCTGCTTGGTTCGTTGTTTTGCTTGTGAACAGAACAAGCTGTTGTCTTTCATAAGGTGAGAACAAACTGCTGAAAGGGAAAAAATAAAATAATCTCTCACAATAAAATGAGAAATATCTTGGCAGAATCTACCACCAATAATAATTTAAACCCCAAGGGAGATTGAGTGAAAGATCTCTTTAGTCAATAATGGTTGGTTCTGGGGTTTGAAGTGTGCTGTCCACATTTATTGTTTGCCTCAAGGAGGCAATGGACAACTTTTTCATTTTACTGGCAAAGAGGAAACCAAAGGCCTGTGAGTTAAGAACTCATATGCATAGATATGGGTTTTATAAAAGTAGGCATGGGGTGGAGAAAGTGAGCCATTCCTTTTCTGCTTACCCATCTCCCATCACACTAGATGGAACTCATTAGTGATACAAATTGATGGGTGGTAGGTGCAAGACAGAGAAAGGAATTTAACACAATCTAACATTCATTTATGGAATTCACTGCCACTCGGGAAGATTAGATTGCTTTAAAATATTAGATTTGGCAGATATTTTTTGTCAAAAGCCAAGAGAGTCTTTTTAGAAAACCACAATTTTCTAGTCAATTCACTTCATAGAACAACTTAACTTGAGGACAAAGGGAGAAGAATCTTGCTTTTGTGAATCTGATGGAGAAGCTTTTCAGAAGTGGGTAGTTGAAGCACTAGCTCCACAAAACAACTGAACTTCACTTTTAGTCACAGTTTTTAAATAACCTAGTTGATCATGCTGTTCCATATACATGACAATTGATTCACACAAAATGTGAAATCTAGTGAAGTCCATACTGTATAGAAATACAGCAATGTGACTTTAAGATTGAATATTATTGCATTATTACTATTTATTTATTTCTATTTATTTTTTATTGCATTTAATATTGGACTGTGAACCACCAAGAAATGATTGCAAATGAGGCAGTATACAATCTTATAAATAAAACAAAACACCGTATTGTTTAGCATAATATGCAAACCATAGAAACAGAATGCCAGATGAAATAAAATTGGTCCAATTTAATGAGGATCTCCTTAAATGTGTGATTATTTCCTATAAAACAAATATAACTTCACCCCCAAAAATATTTCATTTGGAATAGCCAGTTTAAACTAAGAGCATCTCTATTGGCCAGGAGAACAAAAATCATCCATATTGTGGCAACATTTTTATGAGGACAGCTAAAATGCATAAGATAATGAATAAAAATGGGGAAGAAACTATGGTTGATATTCCATGAAGTGTCTGAGGTGGATCAAAAACTCAAAGTGGTAACCACAACTAAAACAACAAAATACCTTCCTGTTCATATGTTGCTTCAATCCCAGGGTTTGGCCCATTGGTGTATACAGTATTTTAATAAACTAAACTCCAGTCAAACTTTTGCAACCATCTTGACATTTTTATTCCCTCGCAAATGTCTAGCCTCTGTATATCCTTCCATTTCCCTATTTCTAACTTGCCTATGCCTATATTTTAAATGTCCTTCTTTTAAAATGGTGGTTTGATTTTGTTTGAGACAGTGCATAGAGGGAAATAGAATTCTTAAAACTTTGGCTATTCAATTGCTACAGAAATTCAGTTCTGAGCTGTCTAAATCATCTTGGTTACTAGATATATGCAGGGATTTAAGGTTTAGAATATCTGTAGGTTCCTTACTCCTTGTACAATGTAGATTTTTTTATATGCCAAATGACAATTTATATTTCCATAATATGCCTATGTGATTAACTTAGCCAATGTTAATACTAGCACACTCTGCACAGCTCATTGGGGCTGAAATATGTCACAAAACACAACCAAAATAGCCTGGTATATAAAGTTTAGGCAGTAATACATGTTAAGCTCTAAAGTTCCATGGATACCAGTGTTTTCAGTAGACCTCCAAAAATACTACAGATCATAAATATAATTACATTCAAATTCTACTTCAAGACATTTTTCTTTAGCCAACAAAACTGCCATATATTTGTCAAAATAGGATTTTTTTTAAAAAAGCAGACTTTTAAAAAATAACTAGAATTGAAATTAAGATTCCATTTATATTCATATTTGTTCCTGAGCTGCCAAAGATCAAATCTGTGGACACCCACAGGGTTGATATTTTTGACAACACAAACTGAAAATGTAATATAAAGATTTATTGGATTCTAATTTGGTCCTGATTTTACAAAACGAAAACCTGAAATCTGAGTGCTTGGGAAACCATACTTTAGGCAGAATTGAAAAAGATGAAAACTATTTTTACCAAATACTGTAGACTGGAAGAAAAGTGCCCTGAGTTTCCCTAAAGAATTAAATAAATAGAAAGAACATTGCTTATTGCCATCTCTGGACTTTACAAGTGGATTGTTTGTTTGTTAGGTAGGCAAACAAATAAATAAGGAGCTAATTTATGCTTTACATAAATAAACCCTCCCTTTGTTGTGGGATTTAGCTCTCCCAACTGTTCATCTGGCTCACACCACTCCACAGTAGCACTAGCACGACACAAGCCATACACGGAAAACTGCAATTTGGCTTTTGAAGGCAGACAGGCGGGGCATTGGTGGGAGGTTTATGAACAGTTTGCTGCAGCCCTGATCCTATCATTGCCAGATGGCTTCAGCTGTATCAATTACTGCTTCTTTTTAAAAAAGATACTGAACCCCACACTCTTTAAGTTGATAAATGCAGCTTGAGGATAAGAAATACTACCACCAAATAATCATCCCCCTTCAAGGTAACTTTGATTAACCATTTAAAGGGATTTTGCAATAGCCAAAATTTTGTAGTGGCCTGCTAGACAATTTGCTTTGGCCATAAAGGCATATCCTTCATAATCCATAGATGTGCTGCCCCCTTTTGATGAGGCTCTAAGGAAAATGATGAGCTAGATGATTAGATAAGATTTATTTCCACGTGTGGATCAAAGGTAATGGCCATAGCACTTATTTTTTGTAGTTTTAGGGTTAAGATAAGCTCTAGATACCATCCCTCAGCACCATAGCTATTCACCTTGTGTAATTAACACTGGATCAGAAATTGCCAAAATATGCTTTTATTGTTCACTAATTCTTGGATATATATATAAGAATCTCCTTTCAATTTTATTCTTATGTTTTTAAATTTATTTATGGCTGGAACTATTACTTCAAGCATTGTTGCATTGTTACACAACTTTCCAATATTTGAAAACCTGCCTGTTTGCTTATACTTCTCAATCTGAAAATTTAGGTCAAAATATATTCTCTTAATATTTAATCGGAACATGGAAAGCCAAAGAGCCTATGAACTACCATAGAGGCATGGTGACTGAGTAAAGTGAAATGCAGTACAGTGGTACTTCTACCTAAGAATGCCTCTACGTACGAACTTTTCTAGATAAGAACTGGGTGTTCAAGATTTTTTTGCCTCTTCTCAAAAACTATTTTCCGCTTACAAACCCAATCCTCCAAAATTGTAACCGGAAAAGGCAGGGAGAAGCCTCCATGAGGCCTCTCTAGGAATTTCCTGGGAGGAAACAGGGATGGAAAAGGTGGGAAGAAGCCTCTGTGGGGCCTCTCTAGGAATCTACTGGGAGGAAACAGGGCCTCCACCCTCCCTGTGGTTTCCTCAATTGCACACATTATTTCCTTTTACATTGATTCCTATGGGAAAAAATGCTTCTTCTTACAAAGTTTTCTACTTAAGAACCTGGTAACGGAACAAATTAAGTTAATAAGTAGAGGTACCACTATATTTGCACAACTCTTCGGTCAGTGCAGCAATGCCACACACTATATACAATTTTTTTTCCAAAAGTACCTTCTCTTCTTAGAGTCATCTCAATGTAAAATTTTATCAAATTGAACAATATTAACAGAATTTTTTTTGTGTGTGACACAAGCACAGGAGACACTGGGTTGCAGATCTATTAGAGTACATACATTATTCAAAATACTCAAGTATCTTTTTTACTTGCTTTGTTGAACATGTCCTCTTTTCTCACTTAAATATTGATCTGGAATTGTCCATGAGCAGTTCATAAGCAGCTCCCTGAAATATAAAATTGCCCAGGTGGATGTCCTCAGAACTACTGTACTATACTGTACTCCAACTTTGCATGTATTTCCCCCCAAAAACTCAAAGTAATGCCCCTTCTGGAAATATGTCTCAAGGGTGAGATATTTTGTGATTAGAGGTAATAAAACAGTTTACAGGAATTAACTTGTTTCTGAATAATATATTAAAGTGTTAGTTCTTTTAAAAACTAACTTTCCTCCAGGGATATGGAAGTTCTAAATTTAGCTGTGTATCTTTTTATCCAGGTTTGTCAGTATTCTACAGAAATCCACAAGTCCCATTACACCATCTGTTTAAAGGAAAGGCTTAAGTCCAAGGGCAGAATGAAAAAGTCAGGACGATTTCTGTTTGCTCAACGTGAATCTTTCACAATGGTACTTTTAACTCTAGAGAATATAGGAAATGTTGGCCTCCTATGATCTCATGGAGAAAGGGAGAAATTAGGTTGAACTGACCTTATCCTTAAACCTCCCATGCCTGATACTATCTAACATGCTAGGTCAACAGATGGGAGTTGCCACTTTTCCTGATTGATGAGGGATGAAAACCAACATGGGAAGGAAGATACTAGGTTTGGGGAGGTTGCACTCTACAGATACAACACCTTAAGATCACTTTACCAGGAGTTACTTATCACTGTATGTTCCAAAGATCAAGTAATCAAATGCCATCTTCCAGAGAACCTTATCAACTTGCTGTTTTGATATATTTATTTTGCTTTTGGCTATCTGCATAATCTTGGGTTGCTTTTTGACATTCTCTATGCCATTTAGGGAAGTTTGATTACAGATTGAATAGACACTGAGTATAAATAAACATATGGAATGTGATCTAATTCACCTTTATATCACTTCCTTGCCCCTTGTAATAAAAGTATAGCTATGTATTTTAACACTCAAAACATAAAATATCTGCCAAAATAAATAGTAATACAGTATATAACTACTCAAAGTTCCCCTTTATGCATATTCATCTATTGCCAGAATTGAGCCACAGAGCCATACTAGGTTCTAAGCGTCCCATGATCTTTTCATAGCTAAAATGAATAACGTTCAATCCTTGGACAATCAATTTTAAAGATGGCTTTAAACGTTATTAAACTTCCTGGAAAAGATCCAATTTTTCATTTTATTTTCACTGAGGTCTAGGTGGTTCAGATAGATTTGGTGCACTTTGGTCAATATTAAACTATTGTCAGTCTTGAGTGATTTTTCTATTTCTTTCTTAATAACAGTTGTATGAATAACAAAATCTAAGAAAAATAGTGCATTCTATGTATCAAATATAACCACAATCATATATAAGTACAAGTTATGCAATTGTTCTGATATGATGGAATAACACTGGAAAATTCTTGGCCTCCAACATCCTATTCTCTATTTTCTACATTTTCTTTCTTGTTTTGAGAATTGTTAACAAATGCCTTAAATATGGAATGTTTTTAAGAAAAACCAGTCCAGTTTTTGCCCTTTTGTTTGGAGTTTCAGAGAACAGGTGTACTAAAGTCTGTACAATACATTATTTAAAGTTTAATTGCTCTTCTTAAATTGGGTGAACATCTCTTAATATTTAAGTTCATTCTCCAACAGCTAGAATTCTAACAGTTCTTTGGGGGGCGGGGAGTATTCGTAGAGAACAATGCATACAAATGCATCCCCTTAATTTTACACTAAGCAAAAAACAAGCTAGGTTTTCAAGTCCTTCCCTGTGGCAAATTTCTTATGCATACTTATGCACTAGGCAGACCACAGACAGATCCAAGGAACATGGAACATTTCAAAAGCCTAAACATACTCTGAACTCACTAAATCTTCATCAGAACTATTCTTTTTGTATGCGCCACTTGGGTAGTAGGTAGCTTCAGCTCTCATTTTTCTGTATGTTCCCTTAAAATAATATAGCTGGAATAAGCCATTTAGATCGCAGAATCTCATTCTCTATCCAGCATCAGTAACAGATGGTGACCAGACTCTGCTTGAAAATGAGTCCACCATCTCCTAACATAATTGGCTCTGTCAGACTGTTCTGATTGGACCTTTCTCCCTCTCCTGAGATCAATCATGCTTTTATCTTCATTGTATATTATAATCTTAGCATCTAAAATACAGCATTCATAAAAAAAAAATTCTACTGCACAAGGGATATTCTACTAGATTGTTGTTTTGTTGTGATTGACTTGGGATTATTATTCAGGACACAGCTTTGTTGCTTATTTTGTTTACTAAAAATATAGCTCTAAATGATGCCCCCTCCAATTCAGTGTTTGTTGCTACATGTATCTTCCCCTGGTACTTGCACAATGTACCCCATCAAGTCTTATTCCTGGTTAGAACGCACAAAAGCATCTCATGCTGTGAATTAACAGAAAAGATAGAGTTCAAAACAGAGGAAAGAATCAGCGTGAGAGTGCTAAAATAGCAGCAGACTTACTTAAGCTTTGACTGCTTTACTTCCTAGTGTATTTTGTTAATTTTTTATGAACATGACAATTTTCTAAGTATGAGAAACAGTCAATAATGGGACAGGACAAAAGGCTACTTGTATGATGTACAGCAGGACTGAGAAAACCAATACATTACTCTGGCCTGCAATTTGGGCATTTTGTTTTATGACATAGGGCTTATATAGAGAAAGGGAGGGGGGGAAATAAGAAGCCTAGAAGCCTACAATTATTTTTCCCTTTTCCTGATTTTATCAACTAACTCTCTTTCTTTATAGACAAGCTCCTGCCAGAACAAAAATAAGTGGCATTAATGAATCGGTGGACATGTTTGGTAGAATAAAACAAACCCTCCTCTGCCTGTTTTGAATTGTCATCAAATCCCTGCCGAAAATCATCTTAGCTTTTTCTGATTGAGAAATGCACTTACATTAAGAGACAGAAATATGGATTCAAAAATATATTTTGGCTATTTTCTATACTAATTGTACTTCTATCATTCCAGGCTCCTATACCTCTGTTAAATGAACCATCCATCACCCTCCCGGATTAAAATGTGTCTCTTTGCTTGAAGTCACAGAAATAAAAATTTCCCTTCCTTGCTTGGAAGAAGTCTCCTAAGCTACTGAGGATGAGTATTCTTGGTCTGTGTTCCTCTGGGGAAGAAAAGGCCACACAGGTCCCCAAAGAGGTTGCCTTTCTTGCCCCTGAGCCTATGGCTCCCCAAGGGAGGTGATTGCCAAAACCAGCCTCGCTTTCCAGTCAAATGCCTCCCTGAAGAGAAGGCAAGGCTGGTGATGTCAAAGTCCGTTTAACTTCTTGCAAGAATGTCTGCATCTTCCAAGTAGAAGCTGAGGCAAGAGACTCCCTGAGCAGTTATAGCTGCTCTTGCAAATCCAATGGGGACAAAATCTTTGTCAAGTAACAGCAAACCTTTTGGTAAACAACCCAGCTTCTTTTCTTGGAGTAATTACAGCAACTCTTTTATTCATACCTAGAGAAGCAGATGTGATGCATCACTAACAAATCTTGCTTTTTAAAATTCAAAATGCTGCTTAAGCAGAGAAATTGGGTTTACTGGAATTTTGTTGAACATCAGGAGTGCAAGCCTAATGGACAAGGCTTCAAGCAAATTTAAGATCTTAAAAATTGCTGTGATAAAGTTTTATTTCTTCAAGGTCAAATGCAATGATTCCCATGTTAATATGCCTCTTATAATGGAAGATCCATAGTTGTAGTCTAAAATGTTAGCCAAAATGCAGAAACCATTTGCTTCGTTCCTTAAAACGCTAACAAGGGCAAATCTATTTAGAAACATGACAGTAAAAATAGTATTTTAGCTGGCTACCGAAGTCAGTTTCTTTAAGGCATCTTTGCTTTGACTGTGTTGATCAGCCTATCCTTCATGTAACAATTCTTTTAGGCATCTTTTTTATATATATATTGTGAAAAGGAAGTTGGAAATTCCCACTTGAATCACCACCACATGTGTTATTTTTGAATCTTTTTTTTTTTTTGCTGAGAAAGAGTAAACAGTACAGAGCTATGGGTTTGTATGTGTGTGTGCAAGAAAAATCCCAGAACTCCTACAACACTGCAGGATAGATCAATATTATCCTCATCCAGTTCACAACAGGGATGATGGAAGGGCAAGAAAACATAACACATTTCTGTTGGAGGCAAGAATTTGCACAGAAGGTTTCCAGAGCCTTAATCCACCTCTTTAACACTGTCCATAAGGATGACCATTTCATTCCTGATTCTGGCATGGACTACCAGTTCCAACCTAAGTTTAATTCAAACTCCTTTTCTTTCTTGGTATTTTCTAACTCAAGAATCTCCTTTTTCTATATATTTCTGCTTGTTAGTATATAGATCATTTCCTCATTAACTTCCTTTCTGGCTTGTTCTACTTCATGATTAAGACTCCTCTATTTTCACCTTCTGGAAAACTTCTGCCAGATATAGGACCATTAACTGGCACAGTTCTCTATTAAGGCAGCTTAAAATTGAAACAATTTTACCCGAAGGACTGTCCCATTTATCTGAACATAAAGGTGTCAGAACACCAGGCTCCACTTTCACTAAAGTTGCCCCCTATTTCCATTTTATAAGGCAGCCACAGCTTCTTGAAAGAAATGGACATTTCTAAAAGCAAAGTCAAGGGAAGAGTGGAACCACAACTTTAAACAAAGCCACTGTTAAAATAAAAGGGAGATAACATAATGCAAAGGGAAATTCAAAGATTTGTACAAAATATCTTGAAAGCAGATTATTTGAGACCAAATAATCTAATTATTAGAGTAGGCTCTAATAGCTCTAATAAATAGGCTTTAATTAGAGGCTAATTAGAGAGTGTCTAGCGAAAGCAAATCATGTCCACAAGCTATAAAAAGTTTAATCAGGTTAAAAAGGAAGACTGAAAACTGAAGTTGGTGAGCGGGGACATCAAATGGGAAATATAAATGAGGCCCTAAAAAGGAGCAAATTTAAATTCAGGTCCTCATCACTGTGCCAACTAGGTGGCAGTATCTAACTGGCTGAAAAGCTAAATAGATTAAATCTGGTCAGTATTTGTGTGGAAGACCATCACAACGCCGAAGTCTGTGCATTAGACTGAAAAGAAATCTCCCAAAAACCATCTCTGTAATGGAGGGATATTTTACCTTGCTTCATTGCTCTAGCGAGGCAAGGCAACATTAGGCAAAGGACTTTGAGGACATGTCCAAAAAAGCGCTGTATCAATTGCACTCCCGTTGTCTAAAATGCAAATCTTATGCTTATCAACAGAGTAAATTGTTATTATAATTAAATTGGAGAAATGTTCCTCCATACCGTATTACTTCTCTGCTTTTTTAAAGGTTTTTTTTCCCCTCGGGCTTAGAGATAAAATGAGGATCCCATAGGACAGACTCCATCCATCCCAAGTGGTATGCAGTATCTCTACTCAAGGTATCAATAGGCTGAGAGATTCTGATACTTATCTCTTGAGCCAATTTCCTTCATAGAAAAGGAAAGCAAAAAAATCCAAAAAAATACTGAAGAACTAATACTTGCCTTCATGACCCCAGAGAGAGCAAACTCTCAGAGCAAGATCTTACCGAAGTATTAACCCAATACCTTAGCAGCTGCTGCTATCATCCCTGGGTGTGAAATTTTGCATCAATAAAACAGACACATAAGAACTAAATCTGAACTTGGAGAAAATGTGTTTTAAAAAAAGAAAAGAAAACCCATGAAGATAAGACATAGCAACATACAGTACAAAAGAGTAATTATATCCCCCACTCCCACTTCAACCCCCAAAAAAAACCTCAAAAGGAGAAAAAGAGCTTTACCACAATTTTGGAACATTTTACCTGTAACAGAATATTGGGCTTTAAATGAAAACAGGACCAAATTTTCTACAAACCAGTAGATGAATACAAATACTCAGTTGTTTTTTTAGCAACTCAGAACAAAAATCTTTGACACAAGTATTCATGAACAATTAAATTTCTTTTAAAAAAAAAGACTTGTATGTGGAGGAGGAATCACAGGAATTGAGAAAACCCCCTCCAAAAAAATTAGGCAAGGAAAAAGAGGAAAGGAACAAAGCTCCCACAATATCTAAACAATTAACCATTGTTCTTGGATATCCCATCCCAAGTGGAACTACAATGGTTCTTGAAAGCTGATAATGGCTGTCTCCATCCTACCCCTGTCTTTCAGAAAGTGTCCCTTTATCAGCATTTTTAAGAAGCTGTCATTTAGACAAGATTTATACATCTGCTTCTTTCTTTTCCATCCCAATTCATGTACCAGATACAGAAATCATCTCATCATGGCTGGACGGTAATTGCAGAAATTTCAGTAGCTTCGGGAGGTCTTTCAACAGAAATTCCACTGATGCTTCTTTTCATGGGATTTGGTTTGCCATAGCCAACTCATTTCCCCCTATTCCCCACAACTGACTTCCCAAACAAAGGAAAATGTCTTCTTTGCTCCAAGCATGCCAATTTCTTCTGTGCTATCAGATGAAGAAGACTCTTGTTGGATTTTTTTTTCCACTTTAAATTCCATTTAAGATTGCGGAATTGTATGCCTAGTCAACCTTCAAGTTCTTGACTCAGCCATTCAAAGGACAACACACAGAAAATGCAGCAACAGAAGGCTGAACAATCCCCTTTCCCAAAGCATATCCCTCCCGTTTGCCCCAAAGTTGACTTGGTACTGGGTTTTTTTGTTTTGTTTAGAAGTCTGCATGTCCCAAAACTCTCTTCCTCCCAACCCTCCCTGACCCCCTCCCCCCCCAAAAAAGCTCCATGGGTTGCATCATCTACCTGATGATCAAGTCTGGAGAAGCAACTGCTTCTGTTGCTATTTCATTTTTTTTTTTGGAAAAAAAAAGAAAAAAAAAAGACAGAGGATTATGTGCAGTGGGGGACCCAGCCTTAGGATTGCTTCAGTCGTTTGCGTGGCGGTCCCAGAAAAGGGCACTGTGCAGAGGCCAGGGAACGATATGCCTCTGCTACCAAATGAGGGTGAGATACTACCATCGACTTCCAGCCTGCCGTCTCCATGACATCAGAAGCATGGCTGAAAATAATAATTAAAAATTCAATATTACCAGACTGAAAAATGTTAATGAAAATCAACTATATCTCAGCTCAATATTATCTATCTCAAAATGTCTTTCAACACAAGAAACTGTATTTTTCACTACGCGCCTTTGGACATTATTTTTTTAATAAAGATGTCTCTATTCCTGTACAGCTATTTTTATGTATATTTCTTTATTTATTTATTACAGGTTTTTTAATGGCCATCCGACTCAAATATTTGTGACTCTGTCATACAATAAAACACGGTAAGCAAAAAAAAAAAACCCAAATAATCCCAGTTAAACGGGATGAAAGAAAATTAGTATTAGTGCTGCTGCCATCTTCCTTGGCAAAAACAGTTGGAAAAAAGGTTCCTTTCCAAAAAGGAGCTTCATCTATATGTGCAGTAAAGCTGTTGGATGATAAATCCTGAGAGCTGCAGCTCTAACACAACTGGACAGAACCATCTTGAGGCATGCTGTAGTAAGAATCTGTTTATTCAAGACAAGAACAAACATTCGAACAACTGCTGGCTATTCACCATCTTTCCAGAGTTGATGACAACATCTTTAGGGTAGGAACAAATCTTGACACAGAACTTTTAGCTACTCTTAAACACAATCCACTGGTATCCTGCAGAGGATCTGAATGCAGATTCCACCATCCCCAATCAACTTTGCTATGCTGAGAAGAGGAATAAGAGAATTCTAAGGTATCACTAGGGTGCAGGCTCTGGAAAGATAGCCTAACTTAAAAATGAAAAAAGAGAGGTTAAAGGTTTCCCCTGTGCAGTCGTAACTGACTCAAAGGGGTGGTGCTCATCTCTGATTTTCAGCCAAGGGAGCCTGCGTGGTCTGAGAGACGCTTCCATCATCATATGGCCTGCATGAAAGGACGGAACGCAGTAACCTTTCCCACTGAAGCAGTACCTATTTATCTATTCACATTTGCATGCTCTCGAACTGCTAGGTTGTCAGGAGCTGGTTCGAGTAATGGGAGCTCACCACATTGTGCAGTGCTCAGGTCTTGAATCCAGGCTATCAGCTTTCCAGCTGACAAGCCCAGCATCATAATCACTGAGCTATCGCTCCGCCCATCCTAACGTAAACAAAATGCCAAGCCTTGCCTTGAAGATTGTCCTTGCTAGATTTAACTGACTAGAATTAAAAAAGAAAATGCACTTACTAGTTAATGAAGTCAACTGCCTGAGTTTTTAGCTGGTCAGCACTGTGTAGATCAGCCAGAATTAGGATCTCTGCTGCATTCTCCACTGACAAATTGCTGCACAAAGCATCTTCACACATCACCTTCAAACGTTCCAAAGCATACTGCAAAAGATACGCCCCCAAAAATGGACTGTTAAAACATGCATGCCAAGTTTTTCATAACTTTCTGGCAACATGAAACAAGCTTCAGAACCCAGGCCACAAAGCACAGTGAGTTGGATAGTTATGCTTACAATATAACTGATGTAAATATATGTGGATTTAAATGGGGTTTCAGTAAACATCCATTTGGAGCTAACCCCATGCCACATTATATCATAGAACTAACACATATACAAACATACATGGATGTCGGGTATCAGTCAATGTTGCTCATAAAGAATGAGAAACCCTATTTCTTAAAACAAATATCAACAAGTTAAAAACAGAAACAGTGTTACACTTTCTTCTTCACATTGCTGTGCTTCTTTTTAGCCACAAAACATTCAAATTAGGGCCAACCCTCTATCCCAGAACTAAAACTTTAAAGAATGCACTGATTAATTAGCAGAAATTATTTTATGGGCTGAACTTTGAGGAACTGAGCACAGGGGATATACATGCTTGCATGTGAACCTATATTAGTTCTTTAGGTACCACATCATCTCAGGATCTCTTCCCATCCTCCTCATAAACATTGGAAAGACAAAAATGAACTCTCTAATCACATCTTCACCCAAGAGCCCAATGGCAGGTCTCTGAGGTTTCAGAGAGGCATTGCGTTTTGTTTATAGAATAATTACGTATTTTTCCCAAGAGATTGGAGGAAGACAGAACGAACTGTTCCATAACCTCTTGGGCAAATATTAAGAGGCTTTATGTGCTGCCATAAAAGGTTTTGCTTTCTGTTTTCAAAAAGACACCCAGGGATGTTTAGAAAAAGGAACTATATAAAAAGTCACAAAACCTCTTCAACAATTAAAGCCCCACTCAGTACCACCACTCTACTCGTGTTATGTAAGTGTTGTTGCAGCTAAGTGGGTGTTAAACATATTTATTACTGAATGCTGGAAGTACAAATGGATGAATGGTGGAAAAAATATGTAAAAGATGGGGAATATTTCAATTTTTAAGGGGTGGGTATTTTTTTTTACTTATAAAGATTAACACCTCAACTGCCATATTCTAAAATTCATGTGTGCTTTCTTCTCTTCAAATATGGCTTGGAGTTCCAGAGTATTGTTATTTTTTTTACTGTTTACTGGATAATGCACAAATAATTCATGTTTCTGGAAAGCCATCCTTCTCAGCTGTATCTCTGCTTCTATCTCCACACTTGCAGCCTGGCTACTTCCTGGTGTGCTGAGATACAATTAAGTATACAAGTTGGAAATTCAGGGAGAATATTAGATTGGAGGCAGATGGCCAATGTGGAACTTGATTGGAACAATTTTAAGTTACTCACTGAAGAATGTACAAAGAAAGAGCAATGTAACTTGGTTTCACTGATATCCACCAATTTAATCTTAACATCAGAATATTATGCTATGTGAAACGATGGTTAAGTGGTTGCAGACCAGATGATATGGAGGTTAGAATGTGCTGTGATGGAAATTTTTCATGGTTTTTTTTTAATCCTGACTGGTCTCCTCTGCCTATGCTATCCTCTCTGACAATAGACTTATGGGTTTGCTACATTCTACTTCAATAGGGCTTATGCTTCTAATTAATATTGAGTTCCAAAAGATAAAAACTTAACTGTTATTTAACTACTAACTCACATTCTTGAGTAGATATGTTTTAAGTTTTTATCTTTTGGAACTCAATATTAATTAGAAGCTAAGCCCTATTGAAGTAGAATGTAACTCTTGTTTAACTACTAACTCACATTCTTGAGTAGATATGTTTTACGATGGGTAATTTATTTATTTATTATTTAGATTTGTATGCCGCCCCTCTCCGCAGACTCGGGGCGGCTCACAACAAAGTGAAAAACAATTTATGACAAATCTAAATTACTGTTTAAAAATATTTTAAAAACCCCATTTTCTAAACAAACATACATCCAGACATACCATTCATAAATTGTATATGCCCGGGGGAGATGTCTCAGTTCCCCCATGCCTGACGACAAAGATGGGTCTTAAGGAGCTTAAGGAAGGCAAGGAGAGTAGGGGCAGTTCTAATCTCCAGGGGGAGTTGGTTCCAGAGGGCCGGGGCCACCACAGAGAAGGCTCTTCCCCTGGGGCCCGCCAACCGACATTGTTTAGTTGATGGGACCCGGAGAAGGTCCACTCTGTGGGACCTAATCGGTCGCTGGGATTCGTGCGGCAGCAGGCAGTCTCGAAGATATTCTGGTCCAGTGCCATGAAGGTCATAACGAACACTTTGAATTGTGACCGGAAATTGATTGGCAACCAATGCAGACTGCGGAGTGTTGGTGAAACATGGGCATACCTAGGTAAGCCCATGACTGCTCTCGCAGCTGCATTCTGCACGATCTGGAGTTTCCGAACACTTAGAGATATACCCCAAATACATTGACATCATGATCTTTATTCTAGCTCTCCCAATTTTGTTTTTCTATGAGGCAACAGTTAACTTTCCCTTTTACCTTGTCAGCAGCTGCAAGCAGATCATCAGCCATTTTATCAAGATTAGGTGCCTTTCCCGTATAAATGAAACACATCATTTCTTTGAAAACTTCAGGTTCCACATCATTGATTTCAACTCGATTCTGTATCAGAGAGGAGAGAAAGATTATTCTTCTGGGGCAAGAGAAACCTTTCCTAGCCTACATTTTTCTTTCAGCAAGAATAATTCTCTGCATGCAGGGGTGTTTATTTGTATTTATATTGCTGCTTATCTCATTTAGTGACTCTGGGCGTCCCCAAATCTTTTAGGTTGATGGACTTCAGAGGAATGGCAAGGATTGCCCTTCAAAAAGATAAATTAAGGTTAAGGAAACCTTAATCTTGATTTTTATTAAAAGTCAAAATAACTGCTAATTTGAGTCTAAAAATATTTAATACTTCTCTCATTATATCACTGAAAAAAATGAATTTGAGGGAAATTTTGGGAATGTTCTGTGCCATATCCAAAGTTTAAGGGCCTGAATTTATAGTGTCTGCTGTAAACTACATGCAAACATAGGTTAAGAATGATGTATAACTTCTTCCTTAGCCTGTTTTATCCACTAACTCTACCTATAATAAAAGAAATCACTAACGATGGACATTATAGAATCATTTTAAGCAGAAGAGGAGCTTTTTTCCCAAAGTCATTTTGGGAAGGGAGATGAGTGGCATATAAATAAATGCAATAAATGTAAACAAAATAAATACATTTCTAATGTGTTATTTTATTTAGTTGCTATTTTAAATAATTATTTACATTTTCCCCTTTCTCAATTTTCTCAAGAGTTTACACCATAAATTATAATATGCTTATCTCTAACATATCCTATATACAGGGGGTGGACAAAAAAAAGGAAACACTGCATAACAAGTAAGGTGAAAAATTTATGTATTTATTTGGACCCTGACTCTATTCAGTTTCACTGAGACTACAATTTCAGATTAGCATCCAGTGCTTCAGATCTAACTGCTGGAAATAAAGAACTTAAAATCAGTTGCCCAATAACATTGACAGTTTGTTTTCATGGGCAATGATGGATCTCTTGTCAACCACTACAGAAAACTAACTATCCAAGTTTCAATCTAGATTCATATCTCTTCTCTATTCCCAGAGCAAAATGCCTTGTCAACCTTGACACATTAACAAGACTATATTTCATTGCACCTCTCTTGTCTGAGCAGGACCTTTGTGTGTTGAGATCAAAAGTCTGCAATACATTCCAATTATTAGCTAAGGTTTGCCTCCACCATATCTTCCTGCCTGGGCAGCTCTTCTCCGTGGCTTACCTTTTTACTCTCTTCCATCTCATGTTCAAACATTGCACTGAAAACTGGAGAGCGGGCTGTATGAATGGTGGATTGGCATAAGGAAAAACGGGGAAAAAATACAGTTTTAAAAATGTGGAACAGTTATTCTTTCTTTCTTTCTAGAGAGGAACTATACGATCAGTACTTGCAAATCAAGTAACGTATAAAATAGACAAGTAAAAATTAAATTGTATGCTCACAAGAGAAGCAAATCAAAATTTCTGCCCTGGGAATATGCATATGCTTTCCCAGCAATTTATTCCCACCTATGCAATGAGACAAAGAGAAACTCTGGAATGCAACTAATTCAATTTTCAGATTTCCTCAATTGTTCCTCTTCGTACTACAATATTATAGGTCCTTTGTAATAGCTTTTGTGTTTTTGTGCGCTTATCCCCACAGAATATAAAGGCTTTGTGTGACTTGGGGGTTGGAGACCCCTGCTGTACCAGAGACACAGATTCGGGAATCTACATAAAATATGCAAGCTGGAACACCTATCTTGCAAAATCCATTCTTATTTTGCAGCAACAAGGATAAATTCTATATAAAACCTAGGAATCTTCCAATAACTGCAAGACCTTAATCTTTTGATATATGGAATTTCAGAAGAATTTAAAATACAGAATTTAAAATAGTTATGGCCAGTCCATAAAAGTGAAATGCATCTGTGATCATATGGTCAAAATTTGAGTGCTTGGCAGCCTGCCTACACATAGAAACATGATGGCAGAAAAAGACCTCATCTAATCTAATCTGCCCTTATACTATTTCGTGCATTTTATCTGAGGATGGATATATGTTTATCCCAGGCAATGTTTAAATTCAGTTATGGTGGATTTACCAACCACGTCTGCTGGAAGTTTGTTCCAAGGATCTACTACTCCTTCAGTAAAATATTTTCTCACGTTGCTTCTGATCTTTCCCCCAACTAACCTCAGATTGTGCCCCCTTGTTCTTGTGTTCACTTTCCTAGTAAAAACACTTCTCTCCTGAACCTTATTTAACCCTTTAACATGTTTAAATGTTTTGATCATGTTCCCTTCTGTCCTCCAGACTATACAGATTGAGTTCATTAAGTCTTTCCTGATAGGTTTTATGCTTAAGACCTTCCACCATTTTTGTAGCCTGTCTTTGGACCCATTCAATTTCTTTTTGTAGGTGAGGTCTTCAGAACTGAACACAGTATCCAAATGTGATCTCACCACCACTCTATACAGTAGGGTCACAATCTCCCTCCTCCTGCTTGTTCTACCTCTAGCTATGCAGCCAAGCATTTTACTTCCTTTCCCTACCACCTGACTGCACTGTTCACCCATTTTGGGACTGTCAGAAATCACTACACTTATGACTGTAGGGGCATTTCACGTCCTATCGCCTACTTCCTTCCTACCTGTGGCCCATGCAATCCGTGTTCCCTATAGTCCTGGACCCTGCCCTCCTCAACTGGACTTTGCTAACTTCTTGCTCCTGCTGCTGATCAAGCATGCCTGGCCTGAACTTTTGTGAAGCAAGTGTTGGACATGTGAGGCCTTTGTCTTGTGATCACCGCATACGTCCTATTTTTCTTTCTTCTGTTCAATTATATCCAATTCTCAGAGAGTGTTGGTCAAGGCCCTGCAGTTTTCTTGGCAAGGTTTTTCACAAGTGGTTTGCCATTGCTTCCTACTTAGGGTTGAAAGTGACTGGCCCAAGCTCACCCAGCTGCCTTTTTGTCCAGGTTATCACTAGAACCTCTAGTCTCAAGATTTCTAGCCTTATGCCTTAATCACTATAACAAATTGTAGCCAATGCCAACCTGCTAATATGGCTTTGTGAGCTTGAAACTCTTGGCCTGCTACACACAGAGAGCAGTCTGTAAAGCGAGAGTTCTCCCAGAGGCCTCCCAACTCATCAGCCAAGCGGCATTCAGGCACCTTGACCATGTTCATGGAATTCTGTCCAGAGATATTGACAGAGTCTTGTACCACACTCACCTGCAAGGAAGCATAGAAGACTTTTTATAAACATATTGGTAATAGCAATAAAAAGTATAGACCTGAACAAAGAAAACCCAACACCCTATCAACAACAAATTCCAGAGCAATATAGACCTTTTGTAAGAGACCCCAGCAACACAGAGAAAAATGTTGAGTTTCCTACTCCACTCTCCAAACCATTGTCTATATGCGAGTTCACCACACTGAAATGAAGAGAGATTATCAACCACTTCAAGACAGTATATGAAATAAATCTAAACATTCACACAACATTGGGAAAACCTCAGAGACAGCACATTTTATTGTAAAAAAACCCCCTATTTTATAGGTTTTGCAACAAAATATTTAGTTTGCTATAATCCCTCTCCGAATCATCAACCAAAGATATATCAAGTCTTCTATACTCCACCCCTAAATAAATAGAGGATTGGTTCACATAATGCATTAAGTTAGGAAAAATAATTTCATGTAATTTATGGTTGAGGGTGTTTATCAATTTGTGTGAAGAAGCCTCTCATTTTAAGCCATAATATAGTCTGTAAGAGCAGAGCATATGGAGAATATAGAAATTTCTGTGACAATCCTGGATTTAAAATGTTGTATGAATCTAAATAGTAAACTGTCATGTGTGCAGGTAAATGAAAATTCAATTTTATGCTAGTTTGGGCCAAATCTCCCAAATGATTGATCAGATGTGGATGTGCATATCTTAAATTTCTTCTCTACTAGGCAGCGAGTTAATTTGATAACAGCAGGCTATATTTATCACTCGTCACATGTCTTTCTGAGCTGGCGTACCATCTGATGGTCCCCAAGAAAGAACAAAACCCAGGCTCCAGTAATGGAACATAGATTCACAAATTAAAAGCTAATTCCTTTTTTAATATACAGAGTAAAAATACTATGTCTAATCAAATCAAAAATCCATCTAGCCTGGCAGATTATGCTGCAGAATGCTTGATCGGTAGGAAGAGTGAACTCAAAGCTAGGGGGGAAAACCTGTTTCCAACTGCAAGTTCTCACCCTGAAGAGTTCAGATTGTATGGAAGGGAACGTGCCAATTAGCTGTGAATTTATAACTATGAAAAAAAAACCTGAAATCAATCTGATATATAGTTCTTTTAGGAAAGTATACCGGAGAAGCAGATATGAAACTTATTGAAAAAGGTCCCCCCTTGGCAACTGCAACTGGGACCAGAATTTCTCTAAGTAATGCAGTTCTAAAGTGCAAATCATGTGAATGTATTGCTTAGCAAAGGCAATCCCAACAGCCCTTTATTATTTTAGTTAAAATGGTTAGACCAACTTCACGTCATCTCCATGATTTTAGAACCACGTAATGTGGAAATGGCTTGCCACTGTATTCTACCAGGATATTCTATCATTGTTCTTAGAATGGCATTTCCTGAACAAATCCCCCTTCAGTGCAAACCAGATCCGATCATCAGAGTTTCTGATGTCAGCCTTTGTTTTTCTTTACTGGTTGTAGTTGGGGAAATGTGTTTATTAGATAAAGTATTAAAAGAGTGGTTTATATTTATTTAGAATGGCTGCTTAGTTTTTCATGTGTAAACTAGGAGTGGGGAGGTTTGTTAGAGTGCTAGAGTATTAGAAGTCAATGAAAAAGTTTTGAGTTGGAAAACAAATATCTTACTCAGTGTAGAACATTCCTCTCCATCTTGATAAACTGTAGATATATACTAACCTGATATCTGAGGCAGCATGATAGCTGCCCTTGTTGCCTTGTAAATTTGGGAAGATGCTATCCCACATATTCAGAAAAGGCTACAAGTATTATATAGTATTATTATTATTATTATTATTATTATTATTATTATTATTATTATTATTATATATACTTTTGCTTGTTTTAAAGTAAACTTGTGCTTTAGAATACAATTTACTTATTTACATGGCACATGAAAACCTTCACAGAAAATGTATTTTAAAAGTTTTAAAATTATATATTTCAATTTTTCAATTTTTCAATTTCAGTATCTCAAAATACTCTGTGACAAAATTCAGCACTGAGAGAATGGTGATTCCAAATCAAAGTTTATATGTATTCAAACTTCTGTCATTAGTTGGATTGCATCCAGTACACTCTGCAGTCATATTGTAGCAGTCCCCACTACTTATTAAATAAAGAGATATGTAGGAGATAAAAATTCCGATTCCTTCCAAGTTGACATGGTAATCCTATCCTTCTGCATGCACGAGGGATCTAGATTGTAAAACTGAAATGTCAACCAAATGCAGATGAAATAGCCTTTCACATTCAGGCAGGGGATTGAGCCAATGGACAACCTATCATATTAGTCACAGAAGTTTAATAAAGTGACAAACCTGTTCCCAGTAAGAAATAGTTTAAAGAAAACATTTACAGTTCTTACTTCACCAACTCATTGAGTCTTCAGAACAAGTTAGCAGGGCAGCAATGAAACAAAAACATATTTCTCCTAAACAGCTTCGGGATCCTCCAGCTAGAAGGAATAAGCTGAGTGTATGGTGTAATACCTGCTTACATGTCCAAAATCACTTTAGTAGCAACGGTCAGTCTATATTTATAAACTGTCAAAAAATGCTTAAGACAAGGGTTTGACTTTCTTTACCTTCAAACACTACCTGGAAGGTGGAGCAGGTACAAACTACAGCAACAGCAAGCTAGTGAATAAGAACTGCCATGCTGTATCATGTCAGTTTTGTAAGGGATGACTTGGATACCAATAGACTTCAAAATTCAAATTCCAAATGCTGGTTAGAACCTGTAAACCCTATTTATTTAGAAACATAGAAACATAGAAGTCTGACGGCAGAAAAAGACCTCCTGGTCCATCTAGTCTGCCCTTATACTATTTTCTGTATTTTATCTTAGGATGGATATATGTTTATCCCAGGCATGTTTAAATTCAGTTACTGTGGATTTATCTACCACGTCTGCTGGAAGTTTGTTCCAAGGATCTACTACTCTTTCAGTAAAATAATATTTTCTCATGTTGCTTTTGATCTTTCCCCCAACTAACTTCAGATTGTGTCCCCTTGTTCTTGTGTTCACTTTCCTTTTAAAAACACTTGCCTCCTGGACCTTATTTAACCCTTTAATATATTTAAATGTTTCGATCATGTCCCCCCTTTTCCTTCTGTCCTCCAGACTATACAGATTGAGTTCATTAAGTCTTTCCTGATACGTTTTATGCTTAAGACCTTCCACCATTCTTGTAGCCCGTCTTTGGACCCGTTCAATTTTGTCAATATCTTTTTGTAGGTGAGGTCTCCAGAACTGAACACAGTATTCCAAATGTGGTCTCACCAGCATTCTATATAGCGGGATCATAATCTCCCTCTTCCTGCTTGTTATACCTCTAGCTATGCAGCCAAGCATCCTACTTGCTTTCCCTACCGCCTGACTGCACTGTTCACCCATTTTGAGACTGTCAGAAATCACTACCCCTAAATCCTTTTCTTCTGTAGTATTTGCTAACACAGAACTGCCAATACAATACTCAGATTGAGGATTCCTTTTCCCCAAGTGCATTATTTTACATTTGGAAACATTAAACTGCAGTTTCCATTGCTTTGACCATTTATCTAGTAAAGCTAAATCATTTACCATATTACAGACGCCTCCAGGAATATCAACCCTATTGCACACTTTAGAGTCATCGGCAAATAGGCAAACCTTCCATACCAAACCTTCCCCTATGTCACTCACAAACATATTAAAAAGAATAGGACCCAGAACAGACCCTTGTGGCACACCGCTTGTAACCTGACTCTGCTCAGAATACTCGCCGTTAACAATAACTCTCTGATGTCTACGCTTCAGCCAGCTGCAAATCCATTGAACTATCCAGGGATTAAGTCCAATCTTCACTAATTTATCTATCAGCTCTTTATGTGGAACCGTATCAAAGGCTTTGCTGAAGTCCAGGTAGGCAATATCCACGGCACCACCTTCATCCAACACCTTTGTGACATAGTCAAAGAAATCAATGAGATTAGTCTGACATGATTTGCCTTCAGTAAAGCCATGCTGATTTGGGTCCAATAAGTTATTGTTTTTTAGGTGCTGATTTATCCTCTTTTTGAGTAGAGTCTCCATCATTTTAACTACCACTGATGTCAAGCTAACTGGCCTGTAGTTACCAGCTTCTTTTTTACTGCCCTTCTTGTGGATATTTATTTATTTATTCAATTTTTATGGCGCCTTTCTCCTTAGACTCAGGGCGGCTTACAACATGTTAGCAATAGCACTTTTTTAACAGAGCTAGGCTATTGCCCCCACAATCCGGGTCCTCATTTTACCCACCTCGGTAGGATGGAAGGCTGAGTCAACCTTGAGCCGGTGATGAGATTTGAACCGCTGACCTTCAGATCTAGAAGTCAGCTTCAGTGGCCTGCAGTACTGTACTGCACTCTACCTGCTGCGTCACCTCGGCTCATTCAATATAATGTTGTGGCACCTATGTATTTCAAGAACCAACTCATCTGGAAGAATTGAACCATCCAAACCTTCAGCAACATTGGAGGTTTTTGGGTGAGATCATCCAAGGGCATGGGGTGAGGTATCATCAATACCCAGTTATACATCTCCACCCATGTCCAGTCAACGAAGCAGTGGAAGTGATGTGCCGGTGCCTGGAGGCTGTTGGGGTCTGGATGGTTGTCAACAAGCTCAAACTCAACCCAGACAAGACGGAGTGACTGTGGGTTTTGCCTCCCAAGGACAATTCCATCTGTCCGTCCATTACCCTGGGGGGGGGGGGAATTATTGACCTCCTCAGAGAAGGTTCGCAACTTGGGTGTCCTCTTCAATCCACAGTTAACATTGGAACACCATCTTTCGGCTGTGCTGAGGAGGGTGTTTGCCCAGGTTCGCCTGGTGCACCAGTTGCGGCCCTACTTGGACAGGTAGTCATTGCTTACAGTCGCTCATGCTCTCATCACCTCGAGGTTCGATTGCTGCAATGCTCTCTACATGGGGCTACCCTTGAAAAGTGTTGGGAAACTTCAGATTGTGCAGAATGCGGCTGCGAGAGCCATCGTGGGGCTCCCTAGATTCGCCCACGTTGCTGCAACACTCCGTGGCCTGCATTGGCTGCCGATCAGTTTCCGGTCACAATTCAAAGTGTTGATAATGACCTTTAAAGCCCTACATGGCATTGGACCAGAATACCTCCAGAACCGCCTTCTACCACACAAATCCCAGCGGCCGGTAAGGTCCCACAGAGTTGGCCTTCTCCGGGTCCCGTCGACCAAACAATGTCGTTTGGCGGGCCCCAGGGGAAGAGCCTTCTCTGTGGCGGCCCCGGCCCTCTGGAATCAACTCCCCCCAGAGATTAGAACGGCCCTCACTCTCCTTGTCTTTCGCAAATTTCTCAAGACCCACCTTTATCGCCAGGCATGGGGGAACTGAAACATCCTCCCCCAGGCTTTTATATTTTATGTTTGGTATGTATGTGTTGTATGGTTTTAATTGCTGAGGTTTTATATATGTTTTATCTTTAATATTAGATTTGTTTCACTGTTATATTGTTTCTATTGTTGTTGTGAGCCGCCCCGAGTCTTCGGAGAGGGGCGGCATACAAATCTAATAAATAAAATAAATAAATAAAAAGAAATATTTGAAGTTCCACCCCCACCCCCCAAAGGCCAACTTTATAATGGACAAGTTAGATTTATGACAGGAGTTGAGACAACAACACTATTTTTATGGATACCTTCCCAAATGAAATCATGAAGTTCTACATCTTTCCTTACCTCACAGAAGAGGGTGAGCTTGTCATCTGGGAGGAGCCCATTGGCCTCATCCAGAAGAAAATCTCTTCTAATGAACTTCTTGAACCCCCAGTCTTTGCCTTGCACAAAACGATAGGCTCTCTGGCTCTCTGGCAATATATAAAGAGGTTGGCAATTTTTTAAAAAAAAGTAGAATAAAGAAAAAGAAATTTGAAGACACACCAAACAGAAATGTTTATTTTCTGTTCTGTTTGGGTATGGGTAAAATACAGTGTTCCCTCGATTTTCACGGGGGATGCGTTCCGAGACTGCCCGCGAAAGTTGAATTTGCGCGAAGTAGAGATGTGGAAGTAAATACACTATTTTTGGCTATGAACAGTATCACAAGCCATCCCTTAACACTTTAAACCCCTAAATTGCAATTTCCCATTCCCTTAGCAACCATTTAGATTATTATTCACCATGTTTCTTTATTAAAGTTTGGACGAAAGTTTGGTGATGACATATGATGTCATCGGGTGGGAAAAACCATGGTATAGGGGGGAAAACCGCAAAGTATTTTGTAATTAATATTTTTGAAAAACCATGGTATAGACTTTTCACGAAGTTCGAATCCACAAAAATCGAGGGAACACTGTATAAGTACCCAGTTACAGGCTAGCCATACCCATTGCTTTTGTTTCTTCTCCTTTTGCATTCAAAATAGAGAACTTGAATTTGGCTCGGACCTCACTCTTTGGACAACTGACCAGTAACAAATAGAGTGAAAGATAATCTTTACTTTCTTCATCCAAGCCCTTTGGGTTCACACGCAAACACCTGCAAAAGCAGAAAAATCATGTTCATTCTCTCTATATAAATGATTCAACTACAGTGAAACAACTTTATATCTACAGGTTTTGTTTTTCAAAATTGTATCATGAATTACAAAGTCTGTTTTATTATGCTTATTGCAGTTTAGTCTGCATTTACTATAGACTGTTAAACAATGAAATTTTGATCTCTTGCAGTACATCACAGGAAATTGCTAAGCTACACTAACAAATGGGTAACTAAAATTCAAAAGTAAATGCAGCACTTTCTTTCCTCAACTGTTTCAAAACCAACTTTATTAATCCAGTCTTTTATTGTCATATTTTTACAGTTTTGAAAGGTAACATTAGTAAATTCAGCAATGGCTGTGAATGAATATGAAGCGAAACTGTAACTTTAAATCTAGCTTTGAGAACCACATAACAACAAATGAATCTTCTGCTGTTCCCTATCTGGCTTTTAACTAGTCCTTACCATTTCAATTTATCATTAGCTCCTGATGAAAATGTCGAACTTTTGATAACTTCACCCATTTCCTCTCGACAAAAGCTGAAGTTATTGATGGTCCACATGTAGGAAAATTTAACCACTTTAATCTTTAAAAAGAATGGGAGAGAAGGAAAGTATTGGTTAGAAATTTACATACATTGTTACAAAGAACAAGATCACCAAAAAGAACCCCAATCTTTGAGAATGAAGGAAAATTAAATTTAAAACTCCATCCTCTTGAAATATCAAATACAGTCATACCTCGTCTTACGAACCTAATTGGTTCCAGGGGGAGGTTTGTAAGACGAAAGGTTCGTAAGACGAAACATTGTTTCCCATAGGAAACAATGTAAAGTCAATTAATCCGTGCAACCCAAAAAAAAACCCGCAAAAAAAACCGCTGCCGCCTGGCTGTGACCTTTTAAAACAGCCGCGCGGCTTCCCAGCCGTCTCCCGAAGCCGAACGCCAAACCCAAACTTCCGCGTTTGGCGTTCGGAGGCTGCTGGGAATCCGCGCGGCTGTTTTAAAAGGTGACAGCCGGGCTGGGGGGCTTCCCAGCAGCCTCCCGAAGCTGAATGCCAAACCCGAACTTCCGCGTTCGGTGTTCGGAGGCTGCTGGGAAGCCCCCCAGCCCGTCTGTCACCTTTTAAAACAGCCGCACGGCTTCCCAGCAGCCTCCGAATGCCAAACCCGGAAGTTCGGGTTTGGCGTTCGTAACACGAAAAAAGTTCGTAAGAAGAGGCAAATTTTTTCTGAATCCTGGGTTCGTATCTTGAGTTGTTCGTAAGACGAGGGGTTCGTATCTTGAGGTACCACTGTACCTCTTCAAGAAAATGTAACCTGTTTTTTATCAAAAGATTTCTACAATATTTCTATTCTTGACCCTCTCTATCAGAAGTCTGGAGGAAAATTTACAGGGTTATTGAGTCAGTATATTTGGCCCATACCAATGCATGTGGAAAAGGCAGGAGTATGTCTGCGAAAATATTTGCTGCTACTGAATTCTTTTGCAGTAGCCCTTTTTAATAACCTGTGATTTAGTGACTGTTCAAATTTATGATGGCATTCCTTATAATTGCAGCTATTACAGAGTCCCCATGGTCATTCGGCTGCAATTCAGATACCTAGTAACCATTTTACAATTATGATAGTCACAATATCCCAAGGTCACATGATCATCAATTGTAATATTCACTACTTGCTTCCAAGGACTAGTTTGTCCCATCTCTATAGAACACTGATGCCATGTAGGTTTTACCTAATGACAACAATTGAGACTGCCATCATAGTCAATGGAGTGAGATGTTGATGCATTCTGATGATGTATCTTAACAGAATTCCCACTCCCCATTATTGTCATTAAGTAAGGACTACCTTTACTCGCATTCATGAGGAGTACAATTTGATGAGTTTCATGTGTCATGACTCCAGAATAGAATAGGAAAAGCTTCCGTTCTGCTTGTCCCTTTGCAACTTTTTATTTAACTCTGTGTTAAGCTTGTATTAATATATGCATGAAGAATTATGTAACTATAGTTCTCAACTTGTGACAACAAATAAACCCAAAATTTCTATTAAGTGAGACAGTTGTTAAGTGAATTTGTCCTATTTTATTACCTTTCCTGCCAGTTATTAAATTAATCACTGCAACAGCTAAATTAATAACATGGTTGTTAAATGAATCTCGCTTCCCCACTGACTTTGCTTATGAGAAAATCGCAAAAGGTGATCATGATTCCAGGACACTGCAACTGTATAAATATCAGTAAGATGTCAAATGTTTGAATTTTGATGATGTAACTAGGGGGGAGGATGCAACAGTCGTAAGTGTGAAAAATGGCAATAAGGCATTTTTTGAGTGCTTTTATAACTTTGAATGCTGACTAAATGAACTGTTATAAGTTGAAGACTACTTTGTACGCATTTTTAATGCTAGGCATAGTAAATACAGTAAATGTCAATGATAAGAGGGAATATAAAGATTGGGCCTTTCCTGTTTTAATATAAAGTACATTTGTGTAATATTCTAATTATAAGGCCCTCAAAAGTTGCTACCTTAGACAAAGATGGCCACAAAATGTTATTAATCTGATACTCATTTGATTTTGTTGGGTGGATGTCTTAGATATTCTAAACCTAATATTGCTGGGAAAGCAACAACAAAAAATGGTTTCATGTTCTGCAAGTCTGGAGTTTTTTTTTCTTTGTGAATTTCCAGCAATCTTCATGGCATTGTATATGCTAGAGATTCTTTAAATTAGAAGCATCGCCAAAACCTAACACAGACTCTAAATGACTGCATGGTTACTACCTTCTATTCCCGAGAAGTCTGGTAAGGATAAATAATATATGAATTTGGGAGTTCTACACTTTCCAGCTACAATTATTGTACAAATTCAATTATTTGGAAATATTACAATTGATCAAGTTCAGTTATTTTGAAATTATGTATCACTCTGTAAAAACACTTGCTTGAATCCAATTGAAAGAGTGAAATAAATGCCAGCTGATCTATAAAATCACTAGTTGATATTACAAAGTGCAAGCATACTTGAGTGTAACACCAGCTCTCTGCAACAGGTCCGCTTGACATCTCTGCCGGAGGAGGAGGACTCGGTACCCTTGACATTGCCAGCTTGAAGATCTGATAGGATTTCACAGGTTAAACAAATATGTGTATGTAATCTTCACCCTGATTGCACAGGAAGTGGGAGAGGGAGAGAAAAAGAGTTTAAAAACATAGCAATTTCTGTTTATTTCTATTTACACAGCAAGATGCCAAACTTAGTTTATGGTGTTTCGGTTATGCAATACGTAATCACCTCCTCCTTGCTGTGTTTTTGTATGAAATGTACACTTCATCCTGCCAAATTGTTACACTTAATGAAATATCATCAAAATCTGGTTGGCTGTTCCCCAGGCTTGGGACATTTTCCAATTTCCAAATCCCTTAAGATTTTCCTCTAATTTATTTCTATGCCATATATACCGTCCTCATTTAAAGAAAAAAACAAAACTTTTTGTCCAAATAATACCATAAGAACTGAAGGCCAGGAAGTCAACTGCTGATTGACAAAATTGAAAATAGAGACTATTTAAAGGAAACGTTACTCTCACTTGAGAATGATATAGTTAAATGAATATGGGCATGGGTAGTGACCAAGGATAGAGTGCTTTATCCACCCTTGGTCACTACCCATGTCTTTCTCAATTCTTCACAAACGATGGTGACTTTTCTCCCCTTCAGTTATTAATTAATTTCCTTATCCTTCCATTATCAAATTCCATAATAATAATAATAATAATAATAATAATAATAATAATAATAATAATGTATTAGATTTGTATGCTGCCCCTCTCCATTACAAAATTCAGAATTATCTTCCTTTGTTCCATGATGTAAATCCATGATAGGAGAGAAAACTTTGCAGTATTTACTCTGACCCATTAGAGGTCAGAGTGAATTGGCCTTAAAAATGAGGCGATATGAGATTCAGCAAGATTGCACAACGTAATTCATTAACTGAATATAGAACCCAGAATAATAGCATTGAAAGGGACCTTGGAGGTCTTCCGGTCCAACCCTCTGCTTTAGTGATGAAGCACCCACAACTTCCAGAGGTAAGCAATTTTTACTGATTGTTCTCATTGTCAGAAAACTTCTCTTTAGTTTTAAGTTGGATCTCTCTTTAATGCTCTTTATTTATTTATTTACAGTGATCCCTCGAGGATCGCGAGGGTTACGTTCCAAGACCCCTCGCGATACTCGATTTTTCGCAATATAGTGGTGCGGAAGTAAAAACACCATCTGCGCATGCGTGCCCTTTTTTTCCATGGCCGCGCATGCGCAGATGGTGTTTTTACTTCCGCACCTGGCCCAGGGAAGGTTCCTTCCGCCGCCCAGCAGCTGATCTGCTCGGCAGCGCCGCAAAGGGGAAACCCCGATCTTCGGCTCCTCGCTGCTGCCGCGCCCGCCGCTTGTCCGGCCGCCGCTTGTCCGGCCGCCGCTTGTCCGGCCGCCGAACTTCCGCGTTTGGCTTCAGCACTCAGCTGGGAAGTGGCGCGGCTGTTTTAAAAGGTCGCAGCCGGCCTGGGGGGCTTCCCAGCACCCCCCCAAACCTGGGTTGGGGATTCGGGGGGTGCTGGGAAGCCCCCCAGGCCGGCTGCGACCTTTTAAAACAGCCGCGCCGCTTCCCAGCTGACTCCCGAAGCCAAACCCGGAAGTGGTTTTTTTTTTAATTAATATTTTTTAAAAAATCGCGATATAGCATTTCGTGAAGCTCGAGATCGCGAAACTCGAGGGATCACTGTATTGGATTTGTATGCCGCCCCTCTCCGTAGACTCGGGGTGGCTAGCAACAGTGATAAAAAAACATCATGCAAATCCAATACTAAAAACAAGTAAAATACCCTTATTATAAAACTAAACATCCATACAAACAAAACATACCATGCATAAATTATAAAGGCTTAGGGGGAAAGAATGTCTCAATTCCCCCATGCCTGACAACAGAGGTGGGTTTTAAGGAGCTTACGAAAGGCAAGGAGGGTGGGGGCAATTCTAATCTCTGGGGGGAGTTGATTCCAGAGGGTCGGGGCCGCCACAGAGAAGGCTTTTCCCCTGGGCCCCGCCAAGCGACATTGTTTTGTTGACGGGACCCGGAGAAGGCCCACTCTGTGGGACCTAATCTGTTAAGTCCTCTCTTGCCTTCAGGTGCCTTGGAGATAGTTTAGCCCCCACCCCTCCCCCTCTTCCCTGTAACAGGCTCTCAAATATTGAAAGATTGCTATTGTATCAACCTTAGTTTTTCTCTTCATTAGACTGGACATACCTTATTCCTAATTCCCTCAATTGTTCATTATATAGTTTAGTCTCCAGATCCCTTATTATCTTTGCTAATCATCTCTGTACTCTTTCAAGGATACCAACCTCTTTTTTAAAGAAGAAAATAATTTGAAAAGAAAAAAATACGAACAAAACGAGTTTGGGAGCTCATAAATGTTGGGTAGAAGGCTACCATTGCTACATATATAGCAGGGGTCCCCAACCACCAGGCCGCGGACCAGTACCGGGCCGCGGGGCATGTTGCACCAGTCCGTGGAGTCAGCAGCTGCCGGCCCTCATGCCGCCACCCCCTCCCTTCAGCGCTTTGCCTCCCGCCGGGCAAGAGGCCTCGGTAGGCAGGTTCTGCCGGCCACAGGACGATGGATGGGACAGAGGGGCGGGAAGGACCGAGAGGCTCAAGCCTCTTTTGGCTTCTGCCGCGGGGCGCTTTTGCGTTTTTGGCTGGGGGGAGGCAGGAGGGCCAGCCTGACCCCCTCTCTCCAGCGCTTAGCTCCCGCTGGGCAAGAGGGCTTGGGAGGCAGGTTCTGCCGGCCACAGGACGATGGCGGGAAAGAGGGGCGGGGAGGACCAGCACCCCCATGCTTAATCCCGCCCCCAACCACGCCCCTTTCCGCCCCCACTGGGCCATAGAAAAATTGTCTTGCTGAAACTGGTCCCTGGTGGAAAAAACGTTGGGGACCACTGATATATAGGACAGCCTGCTGTAACTTGGTTATGTCCCTATTTTTTCAATAGATGCATATAATGTTACATAACAAAACCTAAAATTGTTGCCATGACCATATTAACATAACCCATAGCTGAACAAAATGAAATCATTTGGTTTCGTAAATCAGAGCTCAGTGACATTGGAGGCGAATAACCTCACTGCTGCTGTTGCCAAAAAAAAGCCAATGCAATCCTAGGCTGCATCAACAGACGGGGTTTCACAATCATGTGAAATAACCACTTTACATGGCACTGGTGAGACAGAGGTGTTTTTTAAAAAAAAAAAAAAAACCTGAATATTATATACTATCCTCTCAGGTGATATTATAATATCATTTTGAGGAGATCCTAAGATTTATTTATTTTTTTTAAAAAGGAATGCAACCACATCAGAGTATGCATAGCTATCTCTTTTATAAAGGAAACTTATGCAACACTCTTCCAATCCACCCAAAGTGGCAGCACATTTTATAGCTGTGTAAATCGAACCAATGTGAAATGAGTCCTCTTTGGTTGAAGATTGATTTTAATAGGCTAATTTAGGAGCTTTGCCAGTTCCTACTGCATCTATAGTATACCCATGTGTACCATCAACCATATTTGCGAGAACTCACTGCAAAGTGCAGGGGGGAAAAAGTAGGAAAAAGGAAACACTGAATTCTACTGGCAGAGGAGAGAGTAGACAATCAGATACCTAAATGGACTAAACAGAAATATGATTATTCTGGGAGGAAAGATTAATGCAGCACTACAAATAATGAAGGAAAAGGTTCTTTAAGATACCCTGCAATCATTCTTCAGCATTTTCTAACCTTGCAACATACATTTCTATTGGCTTGGCGCTACGGAAAAGAAAGAAAAACTTATAGTAAAAGATAACTACGGGGCTATTAGCTATTAGAAGGCGAGAAAGTGTGACTGTATTTATTCATTTTAAATATGAGCCCAGCCACCCACCCTCTCCGTTTGCATACTTTTTAAAAGTCTACACAGACAAAAAAAAAGTTTGCTTCCTTGTACAACATCTGGTAAGATACGCATATCCACCAGCTTCATAAAACTCTAAAAAAAAATTAAAAAATCAAAAATACTGCCACTAACATCAGAAGTGTGAGAGTTAAGCTAAGAAAAACAGATGTTACTGCAGAATTGTGCTTGAAACCGGGGGAGGAGAGAGAAGAGAAATAAATATTGCTTTTTGAAAGCAAACTTACATATTTCTGCCCCCTCCAAACATGGAAAGGGGGGGTGATGAAATTCTTGTAATAAAACTCGTCTTTTCTAAATAGTAAAAATATCCTAAGCACTTTGAATTAACTAGACATACAGCTATACTACATTTACCTCTCTTTAAAAGTTTCGTTATCAAAAAGGGTGGCCACACAATCAATGTTTGTATGATTTTTCAGGACATAAAAAAGCATACAATGCAACAATTCAGAATATTTAGGATTGGCTTCACACAACTGTATTAATTTTAAGTCTTAAAAGTCAATCCCCATTAATTCTCTACACTAATAGAAGATAGAACTATACAAACCTTAACCATGTGCTACTTTCCCCAACTTTAGTCTTCTAATTCTGATCTGCAGTGGTCTTGCATCGAAGTCCCATGTGAACAGCAGACTCACTTTCCCTCATTTAAGCCTTTGCTAGCCTATAATTACAGAGGTCAGTGAAAGAGAACCACCCCTTTTTCTTATTTCCCTGCCGCCTAGTCAAGGACACAAATTATTAGTATCTAAGTTTGCTATCTCCAGGTGTTTATAATGACCTTCGGAGTCAGTCTCTCAGACCAATTCAGGGTGGTTTAATTTCTACATCCATATAGAGAGAGGCTAAAGCAAGGATGAATAACCTGTGTTTTTCCAATTATTGCTGAACTCCCAGAAGCCCAGCCAGCATAGCTAATGATGAGGAATGAGGCTAGCTGTATTTCAGCAACATCTGGACTACAAAGAAGATACAAAGGCATAAATTACACGACAATTACACACTTTAATGTGGGTTGTTCAATTCTGGTCTCAACGGTTAGGTGAACTCAACCATTGTAGCTTGTAATGTGTGATTTAAAACTTAACGTGCAGACTGAACTCATCTGATTACGTTTATTCAATAAACCATAAATGACCCATGGATTAGCATAACATGTAAACTTACTGAGATATACCTTTATATGATGACATCACAGCTCTCTACATGGAGCTACCTTTCAAAAGTGTTCGGAAACTTCAGATCATGCAGAATGCGGCCGTGAGAGCTATCGTGGGCGAATACGTTTCACCAACACTCCGTGGCTTGCACTGGTTGCCGATCAGTTTCCAGTCAAAATTCAAAGTGTTGGTAATGACCTTTAAAGCCCTACATGGCATCGGACCAGAATACCTCCGGAACCACCTTTTACCGCACAAATCCCAGCGGCTGATAAGGTCCCACAGAGTTGGCCTTCTCCGGGTCCCGTTGACTAAACAATGTCATTTGATGGGCCCCAGGGGAAGAGCCTTCTCTGTGGCGGCCCTGGCCCTCTGGAATCAACTCCCCCCAGAGATTAGAACTGCCCCCACCCTCCTTCTCTTTCGCAAATTACTTAAGACGCACCTGTATCGCCAGGCATGGGGGAACTGAGACACCTCCCCAGGCTTTTATATTTTATGTTTGGTATGCCTGTGCTGCATGGTTTTAAATGATGGGGTTTTACATGTTTTTAATATTAGATTTGCTTCATTGTAATATTGTTTTATTATTGTTGTGAGCCGCCCCAAGTCTTCGGAGAGGGGCAGCATACAAATCTAATTAATAATAATAATAATAATAATAATTATTATTATTATTATTATTATTATTATTATTATTATTATTAATTCTGTTTTATCCAGCTAAAATGCTTAATATAAGAAACTGCTGGATCATATGTAAATCTTAGTGGATGACTCTAAAAAGCTCATATAAGAACAGAATGAATAGCCTTCTTCTACTGTTGCTTCCCTGAAACCAGGTTTTAAGATAGCTGTGTGGATTCAGCAAGTAGTAAAGAAACATAAATGGTAGTAACAGTGGTGGGCTACGAGCCGGAACGCTAAATTGCGCTCGCTGCCACAGCTCGTTAGCTCTTGCAGGGCTAACACGATTTTGCTGCTGCACCTGTGGAGGCAGCAAAATTGTGCACGGAGCTGCAGGTGCGGCTGTGTTTTGACAAGGTTTTTTTGCTTCCGTGCATGCCGAAACACAGGTGCACCTGCGGCTCCGTGCACGATTTTGCTGCCTCCACAGGTGCAGCAGCAAAATCATGCTGGCCCCGCAAGAGCTTACAAGCCGCGGCGGCGAGCGCAATTTAGTGTTACAGCTCGTAGCCCAATTTTGGGTAGTAACCACTGATACCCTGTTTCCCCGATAGTAAGACACCCCCGATTGTAAGACGTATCGGGGGTTTCGGGGGAGTCGGCTAATATAAGCCGTACCCCGAAAGTAAGACATATGTCTTACTTTCGGGGAAACACGGGGGTATTGCCGCCCTCTCATCTAGCTGCGCGCCGCCTCCTGCCCACGTCCCCCTCTCCATACATCGCCGCGTCTGCAGGAACGGGTGGTGGGGCGCCACAAAGGGCGGCGCTTGAAAGCCACCATGGCGCCGTTGTTGTCCTCACGGCGCAAAGCCTCACAGTCCCGGATCGCTTGCTTCCCCGGCCAGCAAGCCGGCTGCCTGGGAAAGCGGCGCGCTTTTAAAACGTGCGTTTTTCAAATGCGCTGCTTTCCTAGGCAGCAGACTTTGCTGGCCAGAGAAGGGAGCGATTCAGGACTGCGTGGCTTTGCGCCACTTCAAAAGCTCACGCCGTCACCGCTAGGGAAGCTCCAATATAAGACATACCCCGAAAGTAAGACATAGTGGGGCTTTTGGGGATAAAAAGAAAGTAAGACACTGTCTTACTTTCGGGGAAACACGGTAGCTTGATGCTCCATAAAGTTCCCCAGTCTCTTTCCAATTGGTTGCCACTGCATTGCTGGCAATGGATTCCAATTTAATTGTATGGGGAAATTTTTCTGTGGTTGTTCTTATAATACAAATGGATGACCTCAAGTTCTAATGATGTGAGAGCAGAAGAATCATTCATATTAACTATTTCTTGAATATTTTATACCTGTTGTATTGCCTATTATGCTCTTTTAAAGTCTTTCCTTGTATAGGACTTTCCTTCCTTATATTCCATTCTCCTTTCAGTTGCTTCTTTTGCAACTTTACTAGCTCTGTAGCATTCCTAAGGTACAGCAATCAGAACTTCACACAGCCCCACCACAGATTTGTGAATTCGGTCTATTAATACTACATACACAATAATTATTAATAATAATTTATTAGATTTGTATGCCGCTCCTCTCCACAGACTTGGGGCGGCTCACAACAACAATAAAACAGTGTACAATGAACAAATCTAATATTTAAAAGAAAATATCTAAAACCCATTATTTAAAAAATGTACAACACAAGTGTACCATACATAAAACTATATAAGCCTGGGGGAGATGTCTCAATTCCCCCATGCCTGGCGATATAGGTGGGTCTTAAGCAATTTACGAAAGACAAAGAGGGTGGGGGCAGTTCTGATCTCTGGGGGGAGTTGATTCCAGAGGGCTGCAGCCACCACAGAGAAGGCTCTTCCCCTGGGGCCCGCCAGACGACATTGTTTAGTCGACGGGACCTGGAGAAGGCCAACTCTGTGGGACCTTATCGGCCCCTGGGATTCATGCGGGAGATGACGGTCCCGGAGGTATTCTGGTCCGATGCCATGTAGGGCTTTATAGGTCATTACCAACACTTTGAATTGTGACCAGAAACTGATTGGAGAGACGTGGGCGAACCTAGGTAACTCCACAATAGCTCTCTCTTGATACTTTAATGAACTATCAATTGTGCTTCAAACCTAGTTATTGATCAATCACTGCCAGCTGTCAATTGCATGAGGGTATCTGCCCTCTTATCCTAGGCAATTGCTAAGGAATCTCTGATAAGAATACTTCATCAGAATCTTTTAAAAATTAAAATATTTTTATTTGCTAGGTCACCCTTGTCTAAATGCTTGTTGGTGCATCTAAAACCTACATTAGCAAGGCAAGGCTTAATTTGTAGAAGCCATGAGGCTTCTTCCTTTTAATGCTATTTTCAACTTTTCCTCCTAATATTAATCCAAATTAGCCCATAGTTTGTTATCACTCCTTGGTTCTTTAAAAAAAAAAATCAGAATTCATTCTGGCTGTTTTGTAATCCTCAGGAATAGATCTCAAGCTCTTTGATGGAAACCAATTGGATTTAAGGAATTATTTATATATAGTTTGTAAATTTGGCTTATAATGTCATAGCTCACTGCCTATTTCAGTTTCTCTATTGAGTTTTTCCTCGGGGGTAGGGAGGGGAGAGAAACAGCTCAAGGACAGGCATCTTTCCTATTTAACTCCCAACTTCCACCACGGTCAACAGCAAAAGTTTATTCAATTTCTTTTCTAGTTTCTTATTTTCCTTTAGCATATAATTAATTATCCTTAATGTCCTGTCATGTACTGCTCAAATACTACTTATGATAACTCTTTAAACACTGTTACATAAGTTCTGGCAAATTCTACATTCCCCTAATTTGAATTAAAAAAATCTTCCTCTCTCTCCCCTGTCTTCTCAAAGGAAGCTTCTTGCCTTTAATGACATCTCACTATCTGTTCAGCTCTGATTCTCAACTCATCTTTGATTTCAGTCTCTTCCTGGACTTTGTGGAATTTGTTCAAGATCTGAGGTTCACATGATGGCTGAGAATATAATAGCTTTGAAAATCAGGGCTGTCTTAACATATGAGCCTGATGAACATTTGCCCATGGGCCCCATGAGCACAGGGGCTCCATACTAATCCATGTATATTAACCCTTCAATGGACCTTGTATCATATAAATACAGCAACACATTTATTACATTTTACTGCATTTTTTAATTAATATGAACATGCAAATATATGTTTAATTCTATCAACCATTTACATTTTTATTCCTGTGAGTAGTTGTCATAGGAGCCAGGGTACACTGCTTTGTCCGGAGCCTGTAAGGCTGTTAAGACGGCCCTGCTTTGAATGATCTCCAAGCAACGTGGGCAGAAAATGTGACCTTGATTCTTTCAATTTTCTTCTTACAAATTTCTTCCTTTTCTTTTTTGTTCTGAAATCACAAGTCAACATGCTCCACTGTCTTAGTAAGCATGCACAGGTTTGTATACTGTTTCTAGAATTGTAATGATTGTTCCCAAATAATTTATTATTTGAATTTATGAAAAAATATTGGGCACTGCTCAAAATTAATCCCAGGGCTGTACCTTTATTTGTTGGTTCTTATTTATATAACACTTAGTTATATATAACAATCTAATTTCTTTTTCAGTTAGATTATAATATTCTGTTCCTTTGACATCAGGTTTATTTGTGTTGTTGCATATCCCTAGAATTAATTTCACCTATTTTCTAAGCTATTCTTTAGGACACTATATGCTGCCTCTCATGAATAGGGCAACTCTGTTCCTAATGTGCCCTTTCCTTTCTTTTTAACAGAGATTACAGGGATTCCTTGATTTATGACTGTGATTGAGCCTGGAAACGAGGGACCAAAGTCAAGAAAGTCACATAACCAAGCATGCTTATTAGCTTTTTTATGACAGTCATTAAGTGAAGACAGCAATCATTAAATGAATCCATTGTTCAGTATTAGCTAATTTTTGCCAAGAAGTGGAAATAGATGCCAGTTTCCAGCAAAACCTTTGTAAATCGGGGTCAAGTGATGGTGTGTGTATACTGCAAATGGGTAATTTGCAAAGCCATTTGCAAAGCACCAAAATGCAGTCAGATGACATTAAGGATGGTTGTTAGAAATTCAAAACAGAGTCATATATTTGGAGACAACTGTACTTCATTGATTGCTTCCATTCTGCTTGGTTTCTGTACTAGTAAACAGTACGGTTTTTCTCCCCTAGCACCAAGCACTCCAATTCTCCCATCTTAGCTCAGAGGTACCTATTTGTCCATAAGGGCTTAAAGAGAGTCTCATCCTATTCATTTACAAGCTGTCTCCTCCACAGTGACCTTCCCTAGGCAGCTTATACAACATGATTAAAACATACAAAGTAATAAAAGGCAGGTATTTCTTTGCACCCTTTTGACCTGGTAGCTTACTTGCCCAATAATAGCCATTTCTAAGATAGCAATAGAATTTAGACTTATATACCGCTCCAGAGTGCTTTACAACCGTCTCTAAGCGATTTACAGAATTGGAATATTGCCCCCAACAATTTGGGTCCTAATTTACCAACCTCAGAAGGATGGATCAACCTTGAGCCGGTGAGATTTGAATTGCCAAATGGCAGCCAGCCAGCCAGCCAGCCGGATCCAGAGATCCGCACTACCCACACCTTATTGGTCTTCCAGAAAGCTGTAAAGACCTGGCTTTTCCGACAGACCTGGGATCATTTTTTTTTGGGGGGGGGGGGGTGATGTATAAATTTTTCTTTATTTTTGTCCACCATACAATAAAACACACACAGAATAATTAAAAAACACAGCTTCAATGCCTAAAAATAACAATATACAGTGGTACCTCTACTTAAGAACTTAATTCGTTCTGTGACCAGGTCGTTAAGTAGAAAAGTTTGTAAGTAGAAGCAATTTTTCCCGTTGGAATCAATGTAAATATTTTAAATTGTAAATTATTAGATTTGTTATGAACTGTTTTATTGTGTTGTGAGCTGCCCCGAGTCTATGCAGAGGGGCGGCATACAAATCTAATAAATAAATAAACTGCTACCATAAAGATGTCTATATTGCCAAATTTAATATACCTGTTCCAAATCATACTGATCAAATTAGAAAAAATACTTTGAAAGTTTAAATAAAATGATATCAAAGTTTATTTGGGCAGGGGAAAAAATCAAGAATTAAATTAAAATATTTGCAAGGTAACAGAAAACAACAACAACAATAAGAATATCCCCGAGACCGCCTTCTGCCGCACGAATCCCAGCGACCGATTAGGTCCCATAGTGTTGGCCTTCTCCGGGTCCCGTCGAGGAAACAATGTCGTCTGGCGGGACATACGGGAAGAGCCTTCTCTGTGTCGGCCCTGACCCTCTGGAATCAACCCCCCCTCCCGGAGATCAGGATTGCCCCCACCCTCCTTGCCTTTCGTAAACTTCTCAAAACCCACCTCTGCCATCAGGCATGGGGAAATTGATTCCCTGGGCCATTTCATTTTATGCATGGTTTGTCTGGGATGCATGACTGTTTTTATATTAAGGGTTTTAAACTGTTTTTAACTATTGGATTTGTATTTTGTTGTTGTGAGCAGCCCCGAGTCTCTGGAGAGGGGCGGCATACAAACCTAATAAATAAATAAATAAAATAAATAATAATAATAATAATAATAATTTATTAGATTTGTATGCCGCCCCTCTCCAAGGACTCGGAGGGCTTTGGACTCCCTGACCTGGAATTATATTATCAAGTATCTGCTCTTCAATGGATTACAGATTGGATTCAATTTAGTAATAAAAGAATATTAACGCTTGAGGGATACGATCTACAGGTTGGATGGCATGGGTTCCTATGGGACAAGAAACATTAAAAAACCTCTTATTTCCAAAATCATAAAATCAGAGAATCCCTATATAAAATTTGGGCTAAAATAAAACATCAACACTGTAAAGAAATTCTGACATGGTTTTCAAGTATGGAAGCAATAATCTACCCCAATACAATAGACAAACACAAAATAGTTAGATATGTGGAAATTTTGGATATACAAGGAAACTTAAAAGACATTAAAACCCTAGGACAAGGAATCAAAATTGATTGATGCCCATATTATCTGATTAAATCTATATTAAAAGATAGAAGGAAATTTGAAATAGCAAAAGAGAAATCAGAATTGGATAAAATTCTTTTGGGACCTGGGTAGAAAATGATATCAAAAATTTACAAATATTTACTAAATTATAACATGGAGGAAGACATTTTTAAAGGTAATATGATTAGTTGGGCTAAAAATTTTGGATATAACATACAAAAAAGAGCCGGGGGTGGTGCAGCAGGTAGAGTGCTGTACTGCAAGCCACTGAAGCTGACTGTAGATCTGTAGGTTAGCGCTTCAAATCTTATCACCGGCTCAAGGTTGACTCAGCCTTCCATCCTTCCGAGGTGGGTAAAATGAGGACCTGGATTGTGGGGGCAATATGCTGGCTCTGTTAAAAAGTGCTATTGCTAACATGTTGTAGGCTGCCCTGAGTCTAAGGAGAAGGGCGGCATAAAAAATTGAATTAATAAAATAATTTGGATCAATAGGAAAAAATCTGGAGTAAAAATTATAAACTAACCAAGGCAGCCTCGGTAAAGGAAAAGGAAAATCTCTATAAAATGTACTACAGATGGCACCTATCACCAACAATATTGGCCAAAATGTATCAAACGTGAACGACAAATATTGGAAATGCCAACACAAAAATGGATCATTTTATCATATGTGGTGGACATAATTTTAAAAAATTGCAAAAATATATACATCTGGCTTGAAGAAATAACAGAACAAAAAAATTAATATGAAACCTGAAATGTTTTTAATAGGGATTTTGGATCAAAAAATAGAAAAGAAATATTGGTATAATATATTACATATTTTGAAAGTAGTGAAAATATGCCTGGCACAAAATTGGAAACATGGTTATCCAACAGTATAATTATTTAAAAATATTGGAATATGCAGAATCAAATAAGTTGACAATTGAATTAAACCAGAAAGAGGACTCAGAATATTTTGAAGTCTGGAATTTATTTTATAACTGGTTGGAAAGGAAGAATGGAATTAAAAAGAAGTATAACATATTGGTGTTTAGTTAAAAAATGCCTATGGGACTCTATAAGTTTAGATATAATAGATACTAATAGATTTATAGAAAAAAACTGTAAAGGAAATACTGTTTATAAGATTTATATATAAATGAAAATTTAACATTAAGACAATTTACAGTAGAAGTACAGTGATACCTCGTCTTACGATCCCCTCTTCATACAAACTTTTTGTGATATGAATCCGTTGTTTAAGATTTTTTTGCCTCTTCTTCTGAACTATTTTCACCTTACAAACCTGAGCCGCCGCCGCTGGGATGCCCCAAAGTGCTGGGATTTCCCTGGGAATCCCCGCCTCCGGACTTCCATTGCCAGCCAAAGCCCCGTTCTTGCATTGCTGGGATTTTCCAGAGGCTCCCCACACTGGGATTCCCTTCATTTTTGCCAGTGCTGCTTTGAATCCCAGCGACAAACTCCCTCCTTCCAAACTGCATGGGGGAAATGAGCAGAGTTGGGGGGACAAAAACGGAAGGCAAAAACTCACGGAGCTCAAGAGAGGAGAAAGTTGTGGGGGAGATGAGCACAGTGGGGGGGATAAAAACGGGAGGCAGGGATTCATGGAGCTCAAGAGAGGAGAAAGGTGTGGAGGAGATGAGCAGAGTGGGGGGGGGACAAAAACAGGAGGCAAAGACTCATGGAGCTCAAGAGAGGAGAAAGGTGTGGGGGAGATGAGCACAGTGGGGGGGGACAAAAACGGGAGGCAAAGATTCATGGAGCTCAAGAGAGGAGAAAGTTGTGGGCGAGATGAGCATAGTGAGGGGAGGACAAAAACGGGAGGCAGGGATTCATGGAGCTCAAGAGAGGACAAAAGTGTAGGGGAGATGAGCGGGGGGGACAAAAATGGGAGGCAGGGATTCATGGAGCTCAAGAGAGGACAAAGGTGTGGGGGAGATGAGCAGAGGGGGGGGACAAAAATGGGAGGCAAAGACTCATGGAGCTCAAGAGAGGAGAAAGGTGTGGGGGAGATGAGCAGAGTAGGGGGACAAAAACGGGAGGCAAAGACTCATGGAGCTCAAGAGAGGAGAAAGTTGGAGAGGCAGGAGGGGAGAGGGCAACTATCTCGGGGGTGACAGAGGGTTGGAATATTCCGGTCTTGCTGGGGAGAGGCAGATACGGTGGGAGCCATGGAGCTAGCCATTCCAGGGGAAGGAGGGATCGTTGCTTAATAACGATCCCTTCTTCCGGCTACATGACTCAACCCAGGGTACTGGTGACGAGTGTAACTCTGGCCCTGGGCTCAAGCTGTTGCTAATCAATGCCAGGTCGGTGGTAAATAAAGCTCTCCTCATCCGGGATTTGATCCTGGATGAGGAGGCCGACCTGGCGGCTACTAATATATGAACTATTTAGTATATATCTTTTTTACATTTGTTATTTGATATACCTAATAATAAAAGTTCTTAAATAAAGAGATAGACTTAAACACTTGGGAAAGGGTGTGGACATATAACTGGAAAATAACAAAGTTAACCTCTTTTAAAGAAAACCAAATTAAGATGTTTTATAGATGGCATTTGCTACCTAGTAGAATCTCAAAAATGTTTCAGACTAAGTCACCTAATTGTTGGAAATGCAAAACAGAAATAGGTACTTATTATCACACTTGGTGAACATGCTCAAAAGCAAAAGAATACTGGAATTTAATAGAAAAATGGTTAAGAGAAATAACACAGCAAGAAATTAAGAAAACACCAGAACTTTTCTTATTAGGTATATCAATGTTTTGGATTTTCCTAATGGGCTTGCATGCATTATTCGCTTTTCCATAGATTCCTATGGGAAACACTGTTTCATCTTATGAACTTTTCACCTTACGAACCTCGTCCCGGAACCAATTAAGTTCGTAAGATGAGGTATTACTGTACTTAGGAGGTTTTAATTTATATGTATATTTCTAAATGTTTTGTTGTTTTGTTTGATGTTTATTTGTATTTTTAATGCCTTTTTAAATGTTTATATTGAACAAAAAATATTTTATTTTTAAAAAAATAGTTGTGGCCAGTTGTTACTGCGGTCATAGAGGAGACTGCCTGGATGAGGAGATTGTCACTGGATTTGAGTGGGAATTGTCCTGAGGAACGCAGCCAGGGCTGCCATGACCTTGGTGATAAATACGGAGAGCTGAAGCCAGGCCAAATGGCATATTGAAAATAGTGCCTGGCATAACAAAATATCGGGAACTGTCTGGGTTCTGGCCAGATCGGAACATGGAGATAAGCTTCTGTAAGGTTCACGGAGACTAGGAAAATTCCCTCCCTGACTCCCTGAAGGATGGAGAAGAAGAAATGCATTTTGAAGCTGTAGCAGACCAGGTACATGTTGAGCCCTCTTAGATTTAGGATTGCCCTCCACCCTCTAGAGGATTTTGGGACGAGAAACAGATGGGAGTAAAAACTAAGCACCCATTGATTTTGAAGCACCATCTGGATTACCTGAATACAGTGATCCCTCTATTATCACGAGGGTTCCGTTCCAAGACCCCTCGCGATAATCGATTTTTCGGGATGTAGTGGTGCGGAAGTAAAAACACCATCTGCGCATGCGCGCCCCTTTTTCCATGGCCGCGCATGCACAGATGGTGTTTTTACTTCCGCACCTGTCCGGCCGCCGCTTTTCCGGCCGCCGCTTGGCCGCCGCTTGTCCGGCCGCCGCTTGTCCGCCGCTCGGTGCACGATCGGGGTTTCCCCTTTGCGTGGGCGGCGGGGAATTCTGGGAGTTGAAGACCCAGGGAAGGTTCCTTCGGCCACCCAGCAGCTGATCTACTCGGCAGCGCAGTAGCAGCGAGGAGCCGAAGATGGGGTTTCCCCGTTGCCCACGCAAAGGGGAAACCCCATCTTCGGCTCCTCGCTGCTACTGCGCTGCCGAGCAGATCAGCTGCTGGGCGGCCGAAGGAACCTTCCCTGGGTGCCGCCCGCCCCTTGAGAGCAAGAGGGGGAGAGATAGAGAAAGAGAGAGAAGGAAAGAAAGAGATGAGAGAGGGAGGAAGAGAGTGTGAGAGAGGAAGAAGCAAGATAGAGAAAGAGAGAGAGAAAGAAAGATGAGAAAGGAAGGGAGTGACGTCATCGGGTGAAAAAATCGCGATATAGCGTTTCGCAAAGATCGAGATCGCGAAACTCGAGGGATCACTGTATCTAACAGATGCTAGATGGCCTCCCGCATAAGGCGATGTCTGGACAAGTCTTGGAAATGGGACAGCAAAGGAAGAACTTTGGAGGGGCCAAAACAAACTCACCTTATTGTCTCCCTGACCCAGGTGTCTGATGTGGTGCCTCCCCATTGGAGGTAAAATAGGCTGAGATGACCCCCTATGGGAGGCAGGGATCAGCAGTCACTTCTGGCACTTAAAGAGATAGGAGGTTGATCCATGAAAAGACCACTGTCGCTGGAATGGCTGCTTGTCTCTACCTCCAAAAGTGGGTCTTGCCAATTAGCATTTATATTTATATACTGCTTCATAGTGCTTTAGAGCCTTCTCTAAGCAGTTTACAGAGAGTAAACAAATTGCCCCCAACAATCTGGATCCTCATTTTACTGATCTTGGAAGGAAGGAAGGCTGAGTCAACCTTGAATTGGTACCCTAATCGAAGGAAGTAGGACCTGTGTTGACAAGGAAAGCCTGTCCCAGCTCTCCTCTGCCTGAAGGAGGACTGCCAAAAATACTTATCTGGGTGGAAATAGGCCCGTCAAGTCTGCAGAGGAAGCACCTTCCTCTTGTCCCTAGTCTCAACTAGAAAGGGATCTAGAGCCAGTCTAAACAAATGTTCACCCTGAAAGGGGAGGGAAGCAAGCTTCCATTTGTTTTTTGCATCCACGAGCCAGTGACAAAGCCACAGAAGGTAGTGGGCCATCACAGAAGTCACCAGGGTTCTAGCTGAAAATTTTGCAGTCGCAAGTGATGCATCTGCTGCACAGTCAGTGGCTGCGATAATTTTACTCAAATCCTGGTGGCCTTTAAAGTCTGCAGGGGAGACCCTACCTTGAAGCTGGCAAAGCCATCAGAAAAGAAGCCCTAGTGAAAAAGGAAGAAGCTGTAGTTGCCTTGATGGTCCAAAAACCCCTAAGGCATACTCTACACAGTGCCAACTCCTCCTTCTTCTCTTCTGCCTTAAGGGCATCCTCTGCATCACCTTTGACAAAGGTCTGCCAGGCGCCCACAGGTCTAGATCAGACAATTCCCCCTCCTCTCATAGCTCTCCTTCAGGGAGAGATTGATGACTGATGCCCAAGGGAACTGGGAAACACTGATCTAGAAATTCCTGACTGGTGGCCTCATAACCGCAAAGGTCTCCTGCTAAGACCTACCACATGTAGGTCTCCTGCTAAGAAGCTGCTGCTGCTGCTGCTGCAGCCCCAATGCAATGCCTTCTGTGATTGCTGACTGAATCCATTGCTTGAAGAAAGGGGCCATGTCCTGTTCTTGCCAGGTCTGAGCTCAGCCACCGTGGGTAAAGAGGTGATTTCTGGGAGCCTGCGCATCTGTAGAATAGGGCCCTGAACAGGAGCAGTAATAGGAACAGCAGCTACAGCAGGTTGAAGGCTCGAGATCCCTATGGCAGCAGCAGGAAGATGGGGACAGATTGTCTCCCCAGGCCTTCATGGGACTAAACGGTGCAAGTCACCTGCCGTGCCTGAGCCGGCTGCTGAGGAGAGGCTCAGGTTAGTGGGGCAGCCATCTCATTGATGGCCAAACTGCTGTGCCCAAGAGCAGATTCTCTTATCCTGGCCATTTCCTTCTCCAAGCTCTCTGTCTCTGCCGATCTGCTTTCTCCTCTTTCCTCAATGAGGATCGGTGAGTTCTTATTGTAATTGTTTTTAAATTATAAGCTGCCCAGACTAATTAATTCATATGAGAGGCTACAGAAATTAAGCAAACAAAACAAACAAATATATCATGAACATAGCATGCCCATCACACTGTGCTATTTCTTTACTCCCTGGAGATGGGGAGGAAAAGCTATCTCTTCAACCTTTAAATACTGTTGAAGGGATCCTTTTCCTCCTCCTTGAAGACCTCAAAATCACCTCTAGAACTGTTCAGGCATTACAGAGATTGGCTACCTTATCCCTGAAGGCTACCAACTTCTGTCTCTCTTTGTTTCTCCAAGGATATTGGCCTTGAAGGAATTTATTTATTTCCAAAGAATCAGGAGCTTGCTACAGAATCATACAACAGTGACTTCTGGCCAATGAAGAGACAGGCAGACATCATATTTACAGCAATACTGTTCCTGCTTATGTTACTGCCTCTCAGTTGCTATTTTCTATTATTAATGCTTAATGTTAGGCAAATTCATTTTTAGTTATAAAAAAGCAATGATGCTTTATCAATCAGGATTCTCTTGTGGTTGAAAAACTAACTTTATACAAGTATTTGCAATAAATGTACAAGAAAATTATTAAATATTGTAAAAATAACCCTATAAAACAAAGGTTTAAAAGTGAGAAATCCAATATAAAAAGTAAATAACATGGAAACCTTAGTGAAATAGATATATCTTCCACATATAAAAAATGTAATGGGCAAATTATACAATTTTAGGGTAACAAATTCATCTCCACTTCTGGCGTTTGCCCGTTTTATCTTCAGCACCTCTGATGCCTGTCTCAAACAAGATATGGTCATGGAGACTAGAAAAGGATGAGGGCATCAAAGGACTAACAATTAATAGATGGATCATTAATGTCAACTAATTGAAACATATATCTGGCCAGGCATAGTCTGAACCAAACAAATTTCCACTCTGTTTTTAACCACTTTGCAAAACAATAATTAAGTCATGACATCAGATAAAACATTTGAAACCTTACATGCTATTTCCAGATATTGTAGTTCCAGTAAAGCCAATGAAGTTGGTGACAAGCATTTGGGCATCTAAAGATAACATCTAGATCTAAGGATATAACCAAAATAAGATTCTGAGATTCAAAAGAAAGAGCAGTCCATTTCAAATAAGTTCTTTATATCTTGACTATTCTGTCTGCAGTATGACATTAAATTGCCAACTACAGAATGCTTGCTATGCCAGGTGCTTTAAAGTATTCATCCTGTTTACCTTCATAATAACCCTGTGAAACAGGTCATGATTATTTTCATTTTACAAAACAGAACCTGAATAGGGAGGAAATGCTTTCAAAAAAGACAAACAGTGATCCAACAACTTTAACTTGACTTTTCTATAGTCAATTTCATAGAGTCAATATAATTCCCTTTTACACTAGAAGCTTCTGTTTTTCCAAATCCAGCCTCTTGTTCCTCTATCAACTTCTCTGCTACTGATGAGGAGGCTGACTACAGATGAAACCTGGTGGAAGATTCATTATCTGATTTCGCCACAGGATAGATTTACTGATTGTTCTCGCAGAATGCAGCTGCGAGAGCAATCATGGGCTTCCCTAGGTATGCCCATGTCACACCAACACTCCGCAGTCTGCATTGGTTGCCGATCAATTTCCGGTCACAATTCAAAGTGTTGGTTATGACCTATAAAGCCCTTCATGGCATCGGACCAGAATATCTCCAGGACCGCCTTCTGCCGCACAAATCCCAGAGACCGATTAGGTCCCACAACTCTGTGGGATCTAATCGGTCTCTGGGATTTGTGCGGCAACTAAAAATGTCATTTGGCGGGTCCCAGGGGAAGAGCCTTCTCTGTGGCGGCCCCGACTCTCTGGAACCAGCTCCCCCCGGAGATTAGAACTGCCCCCACCCTCCTTGCCTTCCGTAAACTCCTTAAAACCCACCTTTGCCGCCAGGCATGGGAGAATTGAGATATCTCTCCCAGGCCTATACAATTTATGTATGGTATGTTTGTATGTATGTTTGATTAATAATGAGGTTTTTAAAATGTTTTTTAAATTATTAGATTTGTTATGAATTGTTCTATTGCTATTGTGAGCCGCCCCGAGTCTACGGAGAGGGGCGGCATACAAATCTAATAAATAAATAAATAAATAAATAAAATAAATATTAGTGGGAAAAACTTTTATATAAAACTGAGTTTTGACAATTGCCAATTTACATATCCTCATGAAAAAAAAATCATTAAAATAGATATCAGCAAACTGTTAAAAATATTAGTGTTAACTAACAGGTGTTAAAAAACATAACAGAACAAATCTGCATATACTGTAGCCAATAAGTTATTAAGAGTATTATCAATACAACTCTGTATTGCCAAAAGAAAATTGAATCGACTTTTCAAAACAAAGCTGTTAGAAACACTGCAGATATCAAGATTAGCCTAGCACAGAAAGAGGTTAACATGTTTTCTTTCTCTCCCTCCCTCTTTTCCTCTCTTTCCCTCTTTCCTCCCTCTGTGTCTGTGTGAAAGAGAGAGAAGAGCAAGTTTTTATATACTATTACATTAGGGTATCAAATTACAACTTTGAAAGAATCATTAATTTGATTTTTCCTGTGGAGAACACTTCAAAAGCAGCAGTCGCAGCTTTTATAGAACATTCTGATATACAATTTATGGACACTTGCTGTGATTCAGCAATGAAGAAACAGGACTTGTATAAGCTCAGAGGTTAATCTCCTTGAACATCCAAGGCTCTAAGTGTTTCATGGCGCTGACGACGTGTTTCAATCATGATTGAAAATCTTTATAAGTATCAGAACATAATTTGTAGGTAAGTGATTGTTCTTCATCCCAAATCCTAATACATATACAGTACAAAAACTTGACGCGTTACACTAAGCTATAATATTTATATGACTTTAACTCAGCGATTATTTGATTTTAACTTAGCATTATAAATGAGGCTGGTTTGTTTAAAAAAAACATAGTTAAATGTGCAATATCAAAGTCGGCCACCTACAGCAACATCCTGAAAACAAAACAAAAACATTCTGAAAGCAAATAATAGCCTATATTTGGACAATATTTTATATCTGGACATAAAATTCACAAAACAAACTTTAGATCAGTTACAGTGATTGTCTATGCAGTTATAATGATTCTCTATACAGTAGTCTTTCACCTATCGCTGGTGTTACGTTCCAGACCCGGCCGCGATAGGTGAAATCCGCAATGGGGAATTTATCGACTGATAGTACTTATTTAAGTATTTATATTGTAATTGTTTGGTAAGTTTTCATTGTTTTAAGTGTTTATAAACCCTTCCCACACAGTATTTATTTTAGATACAGTATTTAAATACAGAATTTACAATTTTAGATTTATTTATTTTTTGAAAAACCTGCCGATCGAGTTCGGCGGGCTGTTTAAATCTGCCGATCGACTTCCTCAGAAACCCGCGAACCAACAAAGATCCGCGAATGATTTTTCTCATTAATATTTCTTGAAAACCCGCGATGAAGTGAAGCCGCAGTAGGTGAAGCGCGGTATAGCGAGGGACTACTGTACTGAGATACTTCACCCATTTACTACAGATACTTCAGTTACATAGGCTTTCAATTTGAGACATTTATGTCAATCTGAATGGGACCCAATTGCAAAGCAACTGGATGGTCTCTGTATCAGGCTGAGCTGAGAGTCTATACAACTGTTGTGTTTTATTGTTGACAAAAAGGGCAGTAATGTACTAAAAGAGAAAGAGCACATCTTTAAGTGAGGAGCAAGTGTAAACATCTTTAGTACCTGATGTAAGTAAATACTTATTCGATTCATATTTGCTTCCTTAATGTTTCCCTGCTCGCTTTTACAACCATACAAAAACAGCTTTTCCAGAAAAATAGCACCTAGCACTTAGTCTTATATAGCACTCATAGCACTTTTCAGTACTCTCTGGGGCAGTTACAATGTCAGCATATTATCACCAACAATAGAAGGCTGAGTCAACCTTAAGCCTCATTACGATCAAATTGAAGTCTATGGGCAGAGTTTGCTTGCAATATTGCATTCTAACCATTGTGCCACCAGTCCTCTTCTTAGGGTGTGGAAGAATGATCCTACTGTGCAGTGCTCAAGACTATTTCAAACACAATGGTTTACCCGCCTTCCCTGTTCTTCACATCCAGCATCCATTGGTCTATACATGTAAACAAACATACCCATTTGTTCTTCCTCATTGAGGCCAGACTACCAATTCATAGTCTATGAAAACCCAAATCTCTGAAAAATAGCAAACTGCCCATAAAAAGCAGATGAAATGCTTTATAATATATTGCAATATAGGCCAGTTTTTAACAAATGCAATAAAATTCAGATTTCAAAGTAACTGATGTGTCATTCTGAGTTGGGACCATGAACTGGAAAGTCATCTACAAATTGAGAGTTAACTGCAAAAAGATAGATAATATGAGGAGCATCCTTTACATATGAGATAAGGAGAACAATTTGAACTTGAATGAGAGCAAGTTAAATGATAGGACAATGTATGGCTTTTTCCATTTCAGTTCACTATTTTACAGTACAGATTTTGGCTCTGGTAATTATTTTTAAATTTAAATTGATCCCCACAATGGGGAAAAATGTAAACTATTTGATTCCATATCTACCACAGTTCTGTTTCAAATGATAAAAGAACAGATTATAGAAGGCAATGCATGTATTTTCAATATTAAGCAAAAATCAAGAACACAGGGGCATAACCTCAAACTGACAGAAGGAAAGTTCAGAAGTAAAGTTAGAAAGTATTACTGCACAGAAAAAGTATGGAAGTTTGGAACCAATTTCGAATACAGATAGTCAGTCATCAGTAACTGAGTTTAAACGTGCTTGGGATAAACACATGTGTAGCGTCCCACAAAAAAAATTAATAAAAATTAGCAAATAAATTTTAAAAACCCAAAAAATTCTCAAAGAGCAAACTTGATGAACCACTAAGTTTTTTTTCTGAAGATACCTTTCAATGTGTCTGTATCAAGATTTCACTACTAAAATTACAAGGATTGGAAAAATATGTGCTAGTCTAGTTTGATGGGGATTTAAGCATATGGGAATTTCCTACTACAACCAAAAAGTTGCCCTGTTTATTGCTGTCAATTAGCCAAAAGAATTCTCTAATTTTATGATAGTTGTATATATTTTTATTCCTTTTGCAAATTGACAACAAGCTCTTGCTACTATTTTCAGCACAAACCACTGGGCAGTGCATAATTCGCAGTCCAGGCTGGTATCTTAATCATTTTGCTCATCTTTAAATTAAGGATGTCATTATATAACAGATCCAATAAATGCAGAACAAGTAGGTTGGCAAATCTACCCTGAACATCATGTTGCCACAATCCAGAAATTTAGAAAATAAGTGCAATGCGTAAGTAGTAGATCTTTCCTATAGTGGAAAAGCTAATTATTTACCTATAATTGGAATACTCTCAATCACTTATGAATTTATACATACAAGTATGCTCAGGAAAGAGGCTGCTCAGAATCTACCAGAGTCCCACGTTCCTTCTGTGACTAGAGATTGCCCCTTCCTGAGATCCACATGGCCGGAACACAAACATCACCAACACTATGAGGTAGAAGGGGCAAGATGAATGAATTCACAGGCAATCACTTCAAGTATTTTAACTGCAAAAATTCTCACCGCGGTTTTTGCAATTCAAGAGAAGAGAGGGCGATGGTATTTAGTTTATTATATGAAAAGTCTTATAGTCATGAAGTGATTTTTTTAGAAATGGCTGTTGTCTCAAGCAGTGAATTCCTCTGGTAGGAAAGACAGAGATAATAACAAGTATTTTTGCAAGTAGATGCTAAGCCAAAAATAACTGTTTGGCAAAGTTCAAATAGATAATGCCATGAAGGAAGATTTTATTTTTATGCAGTTTGACAACGATTTTAAATCTAGTTGCATAAAAAGCTCTTACAAAGATCATGTAACAAGCCAGGAAAACCTCCTTTAGTTTGGCTGTCAAGATTTTGAGACAAGATCAACCGCGATGTTTATTTCTTTTTGTGAGTTATATCCAGTCTTTTGTACAGGAGCTGTAACGGAATGCTAACTAGCAATAAAATATTGTTGAGACCCTTCACAAGCGGTTCTGACTGCTTTTGCCTGACATTAATTTTGGTTCCTCTTGATCTCTCTCTCTAGTCTAGTTGAAGAGTCTACCTATATAGCTCAAGGTGCCTATATAATATCCCCCCCAAAAGCCTTTGAAATTGGTTTGATTGAGAGAAATATAGAGAGGATAGACTAGAATCTGGATCTCTGCAGTCCTGGACCAATATCTTAATCAATACGTGGCACGGTTAATGAAGCACCTGGTACAGAAAACAGCTATGAACTGAAATTTTCACTTATGAGTGACTGACTGGGTACAGTTGAGATGGTCAATCAGGGCCACCTCTACAAAGAGATTTGATGGAAAGCAGGCAGTTCAGACACTGGATGAAAAAGTGAGTAGGACATAGGCTGACTTTCCTTACTTTCAGATGGCATCCTAACCTGGCAAGTCAAAGCAGGACACTAACCTAGAGGCAATGCCTTGTAACTTCAAACTCAGCTGCTCTTAAAATATCTTTATCTAGGATTTAATCCTGAATGACAGCACTGACCTGCTTTATGGCGATCTGGCTGAGTGAAGAGGAAAGAAATACTTCATCACCCCCCCTCATTTTTGTTTAAGTATTTTACTCTTTTTACAGCCAAAAGGTGAAATTCAGGAAATGCTAGGAGTCTGAACACAGTTAAAGAAGCTATAATAGTTTTGGAATCTGCTGCTTAATAACTTGTCTCAAAGACTGACTCACAAATGGATGAATTATTGCAATGAGACTGTTTAGCAAATGTTTGCAGGGTAGACAGCAGTCTGCTGCACATTCTTTCTGAAAGCAGAGTGGGGATAAAGACTACCCATCCAAAGAAGGAATTGTATTTTCTTCCCTGCAGGATTTAGCATAGAAAATCAAAAGAAAGAAATGGAAGCTTGTCGCTTAATATCCCGTTCCATTGACAAACAAGTCAATCAACAACTACTAAGTACAATAACTAAAGGAACTTGAAAGTTCAGAAGCAACAGGAAATATACTAACGACAAACAATACAAGACCTGATAGTTGTGAGCTTTCAGACCTTGAACTGCTATGGATAGAAACTCTGGCCTAATTCAAGAATACACTTTTAACAGGATGTAGATAGCAATATGCTCAATTTTTATACAGCTATTTTAGCAGCAAGAGTTCACTGCTTATTCTGCATGCAGAAGATACAGGGTCTGTTCATGTCACTACTCACCTTTAGATTGCTCACCAGACTGGTTCATAAGGCTAGCTACAAATTCTGTCTTTTAATGACTACCCCAATTATTCTCCTTGGTGGGTACAATTTCCACAATTCTAAAATACGAGGAAGGAGAATTCTTACCTAGGAAAATAGTTGTTAGACTTTCAATTGATATTAATAACTACTGCCTAGTCTTCAATAGTTGATACTTAGTCAAGGTAAAAAAACCCAGTATTCCAGCCGCAGCTCTCAGATGAAGATATTATCTTGATCTTCCCCAGTTTCAATTTAAATTTCAATATTGCAAGCAGATGTGCCCTTGAACATGTGGTTGAAAAACAGAACCATAAAGAAAGGATTCTGGAAATTTCAGCAGCCTTTGACCATGACTGTGTTATGTTGTAGGAATACATGGGAGGTCTTCAGTTATTCTGTATTTATTTTTCTGGATTTAAACAGAAAACAAAAGACAATTTTCTCTACACATTGTGAAGCAACCTAGGAGGATCTATCTTGCCTCCATGTTGTTTAACTTCTAATAAAGTAACTAGGAAAGATCATTTGTAGGTTTGGAGATAGTTGTCGTCAGTATGCCGAAAGCACTCAGGTTTATTTTTATTTTTCTGTGGATTCAGAGCTGGACATCTCCAAATTCCACTGTCTCCAAACTACGAAGAACTCCTAAATACTGTATTTTTTGGAATAGACACAGCCTTTTCCCTCCTAAAAGAGGCTGAAAATTTGGGTGCATCTTATACTTCAAATGTAGCCCTGTCCATCTGCCGGCCCTTACCCTTCGATCTCTATATGTCCTCTTCCTGAATGCAGAACTTGCCACCAGCAATGGCTTGTGGTTTTGGGCTCCGCGCATTGCATTTTCAGCTTCCAAACGTTCGATGTGCAGTATTCAAAATGGTTACCCAGAAAGCTACTGCTTTCTCTTACCCCTTCTGCGCTTTAAGCTCCCTCCAAGAATCAGCTGTGCTTTTGAAGCTGTTTTTCAGCCCCAGCCTGAGCTAAGTGATCTTCCGTGCTTTGCTTGCTTTTCTAATTGCTGCTCCCTTCAATGATCAGCTGTTCTTTAGAACAGTGGTTACCAACCAGTGATCCCTGGACCACTGGTGGTTTGTGAGAAAAGTTTGGTGGTCCGCAGAAAAATTATTTGCATTTTTTATACTGCACTAAATACTAGTTGTTATTTTTTTTTAAAAAAAAATCATATTAGTGGTCCATTGGATTTAAAATTATGAATTCAGTGGTCCCTGAGGTCCGAAAGATTGGTGACCTCTGCTTTAGAAGTACAGCCCCAACCAGCCCCAACTTCAAAACGAGCAAGCAAAGTAATGAGCTGAAACTGACCAGGCTAAGGACTAGCCAGATGAATATCTGACCCTCCCTCCCAAAAGGGAGGAGAATAAGAGTATAAGAAGCAGTTCATAGGAAATTATTTATTTTATTTTTTATTTTTTATTTAGATTTGTATGCCGCCCCTCTCCGCAGAGTCGGGGCGGCTCACAGCATAAATTAACAATTTTCTTAATAAATAAATTATTTAAACCATAAATTTATATACTGTATATTTATATTTATATATTATATTATATTTAACCAAGAGGAAGTATAAGCCTTTAAATGATGTGCCTTTAGGAATAAACACCAGTATGAGCTACAACATACTTGTGTTTCTATCTTAGATCACTCAGGCATGTATTTGCAATATCCTTGAAAAAGAAATCAGAAGACTGGAGGAGTAAGTGCTCACATTTTAACTTGTAAGAGAAAATGAAGTTTTATCTATTCAAAGGAAGGAGATTCTACAACAGAAACCAATAGTTGAAACATCATTTCATAAGGAAGACAATCTAACAAAGAAAGAATCTCAATGAATGTGAATGAGAAACAGATGTAAGTGATAGACAAGATACTCTGCACCACTGGACTTTTGAAATTGTTTTAAGCCTTTGCAGAAGAAGAGACAGGAGAAGTACATTGCTGGAACGTACCAACCATCTAGGAGAGTAAGAATCCTGGTTAAATGATCTCCAAGACATCATGTCTTCAAAAACAAACCATAGATCTTTCAGAGGCATGAAGTTGTAATAACAAGAGACTTCAACTATGCCACCAGCTTCTTGAAAACAAATGTGTTATTTAGATAAAATTCTTATCTTAATGATAAACATGCCTCAGATATGTATTTTCCTGCAAGCAAAACATTTCCAATAACGTTATTTGCGGCATATCATTGCAACTGAATGACAGCTAGGAACTGCATTGATGATAATATCATAGTACCATAAGAGCAATATAGTGTGTACTTACGGATGCATATGCATAAAATTTACAAAACCACTCCAAAACTGTGAATAAAACCACTTAAAATGGACAAGGTTTGGTCAGTGCAAAATGGGAAAAGCTGGATAACAAGATCAGGAGAAGCTAAGGCTGTTTATATATCAACTGCCAAGTTCTACTTTTCATTATGATTGACTTACAATTGCTTATTGGGAAATTCTAATTCTTTCACTGCCCCTATAATAATGAAAATAAGTTTGCGAAACCTTTACTATTTGTAATCCTACAATACTGCAACCTACAGTATGGACTGATTCCTAATTAAATCTTATTAATAAAGTTTCTGATAATTTAATGAAAATAAACAGATAAACACCAGACAAAAAATCCAATTCTTTACTGAACACACTGAATCAATATTTACTGGCTTTTTGCGAGTATGCAAAGCGTAAGATTTAATAACTAGTGGTACTTGTGAACAATGCCTGCAATATTTTGGCATTCCTTTTTAGACAGTTCTACTTAAAATGCTTGATCCAAATCATGCCATAGGTATCAATTAGTTTTGCTTTGGCCTTCGTAAATACAGTTTCTTCTGCTACATCCATTCAGTTTGATGAATTTGTGTGTTTAGGATTATTGTCATGCCAAAAGAGTCACATTTATGTTAAGTTTACCTTTCATACAATTACCCTGACATTCTCCTGTAGAATTTATTGGTGCAATCCATTAATTAATTATTCAGTTAGGAAAATGATGGAGTGAACAAAGTTGTCATAGCTTGGTAAAAAGCAGCAGTGAAATGCTTCTATTTCCTTGCTTCTTATATCTCTTCCAAACAATTTTTACATACTGCATATACTTGACAAAACTCAATTAGAAAATGCATACACAGCAACAAAATTATTATTGTTCCCTGCATTTATTCCAGATATTTAGTTTCGTTTAGTATTTCTGTCCACTTATCAAGTCCCTCTCAAACATCTTGGATTATTAAAGATTCTCTGTAAAATGCTAATAAAGATGGTCTTTATTCCCATATTAAATTTAATTATGATGCTTATCACATCAATAGCATCCCAACAGAAGATAATATTTGTAGCTCAAGACTAAACTGTGAAGGTTTTGGTGCTCTTTGTGCTAGCTGTTTGCTTGCAAATATTTCATTACCCAATAAAATGATAAGCTGAGTAATGAACCAAGCAACCAAGCTAAAAGCATTAAGAACTCCATCAATAATATTTTTGACTTGATAAATTCAGAATTAGCCCCTTGATTCGATAGTTTATATATAGCACTAGCAGAAAATGAAAGATATTCAAAAATTCTAATCGTGTAAAAAAAATGGGAAGGAGCGCTGGTCTTACGTGATACGCTCCTTCTCATAGGGGTGGATATAGTATCCAGGAATGGGTTGACCTTGTCATCTGAGTTGATTGGACTGAGTCTGTCAGAGCTGTTGAGGATATGCCTCTGTTGCTATCCCTTCCAGCTTTTGACTAAGATAAACGATAAACCAACGTGCCAATAGTCTATGAAGTAAAGTTCTCCTCCAACCAGACTGATATCAGAGTGGGGCTGGATGCTATATCCACCCCATGAGAAAGAGTGTATCACGTACGACCAATGCCTCTTCTCCATAGTGGTGGATATAGCATCTAGGAATGGGACATGCCAAGCTGACTTGTCCTTATGGGTGGGCTGTAATCTGGTTTGATCACCCTGGTCCTTGTGAACTCTTTGAAGTATCCGTCTGCCAAATGCCACCTCCACAGAATCATGAATGGCAAATTTATGATGTTTAATGAATGGAGACGGAAAAGACCAGGTAACTGTGCAACAGACCTCTTCAATAGAGGCCTGCCTAGCCTTTGCCACTGTTGTAGCTGCCCTTTGTGTAGATTGAGTGGTAGTCAAAGTTCATAGGCCTTTGCAATGGTAGATCACAACCATCGACTCACTGTCGAAGGGAACATCCTGTTGCCCAACATGGCCGTTGGAAAGCAACAAACAAGGAGTCTGTCTTCCTTTTGGTGGCAGTCCATGTGATGTAGATGCAATAGGCCCTCCTCAAATCCAAGGTGTGCCACCTCTTCTCTAAAGTGTGGGTTGGTTCTGGGCAAAAGTTAGGTAGAAGAACCGTTGAACTTACCTGAACGGTCTTCTCGCTGCACTGCGAAGAGAGTCCAACGTGGGTAATACTTCAGCCTTATTGGCAGGGACTGAGTTAAAAATTAGCATAATTATTATGTCCCGCCCACCACTGCCCCCTCTTAGCCAGTGATAAAAACGAAGGAATAGTAAGGAACAAAAACTTTTATTTAACAACTGTAACCCTTAAGAAACTGTGCACCTGGGCCAAAAGGCCGGGCGGGTTTGGACTCTCTTCGCAGTGCAGCGAGAAGACCGTTCAGGTAAGTTCAACGGTTCTTCTCCACTGCACTGCTCAGAGAGTCCAACGTGGGATATACCCAAGCCACATTCTAGGGAGGGATAGGCCGGACCAGGGGCGCTGGAACACAAACTCCCTGTAGCACTCTTCTGCCGAAGGCTGCCTCCGTTGAAGCAAAAGAGTCTAGGCGGTAGTGTCTAATAAAGGTCGTAGGGGCAGCCCAGGTAGCTGCCCTGCAAATGTCCTCAATTGGCGCCTGCGTAGTCCAAGCGGCTGTGGTAGCCGCGATTCGGGTAGAGTGGGCTGTAATCCTACCCGGTAAGGGTGTTGCTGTGGACCGATAGGCTTCGATGATACAAGTCCTGATCCATCTGCTGATGGTCTTAGATGAAACTTTTCCTCCCATTGAAGAAGGGAGAAAAGACACGAAGAGGGCCTCCGACTTTCGGAAGGTGCTAGTGCGGTGAATATAAATCTTAACTGCTCTTCTCACGTCCACCTTATGCCACCGCAGCTCTGATGGGTGAGAGCCATGTGTGCAAAAATCTGGTAAGACAATGTCCTGGGCTCTGTGAAACCTGGTGTTAACCTTGGGTATGAAACAGGGGTCCAGACGCAGAGTCACTCTATCTGGATGAAAAACACAGAGGTCCGGCCGAACCGATAGTGCTGCAAGTTCCGAGACCCTACGGGCCGAGGTGATGGCTACTAGGAAAGCTACTTTTATTGAGAGAAAACGAAGTGATACTTCCCTCAAAGGTTCAAAGGGGGGTCCTGTTAACGCCCTTAGAACCAATGGTAAGTCCCAGGATGGAAAGTGGTGTATGACGGGAGGAGACAGGTTTGCTGCTCCTCGTAGGAAGTCCTTCACCCAAGGGTGATGAGAAATTGGACAAAACGGGTCTGGTCGGAGAACTGTTGCTATCGCCGCCACCTGTCGTCGGAGTGTGTTGGGCGTCAACCCTTGGTCTAGTCCTTTCTGGAGGAATTCCAGGAGATGTAGTACTGAGGACGACAAGGGCGTGATTCCCTGAGCTCTGCAAAAGGTGCAGTATGCCGCCCAGGTAGCCTGGTAAATACGCGTCGTTGATGGTCGCCGTGCTGCTTGAATGGTGTTAATGACACTTTCTGGAACCTGTTTCTCTCTCATGCGGTTCCCTTCAACCTCCACACGGCAAGCTTCCACCACTGTGGGTCTGGATGCACTATTGATCCCTGTGTCAGGACCAGCCGTTGAAGTGGGATTCTCCATGGTGGTAAGATTGACAATCCCATCAGGTCGGCAAACCAGGGGCGCCTGGGCCAGTATGGAGCTACGAGGAGAATGTCCGCCTCCTCGGAAATGATCTTGGCCACCACCCTGTGCAATAGACAGACTGGGGGAAAGGCGTACAGAAGCCCCTTGGGCCATGGTGATAGCAGTGCATTGACCTGCTCGGCCTCTGGTGTCGGAAATCGGGAGAAGAATCTGGGCAATTGCCGGTTGTGTTGTGTGGCAAAGAGGTCCGCTACTGGTACTCCGTACCTTTGCACCATTAAATTGCGGTCCTTTTAGCCGCTAAATAGCTGTTTTACAAGCTTCTGAATGGAATGAGTCAGCCGGGACCCCTCACACTCGGTATAGCAACCGATCCGGAGGTGCTGCCTCATGCTGGCCACCCAAGGAGGTACCTGGGTCTAATTGGGGAGGGGGGTTTGATCGCTCACGTCAGTGACCCCATACCAGCGCACCCTGTCAGCAAAGCTTGCTCCGGGGAGCAGAGGCTTCTCAGGGGTGAAGAGTTGAAGAACGATACCCCAGAGGGCAGAGGCTCTCAGTCCAGGAACTCCAGCTTTTATTTCCTGCAGAGGGAGATAAAAAAAGGGAGAAGAAAAGATTAGTTTTAAAGAAACAGAAGCATGCATTTATTAATAGAATCTATCTCCTAGCTGGAGAGAACAAAACTCATAGTCCCTACTCTATGACTGAGTTTTTAAAACTGGCTAAGAGGGGGCAGTGGTGGGCGGGACATAATAATTATGCAAATTTTTAACTCAGTCCCTGCCAATAAGGCTGAAGTATTACCCACGTTGGACTCTCTGAGCAGTGCAGTGGAGAATCGGCTCTTGCACCCTGTGGAACCAGGAGTTGACCTCGAGAACAAAGGACAGATCCATACGCAAAACCACCCTATCCTTGTGAAAGACGCACAAATCCTTCCTTACCAACACATCAGCCAGCTCAAACACTCTCCTGGCCAATATGATGGCCACAAGGAATGCCACTTTATAGGCAAGGTGGCACAGACTGGCCGACTGCAATGATTCCTCCTTTGGGTTGAGGAATGAATCGCCAGGTTTCAGCAAGCCACCGCCAAACCTTGTGCCCATTTAAGAATGAAGCACTGAACTGTCACAATGGTGAGCTTGTGTCAGCAAGTTGGGAGCGTGAGAACTTCGTTGTAGGAGAGCTGAAAGCCCCTTTCTCCCTCTTGGGTCAATTGGGAGTGCTAAGCTCCATTAAAACATGAGGAGAAGCAAAAACCTCAACTTCTCCTCGAGCAGCTTGGGAGTGCAGAAGCTCCACCTCAGTTCAAGCATTTTAAGCAGGAGCACGAAGCTCCTTTAATGGTGGCTCCACCGTCACTTTGGGAGCACAGAACTCCTCTCAAAGCAGTCAGGCTGAAGCCCCGGGTCCCTCAGCTGTCAAACTCGGGGATGCAAAGCTCCGCTCTCAGTCTCAGAGCTAAAGGTAAAGTTCAGTTTGTTTATGCTCCATTTGAGTTGCTGGGTGAGAATTTGCCTCAGGTTGATCTGACAGTCCTTTATGATCGATCACTTAACAAACAGCCTGAGCTGAAGCGCTCACTGATCAGCAGCCCAAGCCTAAGCTCTTGCTGTGGGGACACCCACCCCCAGCGACTGTTTGGGAGTCAGCTGGATATACAACTCACAAGTTGAAGAATTGAGTGAAGATAGTATCCAGGAATAATCCTTTCAACAATGGAGGAATGGTAGGCATGTCTGTCCAAGCTGAGTGACTGAGTCAAAAAGTTGGAAAGTATAGCAATGGTGGCTCTGATAGACTCAGTCCAATCAGGTTAGATGACGAGGTCAACCCATGCTATATCCACCACAACAGAGAAAAGATGGTTCCCAAATTAAATCCACAAAGTCATTATTTCAACCTTCATATTTCAGCATGCCCCCTATGATCAGTAAAATCAAATACAGTGATCCCTCGAGTTTCGCGATCTCGATCTTCGCGAAACGCTATATCGCGATTTAAAAAAAAATATTAATTAAAAAAAAAAACCACTTCCGCGTTTGGCTTCGGGAGTCAGCTGGGAAGCGGCGCGGCTGTTTTAAAAGGTCGCAGCCAGCCTGGGGGGCTTCCCAGCACCCCCCCGAACCCCCAACCCGGGTTTGGGGGGGTGCTGGGAAGCCCCCCAGGCCGGCTGCGACCTTTTAAAACAGCCGTGCCGCTTCCCAGCTGAGTCCTGAAGCCAAACGCCAAAGGCGAACTTCCGCGTTTGGCTTCAGGACTCAGCTGGGAAGCGGCGCGGCTGCTTTAAAAGGTCGCAGCCGGCCTGGGGGGCTTCCCAGCACCCCCCTGAACCCGGGTTGGGGGTTCGGGGGGGTGCTGGGAAGCCCCCCAGGCCGGCTGCGACCTTTTAAAACAGCCGCGCCGCTTCCCAGCTGAGTCCTGAAGCCAAACGCGGAAGTTCGCCTTTGGCGTTTGGCTTCAGGACTCAGCTGGGAAGCGGCGCGGCTGTTTTAAAAGGTCGCAGCCGGCCTGGGGGGCTTCCCAGCACCCCCCCGAACCCCCAACCCGCTGTTTTAAAAGGTTGCAGCCGGCCTGGGGGGCTTCCCAGCACCCCCCCGAACCCGGGTGGCCGGGCGAGCAGCGAGCGAACGGCGGGTGGCCGGGCGAAGGGCGGGTGAGCGGCGAACGGCGGGCGAGCGGGTGCTGCAATCTGTCGGCTTCCGCACTTTCGTCGCTCCCCACCTCCACCATCTGCGCATGCGCGGCCATGAAAAAAAATGGCGCGCATGCGCAGATGGTGTTTTTACTTCCGCAACCCTACATCGCGAAAAATCGATTATCGCGAGGGGTCTTGGAACGGAACCCTCGCGATAATCGAGGGATCACTGTAATTTATTTTCCATCCTTTTTTATGGTGAGGGGAAGGGGGGAATAGGCCCATTTAAAGAAAATACATGATGGACATATTTAGAAAACAATTAGAAATAAATACAGGGAATTTGGCTCATTCAAAGTTTCAAATACCGGTACATCAAGTTTGCACTTAGCTGCAATCCAAGCTCTTAGAATGTATACATAAACTAAAGCTATGACTAAATCTGAAATTTGGCTAAATCCATCAGCTAAGACAGGAGTGTCAAACTTAAGGTCCAGGACGACCCAAATCTGGTCTGCAGGGTTCTTAGATCTGGGCCTTGGGGCCACCCTGGAAAAGTGAACAGCCGCCCTGCAGTGTTTCTGCCAGCAAAAACGGAGCAGGCAGAGAGTTGCAGTAATGTAGCAGCTGAAAATGGAACCTGAATGCCTGTTTTCGCTGGCAAAGTGTTCGGACTGCCACATGTGATATCAAACTGGCCACACCCACACCGGCCATGCCCACCCCAGCCCCTGGAGGTTAAACACAACCTTGATGTGGCCCTTAATGAAATCAAGTTTTACATTCCTGGTCTAAGGAGACAAAGAAAAAACATTAATAAAATTACAACTTTCTGAAGACAAAGTTTTAGAATGAGTTGACAACAATACAGGGATTAAATATAAAACATATCTAGCATGATTTATACTTATCCAACTGCCATAAAAAAGGATGGAAATTGGTTTTGCCAAAAATAAAGGAAAGTCATTTAATATTGTAATTTAATATCAACGAAGCTTAACATGTTAAATTCTAGAATAAATTTCATGTAATGGACGAAATGTAAAGTAATAGATACATATATGGTAATTTTGTAAAGGTCCAACTATTTGGAACTAAAATCTTTATTAAAGTAAGATAAATTGCAACTGAGAATATTACATCGAAACCTAACTTTATTAAACTTTTTGATAATCCAAATGATACATTAGAGCATAGTTTTTAGATAATTTTATTAATTGCAGTCTGTATAGAACACAGGAAGAATTTCAATACTTCCATATGGTGGCAAATATATTTGAAAACATTAATGCAATAGCTACCCAATAAAAGATATCAATGTTATAAAAATATAGATGGGAATTTAAACATATTTTCACCAGGCAAAATGAATGACTGGTAACCACTTCTATTTTCCTAAATAAATGGCTTCATTTATTCTAATTTAGACCAAAAGTTCAATTTTAAGATTGTTATGCTGAATTGACAAAAAGTTTACTTGATTATTGTATATTATATTGTACATTTGATACATTGCTCATACATATTTAAAATCATTTTCAGTATCCCATTGTAATTTTGTTAATAAACCATGTAAGTTATAGATCTTATTCGGTACAGCAAAAAAATACCTATTATGACAAAAGTGAAAACACTATTTATATTCTATTTTGTTGCTATTATAAACTTTGTATCCTATGTCACCTTTCCCTGTACTAATACACCTAGCGAATAACAAAATCTTTGCATTTTAATGACTTTGGGAAAAAACAAAAATTCCTGCTAAGGTTTAGTCCTTGCTTTTCATTTTAATTAAATAAACATGCATAATTGCAACACAAAGCACTCTTAAATCTGCCCTATTATTGTTTTGTTGTCTTTAGCTTTTCAGATTTTATTACGGTATATTCTTTTGGCATGCTTTATTTCACTTTGACCTGATTCTTTTTTTAACATGTCACCTTCCTGCCTTACTCATAATCCTTATTTCTGTTATTCAACTATATTAGCACTATATTTTTAATGTTGTGGTTTTTTAAAAATAAAAATAAAACCCCTCAAAATTTCATATAAGAATTTAAGCCTCCTAAAAGCCAACTAAACACTAAAACATTTTATTCCTGGAGTATTACATGAACTGTGTCCACTAAACAATGGGTATTTTCTCATGAGCTTGTCTTAAGAAAATACTAATGTGTGAAAATATACAGTACTTGCAAGGACTGGGAGAATGTCCTGCTTTGACAGGAGATTCAGTGTGTGTTTGTTCAGCACATTTTTAATATATCCAAAACATAATAGTTATTGGATTATAGATTCAAATTAAATAATATCCTATAAATTATAATGGTAAAATCCTGAATTGTATATTGTATGTACCACTTCTGCATGCAGAAACATGTTTTCTATTTCAGCATATCCATGGTATTCATTATTTAGACCAGTGTTTCCCAACCAGTGTGCCGCGGCACACTAGTGTGCCGCGGGACATGGTCAGGTGTGCCGCGAGCCCGGCCTGGCTGGAGCTTCCCTAGCGGTGACGGCGTGAGCTTTTGGGGCCCGGTGGGAGGGCACCAACCACTGTTGCTTCTAAGCTGCGTGGGCGGGCGCCCGCACAGCCATTAGGAAACCCCCCCCTGGCAGAAATTTTTGAAGTGGCGCAAAGCCATGCAGTCCTGAATCGCTCCTTCTCCGGCCAGCAAAGTCTGCTGCCTAGGAAAGCGGCGCATTTGAAAAATGCGCGCCGCTTTCCCAGGCAGCCGGCTTGCTGGCCGGAGAAGCAAGTGATCCGGGACTGTGTGGCTTTGCACCATGATGACAACAACGGCGCCGTGGTGGCTTTCAAGCGCCGCCCTTCGTGGCGCCCCACCACCCGTTCCTGCAGGTAGCAGTCAGGCGGGGTACCAGGAGGCGGAGGCGGCGCGTGGTCGGGGCGCTGAGCGCCATGGACACCTGGGAGGGCGAAGGGGTGAATGTGGCTGCTGCCTCTTAGGCGGAGGCGGAGGCGAAGGCGGAGTCCGTGCTGGGGCCATGCGGGGCTGCTAATCCAGGGGGTCGCGGACCAGCAAGGCGCCCTCCACTCTCTCTCCGCTCTCTCTCTCTTTCTCTCTCTGTTGCTGGTGTGGTGCACGAGAAAGAGAGAGAAAGAAAAGGGAGGAGAGAAAGCAAGAGAGAAAGAGAGAGAAGTAAAAGCAAGAGAGAAATGAAGAGGGAGAGAGAAAGCAAGGAAGAGAGAGAGAGAGAGTGTGTGTGTGAGAAAGCAGGAAAGAAAGAAAGAGAGGGAGAGAAAAAGAAAGCAAGAGAGAGAGAAAGAAAGAGTGTGTATGAGAGAGAAAGCAAGAAAGAGAAAGAGAGAGAGAGAGAAAGAAAGAGAGAGAGAGAGAGAGCAAGAGAGAAAGAGAAAGAGGGAAGGAAAGAAAGAGAGAGAGAAAGAGAGAAAGCAAGGGAGAGAGAGAGAAAGCAAGGGAGAGAGAGAGAAAGCAAGGGAGAGAGAAAGAGAGAATAAAAGAGAGAGAGAGAATGCAAGAGAAAGAGAGAAAGCAAGAAAGAGAAAAAGAGGGAGGGAAGGAGGGAGAGAGAAAGAGCAAAAAAGAGAGGAAGGAAGAAAGAAAGAGGGATGGAGAGAGAGGGGGAAAGAAAGAGGGAGGGAGAGAGAGGGGGGAAAGAAAGAGGGAGGGAGAGAGAAATAGGGTGAAAGGAAGGAAGAGAGGGGTTTTTGTCCAAACTTTTTTAGCCCCCCCCCCCCCGCGCGCTCAATGTTCCCCAGGATTTTGTAAATGTGAATAATGTGCCGCGGCTCAAAAAAGGTTGGGAAACACTGATTTAGACAGCTAGATGTAAGATAAGAAAAAGAGAATCTTTTCCCCCACCATGGCCATAGCAACAACTACAGGGGTGGACCAAAAAATGGAAACACCTTGAAAAATCATCAAACTATCTTTTAATATTGTGTTGGTCCACCTTTTGCGGAAAATACAGCCTCAATTCTCCGAGGTATTGATTCATACAAATTGTGAATTGTTTCTAAAGGAATTTTAGCCCATTCTTCAATTAAAGCACCCTCCAGGTCTTTTAGAGACGATGGTGGTAGAAATTGACTTCTTACTTGAATCTCTAAAATCGACCATAAATGCTCAATAATGTTGAGGTCTGGTGATTGTGGTGGCCAGATGAGATACTGAACTTCATTAGAATGTTCCTCGTGCCATTCTTTAACAGTTCTTGCTCTATGGATTGGTGCATTATCATCTTGAAAGATGGCATCCCCCTCTAGAAACAGTTCTTGAACCGTAGGATGAATTTGGTCAGCCAAATAGTGATGGCTGTTAATTCTTCCATGAAGGGAAATCATTGGCCCGGCGGATTTCCAAGAAATAGCACCCCATATCACCACTGAAACCCCGCTATGTTTGACGTTTGGGAGAAGGCACTCTGGATGAAATGATTCTTTTGGCCGTCTCCAAACGTAAATACGGCTGGAGGTTGGGAAAAGGATAAACAATGATTCGTCAGAGAAAATCACATTTTGCCACTGTCCGAAGGACCATTTCTGGTGGTTTCTACACCACTCTAAACGCTTTGAAACATTTGTCTTTGAGACCAGAGGTTTTCTAATTGCAGCTCTTCCGTGGAATCCAGATTTGTGAAGCTCCCTTTGGACAGTTTTTGTGGAAACTGGGTTCTGTACCTGTCTATTGAGCTCTGCAGTGATTTTAGGAGCTGTGGTCTTGCAATCCACTCTAACAATTTGCTTTAGAGTCCGACGGTCCCTCTCAGACAATTTCGACTTTCGACCAGACCTGTGCTTGGCTGAGGACATTTTCCCTTCTCTTTCAAAAGCAGTCATTACTTTTGAGACATTACCTCTTGAAACGCCAAACATTCGGGCACTTTCTGTTACACTAGCGCCTGCCATTCAAGCACCAATAATTTGGCCTCTTTGAAAGACTGAGAGGTCTTCCATTTCTAGAAGGTTATAACCAATTTCCCTAAATTTCTGTTTTTAAAAAAGGTAGTTTAAAAAAAGTATCAAATAACAGAATAAAAAACACCATTAAAATATGTCAAGTTTTGATTGATTTGAACATGTTCAAACATCATGACAAAAAGTCAAGTGTTTCCATTTTTTTGTCCACCCCGTATGTTGTTCTCCACATTTGTATCAAATATTACACGTACAGAATTCAATATACAAATATTTACCTTAATCTAAAAACCACTTCCAAGATCTATAAAATAGGTAGTTTGGGTCCCTAATGAGGGAAAGGAATACACTCCTTTACTTCACAAATTTCCAGCAACAACTTCAATACCGAAACAACTTACTGATAAAACATATTCTAGTCATCTAAAAAGAAGCGTATCTTCAGGGCTGTAATGCTTTCAACCACATTGTAAAATATTGCTTGGTCCAGAAAAATTGACAAGAAAAGTGTGCTTCGTGGAATTGTCATGGCGATTGTCGGAGAGGGGCGGCATACAAGTCCAACTAATAAATAAATAAATACATCAGAGTCCTATGGGCCTTTCTTAAATACAGAAGTTGAACTTGTAATCCATAAATATGTATGCTTGCACACAGTAATGGGCAGCCAAAATTTTTACTGCCACACTGTGGGTGTGGTTTATTTTGTGGGTGTGGCTTAATGGTCATGTGACCAGGTGGGAGTGGCATGCTGGCCATGTGACCAGGTGGGAGTGGCTTGAACGATCATCATTATTCAAGTGAACAGTTAAGTCCTTGACTTACAACCTTACCAGTGTCGCTCGCTGGGGTGACAATTTGCTTCGCGTTTCCCGCGCTCTCCTTCCTGGCTCCCTCCACCTCAGGCTGGGTAGCTAGGTGAACGGGTGCTGCCAGAAGCATAAATGCTGCCAGCGCCGCTTCTACCCATTCCTTCTGCTTGCACATCAGGCAGGAGGTGGCTGCGTGAGGCTGGAGGGGAGCCGGGCAGGAGAGCTTGTCCGAGGCCAGGAAGGAGGAAAGAGGAAAAAACCAAGGAGCGCAGATGCAACAGCAGGGGAAAAAAGGAGAGCGGAGCTGAGACAGGTAATTCAGGAAGTGACAGCCACTGATTAGCTGGAGCTGCACACACATCTTCATTTCCACCAGTGGAACTGCATTCCACCCTGTCCTAACCGCTGCCCACCCCTGCTTGCGCATACATGTATACATGAAGACATGCATCTAAAGAAATAAGCTACATTTTATAAAAACGTGTGTCTTTTAACTACATTTGTTAGTCTGTAATTTTTTTTTCTTATTCCTTCTGATTTTTGATATTCATATACATCATCATCATCATCATCATTATTATTATTATTATTTATTAGATTTGTATGCCGCCCTTCTTCGAAGACTCAGGGCAGCTCACAGAATACAAAAAACAATACAACAACAAATCTAATTAATTAAAAACTACTACTAAAATTCCATATATATTAAAATCAATAAATGGGTATGTAGCACTAATTAAACAAAACAAACAAGGCCCTGGTATATCATGAATTCTTGTTAGAATAGAGGCAATCATTACCTGCTTCCTTACATGACTTTGCAATGTTAAACTTCTATCATTTAATTTAGGTACATTTCAAATTTCAATAACAAGGGGATGGAGGGAAAATTTAACAGTTAGTAGCATCATGTTCCTCTTCTATGGAGGTTTGCCAAAGTTCAGGCTACAGTATGTTGCCTAGAACATTTGAGAAAATTAACACAAGGCAAACTCCTCCAATATCAATTTTATTTAAAAATATTTATTTTTCAACATGAATTATGCAGTAAAATTTTGAAATAGCATCTTGTTTTGCACAACTATAATTTAGCAAATGTCCTAGAACATGAGTTTTTACAGTTTCTTGTGGAAGAGTATAAGGGGGAAATGTTGCCATATTATAGATGACTATTGTAACTTGCGTCAGTAAAGTGGGTTTGTATTTTGTATCTGTATATGTACGATCTGAAGCAAAAGAAAAACAAGAAAACCTTGATACCTTCTGCACCTGGTCAGCTTGGTCCATAGAATATTAGCAGACAGAAATGGAAATGGATCAGGGAGACACCCACGTCAGAGACAGCAACGTCACCTGTAATATCAAACCTTTAACGAAAGAAAAAGGTGTTAAAGAGATTTTAAAAATAGAAAAAGTGGGAAAATTGCAAACTATCTAACTGCTACATAATACACAAGGCCAGTAAAAAAAAAGGAGAGGCAAAAACTGCATATAATTTGTAGAACATGCATATAGGGAAAAATAGAACAAATATTTTGAAAATCAAGCTGTAAAAAAGCTGGGGGCAAGGAAAAAATAACAGGAAGAAAAATAGTTATGATTTGTTTTTAAAAAAAGAATTGCTAGACCTTTATTAATTGCTATTGGGCCACGGTATATTAGAATGAGATAAAGTACACATATGTGGGTGTTAAAATGACACTGAGGCAATATTCTGGAAGTTCTCTATGAAAATAGCAAACATAAAGTTTAGCAGCATTGCTTTTGACTGTTCTGAACTATGAAAAATTAGATTATGCTCAAATAATCTTCCTGGAGAGATATTTAACTACAAAATAGAAAGAATCGGACTAAACAGAGAGAAGGCAAAAGCAGCGAGTCAACATCTAAAGAAATAAAGCATTTCAAAATACATGCACAAAAATGAAGAATTGCTTTTTTAAGATTTTAAGAATTTGAGTCAATTATTAATTTAATTAAATATGCCACCAAATACCTTAATTCAGGGGTCGACAAAGTTGTTCAGAATCTAGGAGCCAGCCAAAAAATTTAGGAGCCAGAAAAATATACTGTACAAAATATTAAAATATTATTTAAAAAAAAAATATATTAAAAAATAAAATTTTTTTTATTCTGTTCCCTGAATGGAGACCGCCGGCCGCTCAATCGGGCCGGCAGGGAACAGAATGGAGCCTTCCGCGGCGGGGCTGGTAAGGGGGGGAGCCGAGGGGGGAGCCGAGCCCAGCCCCGTGGCATTCGCTTTCCTCCCGCCGGCAGCCGACTGATCGTGGGCTCCTTCGCAACCTCGGAGAGCTTCCTGGTTTTCGTGAGCTTTCATGCCCCGGAAGCTCTCCGAGGTTGCGAAGGAGCCCACAATCAGTCTCGGCTGCGGGTGGGAGGAAGGCGAATCCCCCGTGGGCTCCGTTACATTTTCCGCTGCCAGCCAGGCCATGCTGGCGGCAGCGGAACAATCGGTGGGTGGAAGGCGTGCTCGGCTCTGCCGCTCCAGCCGCTTTCGGCCGAGCCTCCCCGGCCAAGCAGCCAGGGAAGTCGAGCCAGGCGTGGCGGCGGCAGCGCTGCTTCTCCGGTCGCCCGGTCCTCTCCTGCCTCCTGCGCCGATGTTCCCCGCTGCGACGGAAGGCAGTCGCTTGGCTAGGGAGGCTCGGCCGAAAGCGGCTGGAGCGGCAGAGCCGAGCACGCCTTCCACCCAGGGAGTCCTGCCCTTTCATCCCCGCCGACCACAGGGGCGAGGGGTGGGGATGAAGGGGCAGGACTTCCCGGGCGGAAGGCGTGCTCGGCTCTGCCGCTCCAGCCGCTTTCGGCCGAGCCTCCCTAGCCAAGCGACTGCCTTCCGTCGCAGCGGGGAACATCGGCGCAGGAGGCAGGAGAGGACCGGGCGACCGGAGAAGCAGCGCTGCCGCCGCCACGCCTGGCTCGACTTCCCTGGCTGCTCGGCCGAAAGGGGCTGGAGCGGCAGAGCCGAGCATGCCTTCCGCCCGGGAAGTCCTGCCCCTTCATCCCCACCCTTCGCCCCTGTGGCCGGCTCATCCAGGGGGGCGTGTGTGGACTGGCAAGCGGCAAGACCAAGGGAAGGTTCCTTCAGCCGCCCAACACCTGATCCGCTCCGCAGCGCGGCAGCAGCGAGGAGCCGAAGATGGGGTTTCCCCTTTGCCTTTACCCCATCTTCGGCTCCTCGCTGCTTCCGCGCTGCGGAGCAGATCAGCTGTTGGGCGGCTGAAGGAATCTTCCCTTGGTCTTCCCCGCCGCCCACACGCAAACTCCACCATCTGCGCATGTGCGGCCATGAAAAAAATGGCGCACATGCGCAGATGGTGGTTTTACTTCCGTTAGCGCGGGAGGTCTTGGAACGTAACCCCCGCGCTAACCGAGAGATCACTTAGGCGCCAGACAACATTTTCTAGGCGCCACTGGCGACCAGGCGCCTGGGTTTGTCGAACACTGCCTTAATTTACAGCAGGACAAGACAAATAGGAAATCCCTTTCTTTACATAAGGTATTCTTTTAATCTCACACATATACAGGTAATCCCCGACGTTCCCACGGCTCGTCGTAAGCCGAGTTTGGTGTAAGTCGGAATATTCTGATTTACATGAATATTCCAACTTACACGGCGGCGGCGGCAGCTTCTAAACAACCAACAGCCGGCGAAGCCTCCTGCTGAACGTTCGGGCGAGGGGATCTCCACAGTGGGCGGCATCGGAGGCTACAGCAACACAGCCCCGAGAAGGAATGGCTGTTGGTCCCTTGAAGCTGGTCCTTCTCGGCGGAGATCCCCTCGCCCGAACGGAGGCGGTGGCAGCCTCAGAGGCTGTAGCAACGCAGTGCCGAGAAGGACCGGCTGTTGGTCCCTTGAAGCCGCCGGTGCCTCTGTTTGGGTAAGGGGATCTCCGCGGGGTCTCCGAAGCCGCCACCCACCGTGGAGATCCCTTTGCCCGAACAGAGGCGGCGGCCAGGTCGTCATAACGACGAAATGTCGTATGTCGGAGACAACATAACCCGGGGACTACCTGTATCAACATTCTACCAATACAGTGATCCCTCGAGTTTCGCGGTCTCGAGTATTGCGAAACGCTATATCGCGAGTTTTCAACCTGGAAGTAAACAACAGCATCTGCGCATGCGTGCCTTTTTTTCTATGGCCACGCATGCGTAGATGGTGGAGTTTCCCGCCGGGCAGATAAGCTGCTGGGCGGCTTCCCTGGGTCTTCCCCCTCTTGCCCCGGTAAGACCCCAGCGGCGGCGCGAGCAACGGCGTGGGCGGGCGGGCGGCACGCGCGGGGACACCCCAGCTCCGCTTCCCAGCTGGGAAGCAGCCCCAGCAACGGCGTGGGCGGGCGGGCGGTGCGCGCGCGCTTGGGGAAACCCCAGCTCCGCTTCCCAGCTGGGAAGCGGCCCCAGCAACGCGCGCGCGCTTGGGGACATCCCAGCTCCGCTTCCCAGCTGGGAAGCGGCCCCAGCAACGGGGTGGGCGGGCGGGCAGTGCGCGCGCGCTTGGGGAAACCCCAGCTCCGCTTCCCAGCTGGGAAGCAGCCCCAGCAACGCGCGTGTGCTTGGGGACATCCCAGCTCCGCTTCCCAGCTGGGAAGCGGCCCCAGCAACGGCGTGGGCGGGCGGTGCGCGCGCGCTTGGGGAAACCCCAGCTCCGCTTCCCAGCTGGGAAGCGGCCCCAGCAACGGCGTGGGCGGGCGGGCGGCACGCGCGTGGGGAAACCCCAGGCACGAGCAACGGGGTGGGCGGGCGAAGGGCGGGCGGCAGTGGAAGTAAAAACACCATCTGCGCATGCGCAGATGGTGTTTTTACTTCCGCACCGCTACTTCGTGAAAAATCGATCATCGCGAGGGGTCCTGGAACGGAACCCTCGCGATTATCGAGGGACCACTGTACAGTGAAATACAACAACCCTTCCACCCTAATATCAACAGGCAAGGCAACACCATTATCTTAGAAAGGTAGCAGTTAATATTCTATACCAGTGATGGGGGACCTATGGCACATGTGCCACAAGTGGTATACAGAGCTACATCTGAGGGCACATGAGGTGTTCCACTACGTCAGCACCACCATCTGTGCAGTTAGAAAAATCTCGCACTGGGACGCACATGGACACGCGTTTCGGCAAGGATTTTTGCTTCCCCACATGCGCTGCATTCTGATAGATGCCTCTTACAGTCACATGACCACATGCGGGGAAGAAAAAAACCTTGACGAAATGTGCACGCACGTGAGTCCCCAGGTGCGGGAAGTAAAATTGCACTCGATCCTGCACCCGCCTGCCAGGGAGCTGCGTGAAATTAACCATACCAGCAGGAGCCCACTACTGATCAGTAGGTATTTGAATGCTTGAAATCTCTAGTATCAGGATTAGCAGAAAATATATCTTATTAGTAGCTTCTCAAATTAAAATATCTGCCATAGTTTGATTTCAAGTTTCTGGAGTCTTAAGCAATATTACATTCTACAGAACAATCTTCTCAATTGATGCAATTATTATTTGGTAGGATTTGCACCAATTTCCCTACCACCATTTCCGAATACCACACACTATTTTAGACATAATATAGATTAATATAGATTATTTACCAGTACAGTGGTACCTCCTCTTACGAACTTAATTCGTTCCATGACCAAGTTTGTAAGTAGAAAAGTTCATAAGAAGAAACAATTTTTCCCATAGGAATCAATGTAAAAGCGAATAATGCGTGCAATCCCAAAACTCCCCCATTTTGCCTTATTACCGCATTCGGATCCTTGTTCGGGGGCAGGTGGAAGGGGGTGGGGGTGGGGTGGCAGAGAACCAGAGGAAAATCATAACCTTCTGAGTTATAATACCAGCATTCCAAGGTAAATAAGCATGCCTAGGGTAACAAAAAGTAAGAGTGTAAAGTCCTGCCTTGCCAGTCTTTTCAAGAAAGCAGAACTGTTGAAACAATTATCATTTCAATTATTGAAAGTTGGGGTGTTTTGAAAGTTGTGTTTTTCACTCAGACAGGGCAGTACTTAGCCTAGACTCTACCCTTGTTCCAAAGGTGAACTCATACTTTCATTGGGCACAGGAGTTAGTTCTCCCCAGTTTTTACCCTGTTCCAACCACTGAGGAGGAGGAGCGTAGGGACTAGCTGGACATGCATAAAGCTCTAGATACTTATGTAAAATGCAAGTATTTCGCAAAACAGAGGATCTTTTCATTTCGTTCCAACCGGCCTCTCTGGACATAAGACGTCATCTTCATCAGTGGGTCATTGGATTCACTCTGTTATTGCCTTGTCTTATGACTATCTTTCCTTACCATGGTCTTCTACTGTGACAGCCCATTCTACACAAAGCGCTGCAGCTACCACCATTTGAAGTACAAAGGCATCCCTTGAGATCTGCCGAGTGGCCTTCTGGTCATCCCTAATGCCATTCATCCATCATTACAAATTGGACATATTTGCCTCTAAGGAGACAGCCTTTGGGAAACGGGTTTTACAATGGGTTGCCCTCGACAGTGAGTGTTTCAGCCAGGTTAACTCACTCTCCCAAGGGACATGGAATGGTATGTTCCATTCTAGGAGGCTAGCTCCACTCACTATGAAGAATGGGCATTGGACCTACTTGATTTGCCTCTTCTCATAGGGTGAAGCTAGCCTCCAAGTCCCTCCCTTGTTTACCTTCCTGGGTTGGAGATTTCGGATTCTTTGGTGTTATCCGGTTCATGTGTGCAGGAGTACATTGTATTTGCTATGGGAGAAACACTATAGTCTGACCCTCGTCCCTCGTCAAAAAAGAGGGAATGACAGTAGAGGGATGCTTTTATACTTCATACTTGGTTCTGATTGGCCAAACGGAAGTGTCTTTCCATCCTTGCCTGCTAGCTCCACCTTACAAGAAGGAGTGTATCAGGTAGATCCAACGCCCATTTCCCTTCTCTTTTCAAGTGTCAAAAGGAACCACCTATAAAATTATTATTTTTTGCTTAATTGGGGATTTAAAAAAGGTTGACTAGAGCACTATTGGTTAAGCAATGCAAATTAGTTTTCCAATGGGAAGCTACTTTCTTAGAAAAATAATTGTTAGCTTCTATGCAAGATAATTCTTGAATTTCAGAAAATCTCAGGCTAAAACTTAAACTAAACTTATGAGGAACAGTGGTACCTCTTCCTAAGAACGCCTCTACTTAAGAACTTTTCTAGATTACAACCGGGTGTTCAAGATTTTTTTGCCTCTTCTCAAGAACCATTTTCTACTTAAGAACCCAAGCCCAGAAAAATTTCCCAGGAAATTTGAGAGCAACAAATTTCCTGCCATTCCCCCTCTAATCCCGGCCATCTCGGGCTTTGGTGGCGCTTAAGGAGGCTTTGGCAGCCCAGAGCGAATGGAGCGTTTTCCTTTCTCTGGGCGCTTGGAGAGGGAATAAACCATTTCACTGTGATGACTCCCTCGTGCTGCCTCCCATAGACCTGGCGTGAGGTTGCCTCCCGGAACATCTGGGCGCGGAAAGGCAAAAGAGGGTGCTTTGCCCCGGCTGGATCAACTCGGCTTCAGCCAAACCGAGGAGTCACCACAGTGAAGAAAAGCCGCTGGCGGCAAAGTGAGCGAGCGAGAGGAGGAGGGAGCCCTTCAGCATGGGAAAGAAGCGGAAGCAGGTAGCAGCCACCGCCGCCTTTCGGTCAAAGAAGCAGGAGGTTCTCCCCTCTCGCCTGCCTGGGTTTCTCTCTCTGGTGCACTGTATGGAAGGCAGCCTCACGCCGGGTGTATGGGAGGCGCGTACTCCTCCTCACCAGCTCAGAGTCCCTTTTTTTTTTTTTTTAAGCCTTAAAGTTTTGGATTTTTTGATTCCCCTCACCTCATCTTCTTCCTTCAGCAACGACTGTCCTCCTCCTCTTTTTCCTCCTATCACCCAAATTCTGAGCTGTTATTGCTTTCCAAATGAGTTTGCATGTATTATTTGCTTTTACATTGATTCCTATGGGAAAAAATGCTTCTACTTACAAACTTTTCTACTTAAGAACCTGGTCACAGAACGAATTAAGTTCTTAAGTAGAGGTACCACTATATAAGAAATCGTGTCCAAGATTTTAGTTTTTAGTAATAGACTAATACGGAAACAAGATACCGGTATAAAATTCGTAAGTTTTGTCTCTGCCATAATATAAGGCATAATAAAATGAATGCAATTAAAATGCAAAGATTAACAATTAAAGCTTGGAGAAACATATGTGTATTTGCCATTTTCCTACATACTGGAGAATGGGAACCAAATACAACTTCATAGCAAGGGCAATCCATAGGTTGAGAAGCCACAAAGGATAATTTCCCATTTATCTATAAATCACGGGCATCTTCAGAAGATCTTTTCTTGTTGATCAAAATAACTAGTTTCACAGCTATATTACATTAACAATAACTCTGGAATTGCACTCCTTGTCAAAATTACCATTCACAATCCAGTTACAGTCAAAGAGCACCCTGAAACTGCACATGTTCCCTCTCTGAACATATATGAAACAAACATTTATTTCCAGAATGTAATTTATGTTTAACAACAACACTTCTGTCATGTCCAGATTTAATTTCAGCTTCTTCTCCCTCATCCAGCCATTATGAAGCTTAGGCAATCAAGTAATTGCTTCTATACAGCTAGAAAGGAGGCTATACTAGAATTAGGTTTTGTCAGCAAAAGTTCTCATGTATATATCAAACAGCACAAATACAAATTAGACTCTTATGAAATACTGTGTAGGACAATTATGTAGGTATACATTAAACCTAGTGGTTAAGGCATCAGGCTAGAAAGTAAGAGACCTTGAGTCCAACTCCCCCCTTAGCCAAGAAAACCAGCTAAATGACTTTAATCACTCTCTTCTCTGCCCACTCACCTCATAGGGTTGTTACTGTGGGGTGAAATGAGGAAGAAGGTATGATTATCAAGTTGCGATATTTGGTTGGTTATGTTGGTTATGACCTATAAAGCCCTTCATGGCACCGGATCAGATTATCTCAGGGACCACCTCCTGCTGCACGAATCCCAGCGACTGGTTAGGTCCCACAGAGTGGGTCTTCTCCGGGTCCCATCAACTAAACAATGCCACTTGGCGAGACCCAGGGGAAGAGCCTTCTCTGTGGCGGCCCCGGCCCTCTGGAACCAACTCCCCCCAGAGATTAGAATTGCCCCCACCCTCCTTGCCTTTCATAACCTACTTAAAACCCACCACCAAAGAGATGTTCCAAAGCGGTCTCCGCTAAACAGGAAAAAAGCCGTTTGGCTAGGGGGTGGATTCTTGCTTCTTAACCGGGAGCAGTTGCCCCCTCTCCCAAAGCGATGTTCCAAAGCGGTCTCCGGGAAGCGACCGAGGGAAAGGCAGTCGTCTGCTTTTCCTTCAGCTTGAAAGAGGAGGCAAATGCCCCACCTTCCCCCAGCCGGTTAACTTGAAGCGTTCGGTTAACTGGCTGGGGGAAGGCAGGGCAGTTGCCGCTTCTTTAGAGCTGAAGGAAAGGCAGGCGACTGCCTTTCCCTTGGTCGCTTCCCGGAGACCGCTTTGGAACATCGCTTTGGGAGAGGGGGCAACTGCTCCCGGTTAAGAAGCAAGAATCCACCCCCTAGCCAAATGGCTTTTTTCCTGTTTAGCACGGCGTTCGAGCGCTAAACAGGAAAAAAGCCGTTTGGCTAGGGGGTGGATTCTTGCTTTTAACCGGGCAGTTGCCCCCTCTCCCAGAGCGATATCCTTAGCGGTCTCCAGGCTGCGACCTTTTAAAACAGCCGCGCCGCTTCCCAGCTGAGTCCTGAAGCCAAACGCCAAAGGCGAACTTCCGCGTTTGGCTTCAGGACTCAGCTGGGAAGCGGCACGGCTGTTTTAAAAGGTCGCAGCCGGCCTGGGGGGCTTCCCAGCACCCCCACGAACCTGGGTTTGGGGGGGTGCTGGGAAGCCCCCCAGGCCGGCTGCGACCTTTTAAAACAGCCGCGCCGCTTCCCAGCTGAGTCCTGAAGCCAAACACGGAAGTGGGGTTTTTTTTAATTAATCTTTTTTTTAAAATCACGATATAGCGTTTCGCGAAGATCGAGATCGCGAAACTCGAGGGATCACTGTAGATATAACCTGGATAAGTAAAGAAATAAGCAAGAAAGTAGAATCAATAGAAATAGCCCTAAATCATAACCTCTGATAAAGGCATGGAAAAGAAAAAAGAAGGGAACAGGGAGAATCACTGGCCCCCTCAGAGAAGGTTCGCAACTTGGGCGTCCTCCTCGATCCACAGCTGACATTAGAGAAACATCTTTCAGCTGTGGCGAGGGGGACGTTTGCCCAGGTTCGCCTGGTGCACCAGTTGCGACCCTACTTGGACCGGGAGTCACTGCTCACAGTCACTCATGCCCTCATCACCTCGAGGCTTGACTACTGTAACGCTCTCTACATGGGGCTACCTTTGAAAAGTGTTCGGAGGAACTTCCGGTCTGGAGGAGACCGCAGCGGGATCTCTTTGGCAGCGCTCTGCCCCGAGATCCCTTCTACCCCCTCCGAAGGTCGCAAATCGCGATCGGATCGGGCTCGGATGGCCCGATCCCAGAACAGGGGGCTCCCCTCTGCCCGAGGAGCCGTCGCTGAAGCTCCGGAGGCAGCGGTTCGCCCCGCAGCTTCGGAGAAGGGAGAACCGATCTTCCTTGCCTAGGAAGATTCGGACAGCGCTTTCTCCCCTCACCCAGCGGGAAGCAAGAAAAAGATCAAGAAAGTGAAAGTATTGCAACTTATCCGACTGAAAAGGAATACAACAGATAAAAAGACCTAAGGTAAAAAACTCTTTTTTTGTTTCATGTTTAAAACCAGAAGATTTGATCGCAGCGAAAGTTTCAAGTGAAAGTTTTTTTTTCTCAATAAGGCGAAGGTGAAAGGTTTTTTTTTTAATTCATCCGCAAATAACAGCCGAATCTAATTTTTTCACTTTCGTTTTTTCCATCTTGAACTTGAACTTTGGAACTTAAAAAATATTTTTCCTACTCTATGGATTAATAAAATAATTTAAATTCGATATGACTATATAGAAAATTTAAATTGCTAAAGGAAATCTGCAATGATGATTAGAATTCGCTTTTTTTATATCGTTAAAATTATAGTGTTCCGGGCTTAAATTCTGACAGCAGAGGAACACAGCTTTGCTGCCTTTTTTCTCACCTTGTTGTTTTTTTTACAATAATGAAATAACGCAATAATTAGAAAATAAATGGAAAATAGAAGGAACTGAAACATTAGATCACAAAGAGTCTATTCAATCTTTCTTTTGGATTATTTACTTCTGGATTAACCTATTTGGATTACTTGCTGATCGTTTTTGGATTACTTGCTGATCGTTTTTGGATTATCTGCTGAGAACTTTTTAACATCTGCCTTGCTGCACAAAACTTAACCTGACTCCATCTTGGGATTTGCCTCTCTGCTTTTGTCTTGAACTTGGAAAATAAACTGACTTTATTCTAAGCAAACGAAAACTCTTAATTTGATTTTGCCTTTGAATTTGAAATTGGAACTAAACATAACTCTATCCCTTGACACTTGGATTTACAACCCTTACTTCCCAGCACAACTACTCGACCTATAAGAAGAACATAAGTACATACTGATATTTTGTCTTTTGAATAACTATTTTCTTCCCTGGTCTCTTTTAGATTCTTTTTTTTTCTTTTTTTTTTCTGTGCACTGCTATTTTCAAAAGAAAACTGATTTGAAACATATGCATTGTTAATAAACCTTGGTTTCCTGCTCTATTTTAATTAGTGGAATTAAAATATCACCTTCTTCTTTCCCTCCCCTAGAATAATTTTCTCCACTCTTTTTACTAATTTTCTCTTCTTTCCTCTCTCCCCTTCCCTTTTTTCTCCCATAATTTTTCTTTTCTATGCTTCCTTTTATTTTTTATGAATAGTTAATTTTTTTTTTCTTCTTTCATCTATTCTGTCCTCTTATCAGACTACTTCTTTTTAGCTCTTATTTCTTTCTTATTTTTAAAAGTTTTACACCTGGTCTTTTTGGTATTGCATATCTAAAGTTTTAAAAATAACAATATATTTTGAATTTTGTTAGTAATTGGATTGATATATATAGTTATATTTGAAGGGAAATTGTTAACAAGATAAATTGAACAGATTTGGAATTTATAGGAATTCTTTTCTTTTTACTACATATAAATTGAAAGGAATTTAAATTTCAAATAGTGGATTCAAATTTGATAATGTCAAGTACCTCAACCTTTGTTAAAACGGTCAAAAAACAAACTACAGCAACAATTCCCTCCCCACAAGGGTCACCGCATCCTTCCCCGTCGCACCAGGTGTTAACCATGTCTACCAAGGAGAAAGACAAAGACAAAACAATGCAGTCCAATTTTGCAACACTACAAGAAACTTTAAATACTTTGAAAGACTTTATGTTCAAATCTCAAGAAGATGCTACCCAACAACGAGAGGCTATAAAAGAGGACGCAACACAACAAAGAGAAGCTATAAAATCTGAGCTGGCAGAATTTAAAACGGAGATGGCTCAATTGAAAGTTGACATGGGAGAGATGAAAGACCAGATAAAGGAGATGCAACAAACATTACAAGAAAGTGATGACCGAGTTAAAAAAGTTGAAGAGAAGTCTGACAAAACTGAAAAAAGAATGGACTACCTTGAAGGGAGAGCTGATGCAAGATACAGAAGATATGATGAATCAATCACTCAGTTGGAGATGCAACGTGCTTCGTATGGGCTAAGATTTCAGAATATAAAAGAGGAAAAAGATGAAGATTTAAAAATGACTATGGCTGAAACTATTGGAGAAATACTCCAAGAGGATCCCACAGCACTACTGAAAGAAATCGATGAAGTTTACAGAACTTCGAATAGCTACATTCGTCGTCACAACCTCCCGAGAGAGATACACATCAAGTTCACAAGAAAAGCTCTGCGAGATGACATACTCCACTGGTCAAGAAACTCCAAACTCCAACACCAAGGAGTTGAAATAAAAATATTAAAACAAGTTCCAAGAAGTGTCAGAGAAAGCAGAAGAGACTATCACTTTCTAACTAGAATTTTGATCAAAGAAAACATAACTTTCCGTTGGCTTATTCCACAAGGTCTTTCTCTGACTTGGCGTTCCACAAGATACAAATTGGAAAACGTAGACCAAGCTATGTACTTCTTTGAAAACAGTGGCATCAGCCACCTGGACTATACAACTAAACAACAAGCGGTCCAACAACAACCAGTACAACAGCAACCAGGGGAAAAACCAGCAATCCAACAAGAAGAAGATCTGGGGGCTACTGCTCAGATAATAGAGCAGGACCAAGGTGCCAGAAGAGTTCAACCTCAGCGAGAAACCAAAAAACCTACTAAATGACAATGAGTAAAGATTTAAAAATCTTTTCTGTAAATGTCAATGGACTTAATGAACCAAGGAAAAGGAAACAAATCTTTTCTAAAATCAGAAATCAAAATGCTCAAATTGCAATATTACAAGAAGTGCATATTAAAAAAAATAACCAAAAATTACTGTTGAATCCCAAAATTGGAAAAATGTATGCTGCATTAGCAGATCAAAAAAAAAGAGGAGTAGTGATGTATGTTGAGAATTCTATAAATTCCAAACAAATATTTAAGGATAATGAGGGTAGACTATTGATTGTACAAGTTGATATTGAACCTAGACCTCTAGTTATTGTTTCTATTTATGCCCTTAATGAAGATCAAATGACATTTTATAAAAATCTACAGCAAATAATAATAGAACTAGCTATTGAAAATGTATTAATAATTGGTGATTTTAATGCTATTGCGAACAGACAACTAGACCATTCAGGGGGGGGAGGTAACAATAAAAGGAAAAAAAGTAAAAAAAAACAAGAAGGAATTTGCTACCTAGTACTTTTCAAAAAATGAAAGCGGAACTATTCTTAAATGATATCTGGAGGGAAAGACACCCTCATAAGAGACAATATACCTTCTATTCCAACCCCCACAAAATTTGGACAAGAATAGACATGGTATGGGCACCAAAAATGGCTGCAGAACAAATAAAAGAGGTCGAGATAGATGTCAATACATGGGCTGATCACAATCCAATAGTGGTCTCTATGAGAATGAATAATAAACAGAATAACTGGCGGATGAATAGAAACATCTTAAATGATAAGAAATATAAGGATTGGATTGAAAAAGAATTAAAAATATTTTTAATTACCACAAATAACAGAGAACCAACAGGCCACCAAAACTTGAGATAAAAAAGGGAGTTCATCAAGGTTGCCCTATATCACCATTGCTATTTATTATGATTCTTGAAACTCTATTAATTAGAATAAGAGCAGATCCTAAAATAAAAGGTTTAACCGTAGGAGATGAAACTTATAAAGTCCAAGCCTTTGCAGATGATTTAACGTTTATAATTGAAGAACCGATAACAACAGTCCCCACATTACTGCAAGCTATTGAACAATATGGAAAGGTTGCAGGTTTAAAGATAAACAAAAGTAAAACACATTTTTTAACTAAAAATATGAGCAAAACACAAGAAACCAAATTAGAAAGCATTTCTGGAATAAAGATTGTTAAAAAAGTAAAATACCTAGGAATAAATCTAACAGCGAAAACAATAACATTAAAAAATGATAACTATACAAAATTACTAACAGAAATTAAAAAAGATTTAGCAATGTGGAATAACCTGAAAATATCATTTCTAGGAAGAGTGGCAACAATTAAGATGAATATTTTACCCAAGGTCTTATTTCTCTTCCAGGTAATTCCAATAAATCCAGGGGGAATCTTTTTTAAAACTTTGACAAATTTAGTTAAAAAATTTATATGGCAAGGGAAAAAAGCAAGGATAAAAATAAATTGTCTAGAAGATATCAAAGAAAGAGGAGGATTTGGCCTTCCAAATTGGAAACTATACTACCAGGCTGCCGCATTAACATGGGTTAGAGATTGGATAACTCTAGAGAATAAAAGAATATTAAATTTAGAAGGACATGACCTTATGCTTGGATGGCATGCATTTATATGGTACGACAAGGAAAAAAACCACTCATATTTTAAAAGACATACATTAAGGAAGTACCTACTAGAGGTTTGGAAAGACATAAGGAAAAATCACTTTCTAATTATCCCATAATGGCTTACCCCCCCTAGAAGCAATAACACATCCGAAGTCTATAAAAGACAAGAAAATATCTTTTAGATATAAAGAATTACTAAATGACCAGATGAAGTTAAAATCTAGGATTAAATTACAAGAAGAAGGGATAACAATAGACTGGTGGCATTATGCCCAGATTCGATCTAGATACCAGAAGGATAAAACTCTTTATATTTTTAATAAAAGTAAAAATTTGTTAAGTAATCTAATTACTACCAATCCAACAAAAATGATAGGTAAAATATATAAATTTCTCATTGCTCATAAAAATATAGAGTTAACTTTAAAAGACACTATGATAAGATGGTGCAGAAATATTGGCAAGGAAATGGACATAGACACATGGGAGAAAGTTTGGATTAATAACTGGAAAATGACCAAATCAGTCTCATTAAAAGAAAACCAAATTAAAATGTTCTACAGGTGGCATCTCCCACCAAATAGGATAGCAAAAATGTTTCCCAAAACATCTCCACTATGTTGGAAATGCAAGAATGAAATAGGAACCTATTACCATCAATGGTGGACATGTGGTAAAGCTAAAATATACTGGAAGATGATAGAGAAAATAATAAAAGAAATAGTAAAGCAAGATATAGAAAATACCCCGGAATTTTACTTATTAGGAATTACCAACCGGACTTATAAGAAAGAAATTCTTTACTTAATTATACACATATTAACTGCGGCTAGAATAATATATGCGCAGAATTGGAAGGGGGAAGAAATCCCCAAGGAAGAAGAAGTTATAGCTAAAATATTAGATTGCGCTGAAATGGATATGATGACAAGACGATTAAATGATCAAGAAGATACTAAATTCTATGAAACATGGAACAATGTTTATAAATGGATAGACAAGAAAAAATAAGATATACAAACTTATCTTTAGTTAATTTTTTGTATTTGTTTTTACCTAGGTGATAACAATGTTAATATTAGTTTAAATGTATTTTTTGATGACTATGATACAGTAGTTTATGTATAAGCAATATATTAAGAATTTTGGTTTATATACGTATAGTAGTTGAAATTAGTTTAAATGTATTGTTTGATGATTATGGCTTATTAGTTTATGTATAAGCAATATATAAAGAATTTTGGTCTATATACGCATAGTAGTTAAAACTAGATTAAAGGTATTTTTTGATGATTATGGTACATTAGTTTACGTATAAGCAATATATTAAGAACTTTAGTTTATATATACATAGTACTTAAGATTTTGAAAATTCTAACTCAAATTTACTAGACTTTTTAATATTCAACATATATTCAACTATGTATTCTTTTTCTGTATTTGAATCTATACTTTCAAGAGAAGCGGGGGAAATGCACCCCCACTTTATGTTTAATGTTTGTATGTATGTCTGTTTATTTTAAGAAAATTAATTAAAAAAAATTTAAAAAAAGAAAGAAAAGTGTTCGGAAACTTCAGATCGTGCAGAATGCAGCTGCGAGAGCAGTCATGGGCTTCCCCAGGTATGCCCATGTTACACCAACACTCCGCAGTCTGCATTGGTTACCGATCAGTTTCCGGTCACAATTCAAAGTGTTGGTTATGACCTATAAAGCTCTTCATGGCACCGGACCAGATTACCTCAGGGACCGCCTTCTGCTGCATGAATCCCAGCGACCAGTTAGGTCCCACAGAGTGGGTCTTCTCCGGGTCCCATCAACTAAGCAATGTCGCCTGGCGGGACCCAGGGGAAGAGCCTTCTCTGTGGCGGCCCCAGCCCTCTGGAACCAACTCCCCCCAGAGATTAGAACTGCCCCCACCCTCCTTGCCTTTCGTAAACAACTTAAAACCCACCTCTTCCGCCAGGCATGGGGGAATTGAGATCCTCTTTCCCCCTAGGCCTTTACAATTCTATGCATGGTATGTATGTATGCATGTTTGGTTTTTATATTAATTGATTTTTAATCATCAATACCAAATTACTATTGTACACTGTTTTATTGTCGCTGTTAGCCGCCCCGAGTCTCTGGAGAGGGGCGGCATACAAATCCAATAAATAAATAAATAAATAAATAATAAATACCAAATTATTGCAAAAAAAAAAAAAGAATACATACAAACAATAACTAAAGAAATTGACCAATTTATGAATGAGAATATGAAACAACCAATTACCTTACAGAATCTATGGGACACATCTAAAGCTTATATTAGGGGTATCACAATTGCTTGTACTGCAAAGAAAAATACGGAAAAATGGCAAAATTACAATAAAAACCTAAAATATATTAAACAGCTAGAAATAAACTCCAAAAAGACCCAAAAGATGATTCCATATAAATTATTAATGGAAACTAGACAAAGGTTAAATTTCATTGAACAACAGGATTATGCAAAGGATATTAGATTTGTTAAACAAACATTTTTTGAAAAAGCAAACCAGCCCGGCAGGTGGCTGGTCTATAAAATTAAAAAGGAAAAGTACAAACAATTCACCAACTAATAGATATAACAGGAGAGGTACAACTTATAGAAGAAGAAAAAATTAGCTACAGAATTCTACAAGGATTTGTATAGGCAAGACTTGGTAGAATGAAACCAAATATCTAACGTATTTTTCGGTGTATAAGACATACCTTTTTCCTACTAAATGAGGCTGATAATTTGAGTGCATCTTATACTCTGAATGTAGCTTTCCCCACCCCCCACCCCGCCTTAACTAGCTGCTAATGAGCTTTTGCCTTGCAGGCTCTTTTGTTTCTGTCTGCGAGGAATGTTTTCCCGTCTTTGATTTTTTTTCCCATTCTCTATTTGCTCTGAATGTTTCTTTCCAGCCCTAACTAGGTGCTAACAATGTTTCCAGCTTTTATCGGTTTGCAAGCCCTTTCATTGTTATTCTCTGCCAAGAAAGTTTTACAAACTCTGTCTTTATAGGGTTTTTTTTTACATTGCTTTACTTGCTCTGAATGTTTCTTTCCAGCCCTAAGCAAATGCTAACAATGTTCCCAGCTCTTACTGGCTTGCAAGCTCTTTCATTGTCATTCTCTGTGAAGAAGAATATTTTCCATGCCCTAAGTCTTTGCAGGGTTTTTCCACTGCTCTACTTGCTCCAAATGTTTCTTTCCATAATGTTCCCAGGTCTTACTGGTTTGCAAGCTCTTTCACTTTTACTCTCTCTGAATAAGGTTTTTTTAAAGCCCTAACCAGGTGATAAAATAATCTGCTGAAGCTGACCAGACTAAGGACGATAGCCAGATGAATGCCTGTTAAGCAGATTCTTTTCCCTATTTTCCTCCCAAAAAAAGTAAGGTGCGTTTTTTACTCCTGTGCGTGTTATACTCCAAAAAATACGGTAATTATTTAAAAGACATAACAATGCCACAAATAGAAGAGAAATGCTAAATAGAAACATTACTGTGCATGAAATTCAAAATGCAATCAAAAAACAAAGCAAAAATAAATCACCAGAACCAGATGGTTTCCCCGGGGAATTTTATAAAAAATTAGGAAACCTACAACGAATATTCTGCTAAAATTATCGAGTCAGTGCAGAAGTTGGTGATAAATCAACGGCTTGCCACACTATCTGTAGAAGGCGAATGTTTATGGGAACTTGTAAGGGATGATTTCATGAGAAAACAGATGCAGCCACAAAACATTGTTTTGAGAAGTTCAAGGCCATCATATGTCCACCACCTGGGTGGAAGCGGAAGGAACTGCCACGCTTGCACAACCTGAGTGGGCAACATGACAAGTTTGTGGGTGGGGGGCAAGGCATGTGAACTTTCAACTAGGTGAAAGCTCAGATTCAGATTCTCCAGTGTAGATGCCAGGATGGCTTCAGAAATAAATTGGAACTTTGAGGAACGCCTTGACTTGGACTCTGATTTAAATTTGGATGTTACTTGGAACTTGGACACTCTACTAAAATTATACAACGCATTAACAGGAGCCAAGATACCGAATACGTGGACGGAGACCTATACCACTATGATTATGGAAGAAATTCAAAACTATAGGCCAATTTTGTTGTTGAACGCAGACTACAAAATTTTCATGACAATAATGGCAGAAAGGATAAAAATAAATAAATAAAACCATTCATTTGGACCAAAATGGATTCTTACCAATGGGGCAGATAAAAAGTAATACAAAAACAGTTTTGAATATATTGGAATAGTGTGAAGTGCATCCAGAGAAGCAGGCTGTGTTTTTCTGGGTGTGCAGAAAGCATTTGACAACGTAAGTTGGCAATATATGATAGGACTGATCAAAAAAATGAAAAATTGGCAACAAATTTGAAAAAAATATCAAGACAGTTTATAGCTCTGAGACAATAAGGATTATTCTAAAAGGGGATATGACTCAAACATTACAGATATCCCAAGGTGTTCATCAAGGATGTCCAATGTTACCTCTGCTCTTTATTAGAAACATTATTTAATAAAATTTGAAATAACCCAGAGATTAAAGGAACTAAAACTACGAAAGAGGAATACAAAATGCAGGCATTTGCCAGTGATTTGGTATTGTTTTTAAAAGAACCTATGGAATCAGGACAAAACCTAATTAAAGACACTGAGAAGTATGGAGAATCAGCGGGACTAAAAATCAACAAACAGAAAACAAAACGTCTAATGAAAAATATGACAACCAAACAAAAGGATGAATTGGAAAAAAGATTAGGTCTGCAAACTACTAAAAAGATTAAATATTTGGGTATAGGTTTAACAAATAGGTGTTCATCTATCAAAAAAGGCAACTATGATAAATTAGTACACCAAACAAAATTAGAATTAGAGAAATGGAATAAGTTACAACTATCATTATTAGGACATATTACAGCAATTAAAATGAGCACCAAAATTTCTATACTTGTGTCAAACAATTCCCATTAAGCTAGAGACAAAATTTTTCATGGATTTGAACAAAATTATACTCAAATATATATGGCAAACAAAAAATCAAGAATCAAATTAACCAATTTACAGAACAGTAAGAGCAGAGGTAGCCTCAGAATCCCCAACTGGAAATTTACTATAAAACAGCATATCTAACTTGGGTAAAGGAATGGAACAACTTAACAAATAAACAAATATTGACATTAGAAGGCCATGACGTTCAGATGGGATGGCATGCTTATATATGGAATGATGGAATCAAACTACAGCAAACTTCAATTAACACTTAATTAGAAACTCCCTTCTAAAAACATGGTAAGAAATCAAAAAGAAAAATTACATGAAAATTCCTAAATGGCTTTCTACTATGAAAGCAATTATTTATCCAAATTTAATAGATGCAACCAAAACAATTAAATATAACGGTATATGTGCCCCGCTTGCTGCCAATCCCAGTGGAATGGGCCTGCAGCGCCAAGCAAGCTGCCACCCGCAGCTTGCATTCCCCGGACCCCACTTGTCCATGGCAGATGCACTAAGGCTGTGAGTCAGCAGGGGACAGGGGGTGCAAACCAGGCGGGCGGTAGCTTGCTTGGGTTTGCAGCCAATTCCACTGGGATTGGCGGGGCACAGAGGTTTCAGCCACTGCTCTCAATCCGGCTTTCCATGCAAGATAGCCGCCGCTGCAGCTTCAGCTTCTCCTGGGCTTCTTCCGTTCTTCCTCCCTTTGGAAGAACCCCCACCTCCACTTCAGCCTCACAGGGCGCCCCTATGGGTCAACAGCAACCCCCAAATAGCTCGGACATCCATGAGTCCATCGTATGGCCAGCCGGCAGGACATCCACCATTTCCAGATGCTTCTCAGCCCGGGACTGGGCTTTTTGAGGGCTTATCCTCCACTCTGGGGCTTGCTGTCAGAAAGAAGCGCAGGGTACCACGGGAAACAGGGCCCCTAGCAGCAACACAATTGGACTACAAGTTCCAGCATCCTCTTTCCCGGGGAAGGCAGCGCTTTTCAGACAACTGAAGAAGATGGATAGGACGGTGCCAGGGCTTTCCTCTCTGATCGTTTTGCAGAATGAGAGGCGAGTTAGTTTGTGCTGGTAAACACAACAGGAAGCCTGGTCACATTGCAGATTGCATTAAAAGGCATAAACTTTTGTGCCACCAGGCTCCTATTTTGTGTGTCCTCCAGTCGCTCTCTTTTCTTGCCATAGCCCCCACGTGGCCAGGGAAGGAAAAGGTGCAGGGTGCCCCCGCCTGCCATCCCTGCAGTCCTCCAGGGAGGAAGCCGAGACAGAGAGAGGCAAAGAGAGAGACAGATAAGGAGGCAGAGAGATGAGAGGTAAAGAGAGAGGGGGAAGTGAGGGGGAGGGAATGTGAGAGAGAAAAGAAGAAAGAGAAAAATGAGAAAATGAGGGAGGGAAAGAACAATGGAGAGGAAGAACAAACAAATGAGAGAAGTGACTCTTGATTTAAATCATATGGTAAAAAGCATCTAAAGAAGAAAAGAGAGAAAAACACCCCAGCCCTCACCTGTTTATGGAAATGGTTCAAGAGTGAACACAAACAAACAAACAAACACACACACACACACACACACACACACACAAGCGGGAGGAGGAGACAGGGATGGAAAAAAGAGGGGGAAGTGAGAGGGGGAGGGAATGAGAGAGAGAAATGAGAAAATGGAGGGAAAGAATGAGGTAGAGGAAATAGAGTCAAATGAGAAAACGGAGAAAGAAATGAGAGAAAGATTGAGAGAGAAAGAATGAGAGGGGAAGAAAAGGGAAACAAATGACAGAGAAAGGGGGAGAGAAAGAAAAACGGAGAGGAAAGAGAGAAAAACAGAAATGAAAGTGAGACAAATGAGAGCAAAAAGGGGGGAGAGAAACAAATTAGAGAGAGGAGGAGAGGAAGAAATGAGAGGCCTGGAGGGAGACAATGAGAGGGAAAAGAGAAATGGAGAGAAAGAAAAGGGAAAGGGAGAGGGAGGGAAAGAAAGAGTGAATAAGAAGAAAGGAGGGAGGGAAGGAGGAAGGGAGAGAGGGAGGGAGGGAGGGAGGGAGGGAGGGAGGGAGGGAGGGAGGAAGGAAGGAAGGAAGGAAGGAAGGAAGGAAGGAAGGAAGGAAGGAAGGAAGGAAGGAAGGAAGGAAGGAAGGAAGGAAGGAAGGAAGACATTTCCCACAGAAAACACTGGAAGCCACAAAATTCGCCCACATGGCTAGAGAGGTTCATGTGACTGGGTGGAGAAGATGTTCGCTATGCCCATCCAGGTTCTGGGTGCTCCCGGTGTTTTCTTTACTGTAGGAAAAGACGGGTCCACAGGGCTCTTGGAGTGTTTTAAGGTTGCAGAGATCTCCAAGGTCCCTTCCAGCTCTTAGTACTAGTGGAGTGCTACAGCTGCTGCTAGTTGTGCCTTTCCTAAGCAGAAGCCAAGGCTACCTTTAAGCCATGTGGACAATGAAGATTTTAAGCTAATCCTCTAGCCCCATGGATGGTGAATATATGGCACCCAGTTTTGTGTCTTGGTGTGTCTTTTTATATTTTTTTAAAAATTATTTAATATTTTTATTGATTTTTAAAAAATATAAAACACACACACACAACATAAAACAGGTGCTTTGTGATTAGTGCCCACCACCAGACATTCACACCCCACCACCAAATCGAGGGTGTTTCTTATATATACCATTTTAACTCAGGAGCAAAGTATCTGTTTACATATTATAGAGTGATTCCAATATATTCCTTGTAGCTTGGTCTCGGATTCTACTCACCACATATTGTCTTACCAAGTCCCATCATCCCATCAGTTGTCGCAAATCAGTTTCATTTACCGAATTCATCGTTTATCCATAATGAGGTAGGGGTGAGTACAAGTGCACTAGAGTGCCTTCCGTCCCCCGTCCTATTGCTCTCTTATATCTCCTATACCTTTCTTCTATTCCTATATCTCTTCTTCTATTCTTTCATCGATATGTTATATTGCTATATCTTCTTCTCTATTCTTTCTTAGATATATTTTACTATGAGTAAAGGCAACGGGGAAACCTCATCTTCGGCTCCTCGCTGCTGCCGCGCTGCGGAGCAGATCAGCTGTTGGGCGGCCGAAGGAACCTTCCCTGGGTCTTCCCGCCGCCCAGGCAAAGGGGAAAACCCAAGATCACTTGCCGCTTGCCCGTTCACCCACCCGCCCGGCTGCTCGCTTGCCCGTTCACCCGGCCGCCAGGCCGCTCCGCTTGCCCATTCACCCGCCCGCCTGGCCGCTCCGCTTGCCTGTTCGCCCGCCCGCCCGGCTGCTGGCTTCCCCGTTCACCCGCCCGGCCGGCCGCTCGCTTGCCTGTTCACCCGCCCACCCGGCCGCTCCGCTTGCCCGTTCACCCGCCCGCCCGGCCGCTCCGCTTGCCCGTTCACCCGCCCGCCCGGCTGCTCGCTTGCCGCTCGAGAGCAAGAGGGGGAGAGATAGAGAAAGAGAGAGAAGGAAAGAAAGAGATGACAGAGGGAGGAAGAGAGTGGGAGAGAGGAAGAAGCAAGATAGAGAAAGAGAGAGAGAAAGAAAGATGAGAAAGGAAGGGAGTGACGTCATCGGGTGGAAAAATCGCGATATAGCGTTTCGCAAAGATCGAGATCGCGAAACTCGGGGGATCACTGTATATAGATATATACCCACTAAAACCATCGTTGTGTATTGGACAAAATAAATAAATGAAATAAATAAATAATCTCAAATTGAATATGGTCCACCATATACCGGTACCAATTTTGCATTGCCATCTTCCCTTATCCAACCATTCTATACGATTTCTACTTGGCTTCCCATCCTTCTCATATAACTGTTCTATCTTAGTTATCCCTCTTCCATTCAACTCTCCTATAACTCTATTTAGATTTGTTTCATTATCTCTATTTGTTACATAATAATGATGACAGTTTTGATTTATATAATCCTATTTTCTCCTGCCATTTTTACCGGATTTCCATAGTCTCTTTCATGGGACCCATTAATTTATTTAGATCGCTCCTATTCCACCTTTTAAAAATTAATTCTCTATTCTTCATCCCATTTATCTCTTTTTCCAATTTCACCCATTTATTTTCAAATAATTGCAACTCCACTAATCTTTCAATTAAAAATGCTTCTCTATACAACTCCAAATAGGGAATTCCTAATCTGCCCTCTTTTTCATTAGCTATTAACCACTTTTTCCTTACTCTCGGTCTCTTATCTTCTTCAATCCCAAAATTAAGTTTTTTATCCCACTCCCTAAACTTTGATGCTAATAAACCCCCTGGCAATACTGTATCTGAAATAGGTGCATCATTTTATTTATTTATTTATTTATTTATTCAATTTTTATGCCTCCCATCTCCTTAGACTCAGGGCGGCTTACAACATGTTAGCAATAGCACTTTTTTAACAGAGCTAGGCTATTGCCCCCACAATCCGGGTCCTCATTTTACCCACCTCGGAAGGATGGAAGGCTGAGTCAACCCTGAGCCGGTGATGAGATTTGAACCGCTGACCTACAGATCTACAAGTCAGCTTCAGTGGCCTGCTGTACAGCACTCTACCTGCTGTGCCACCCCGGCTCATTTTGGGAACTATCATCATTTTTAATGCTCTTATTTTAGCCATTCTTCTTAACTTTTTCTCTTTCCAGCTCCTCATCTGTTTCAACATTTTCCTCCATATTTGTCTATAATTTACCTCCTTGATTTTCACTGGTTTTCTCAATAACCAAATTCCCAAGTATTTAATTTTCTTTAATCCTAACATCAACCCTGATTCTTTCCTAATGATCGTGCTTTGAACATCTTATTTTCCTGAAACACCAAAATAGCAGCGGGGAAAGTCCAGGTAAACTTTACTCTACTTTGATATAAACAGCTTGAGATTGGGCGTAAAGCAGCTCTCGCTTCCAAAGTTTCCCAGGAGAGATCTCTGAGGACTCTTATCTCGTTTCCATCTTGATTAAAGCCAGCACAACTTTCCAAATACTTGTAGATGATTTCAGATTTCTTCTCACTGGCCAAGGCCATAACAATGTCTCTTTGCCTCTCCCAGTTTCTACGTGGAACGCCCCAATGATATGGCGGGAGCCACGGAGCTAGCCGTTCCAGGGGAACGAGAGATCGCTGCTTAATAACGATCCCTTGTTCCGGCCCTGTGAGCTCAACCCAGGACACTGGTGACGAGTGTAATCCTGGCCCTAGGCTCAGGCTGCTGCTACTCAATGCCAGGTCGGTGATAAATAAAGCTCTCCTCATCCGGGATTTGATCCTGGATGAGGAGGCCGACTTGGCATGTGTGACTGAAACCTAGCTGGGCCCGGAGGAAGGAGTTCCTCTCTCTGAAATTTGCCCAGCCAGGTTTCAGATTTGGCATCAGCCTTGACCCCAGGGAAGGGGGGAAGGAGTGGCTATTATAGCCAGGGAGAGCCTTTGCCTGCATAGACTCGTTACTTCAGAAATTGCAGGTTGTGAGTCCCTCCTGGTGAAGTTGGACTTAGGGGTTCAGGTGGGCTTGTTACTCATGTACCTGCTCGAGGAGGTAGCCAGGCTGGCGGTGGGGTTCCCCAGACTTATTGTCTTGGGGGACTTTAACCTACCGTCGCTCGGTGAAAGCTCTGGACTAGCGCAGGAGTTCATGGCCACCATGACAGCCATGGACCTGACTCAAGTAGTACAGGGTCCAACTCACGAGGGGGGGCACACACCCGACATGGTATTCCTCTCTGAGCAACTGAGCAATGGTCTGAGACTAAGGGGCTTAGAAGTGTTGACTTTTGTCATGGTCAGACCATTTTCTATTGCAGCTTGACTTCCTGGCTCCAATCCTTCCCCGCAGGGAGGCGGAACTGACTAGGTGGTTCTGCCCCAGATGCCTGATGGACCCAGAGGCTTTCAGAGGGCGCTTGGGGTTATTCCAGATCCACTCATCCACAGTTCGGTAGAGTCTCTTGCTGAGGCCTGGAACAAGGCTGCAGCGGAGGCTCTTGACTGGATTGCGCTGTTGCGCCCTCTCCATGGTGCTAGCCCCCTTAGGAGCTCCATGGTTCAACGAGTAGCTCCGGGAGTTGAAACACCAGAAGAGACGTCTAAAGAAGCAATGGAGGAAGAGTAAGTCCGAATCCGATCAAACACTTGTAAGAGCTCATATTAAGACTTACAAAGTGGCGCTCAAGGCGGCAAGATACGCATATCATGCCGCCTTTATTGCATCAGCGGATTCCCGCCCGGCCACTATGCTTAGGGTGACCCGCTCCCTCCTTAACCAAGGGGGAGTTGGGGAGCCCTTACAGAGTAGTGCCGAGGATTTTAACACATTTTTTGCTGATAAAATCGCTCGGATCCAGGCGGCCCTCAACTCCAATTGGATAACAGAGTTGACTGACGAGTCAGTTGAGGTGACTGGGGCCCGTACTTGTCCATCTGTCTGGGAACAGTTTGATCTGGTGACATCTGATGAAGTGGACAAGGCCATTGGAGCTGTGAGTTCCGCCACCTGTTTACTGGATCCATGTTCCTCCTGGCTGGTTTCGGCCAGCAGGGAGGTGACATGGAGCTGGGTCCAGGAGATTGTCAATGCTTCTTTGAGGAGGGGGTCCTTTCCGGATCCCTACAAGGAGGCACTTGTGCGCCCCCTCCTCAAGAAGCTTTCCCTGGACCCAGCTATTCTTAAAAACTATCGGCCAGTCTCCAAACTTCCCTTTATGGTGCTTCTCGACCTCTCAGCGGCTTTTGAAACCATTGACCATGGTATCCTTCTGCGCCAGCTGGAGGGGTTGGGAGTGGGAGGCACTGTTCTTCAGTGGTTCTTCTCCTACCTCTCCAGTCGGTCACAGTCAGTGTTAGTGGGGGGGGTGAAAGGTTGACCGCTAGGTTTCTCCCTTGCGGGATGCCTCAGGGGTCAGTCCTCTCCCCCATGCTATTTAACATCTACATGAAACCGCTGGGCGAGATCATCCAAGGGCATGGGATGAGGTATCATCAGTACGCGGATGATACCCAGTTGTACATTTCCACCTCATGTCCAGTCAATGAAGCAGTGGATGTGATGTGCCAGTGTCTGGAGGCTGTTGGGGTCTGGATGGGTGTCAACAGACTCAAACTCAACCCTGATAAGATGGAGTGGCTGTGGGTTTTGCCTCCCAGGGACAATTCCATCTGTCCATCCATCACCCTGGGGGGGGAATCATTGACCCCCTCAGAGAGGGTCCACAACTTGGGTGACCTCCTCGATCCACAGCTCACATTAGAGAAACATCTTTCAGCTGTGGTGAGGGGGGCGTTTGCCCAGGTTCGCTTGGTGCACCAGTTGCGGCCCTATTTGGACCTGCTCTTTGAACTTCTACAATTGCTATGCAACTCTGCTCATCTTCAAGAGAGATTTATGATGTTTTGGGGGAGATTTCCCACTTTTTTTTCAATTTCTCATATCGGAGCTCTCGTAGGTGCATCTAATGCTGTCTGTGACACATGCGTAATCAATCTCGGTGTGTCTTATAATCTAAAAAATACAATAATTTGCCCTATTGGCACTTGGAGATAAATACGTGGATGTTTCATTGCGGTTTGAGCACTCAGTCTCAAAAAGATTCGCCATCACTGATATGTACCGTATTATTCAGTGTATAAGACAAAGCTTTTTCCTCCCTAAAATAGGCTGATAATTAGGGTGTCTCTTATTCTCTGAATGTAGCCTTTCCCCCCCCCAGTCCTAACTAGCTGCTAACGATCTTCCCAGCTCTTTAGTTTGTAGGCTCTTTCACTGTTTCTCTCTGTGAAGAACGTTTTACAAGCCCTAAGTCATTACAGGGGTTCTTTCATTGCTCTAACTTGCTCTGAATAGGTTTCTTTCCAGCCCTAACCAGGTGCTAACAATATTCCCAGCTCTTACCGCTTGCAAGCTATTTCATTGTTATTGCGAAGAATGTTTTCCAAACCTTGTCTTTCCAAAACTTTTTCCTCCCATTCTCTATTTGCTTCAAATGTTTCTTTTCAGCCCTAACCAGATTGCTATTAATGTTCCCAAGCTCTTCAATTGTTACACTCTATGAAGAAAGTTTTCCAAGCCCTAAGTGTTTGCAGGTTTTTTCCCCATTGGTTTAACTTGCTCCAAATGTTTCTTTCCAGCCCTAACCAGGTGCTAACAATGTTCCCAGCTCTTACCAGATTGCAAGCTCTTTCACTGTTACTCTCTGCGAAGAAGAATGTTTTCCAAGCCCTAAGTCTTTGTAGGTTTTTTCCCATTGCTCTACTTGCTCAGACTGTTTCTTTCCAGGTGCTAATGATGTTCCCAGCTCTTTCATTGTTACTCTCTCAGAATAATTTTTTTAAGCCCTTAACCAGGTGATAAAATAATGTGCTGAAGCTGACCAGACTAAGGATACTAACCAGATGAATACCTGGTAAGCAGATTCTTTTCACTATTTTCCTCCCAAAAAACAAAGGTGCATCTTATACTCCGGTGCATCTTATGCTCCGAAAAATATGATATGTGTGTCGAGATGGATATGTTGACGATTGAACTTAAAAGGACAAAATAATTTGGAATACTATGAAATATGGACCATATGGTACAACTGGATTAAGAAAAAAATGAAAGACTGTGAGACAACGTAAGATGAAAACGATGATATGAGACTATGTAAACACACGAAATACTGTACATTAAGAAATAATAATAATGAAATTGGGTATAAATCTGTACTAACATGGTATGATGTTAAAGATACAAAACAATAAAAAGTTTTTTAAAAGATCTTAAAACAACAAGCTCCTTTGTGTCTGATTCCCTTTGTTTATTTCATTAGCAGTTATGTAGCGATATGGAGGTAGAAAAAAAAGAAAGAAAGAAAAGAGCTGTGATCCCAATGCTTAGCAACTGAGTTGAAAAGAAGCTGCATCCATAGCAGAGGCATTAGCAGCAGTGTTGAGGGTGAGATGGGAAGAGAATACAATGACGGCCCAGTGGCAAACAACTGTCACGATATCTAATTGATTTCCTCTGTTTAGGTTGAAAAATGAGTGTTCAACCTCAGTCTGATTTTTAGATATATTAAATATTTATCATTTGAAAAGCCCCATATTTATTTTACTTTCCAATTTCAGATCAAATGTCTCCACAATATAATTGTTTCCCATCCTCCACATACCTATATTTTTTCAGTATCAAAGGAGATATATAGTCCAAACGTAGGTCCAAAATGATGTGATGGAGAGGGGAAAAGGAGAGAGAATCCAAATAATACATTCACCTGCTTAATTCACCTTGTAACCTGTAACCTTGCTCTTCCTTTTTTGCCCATACACCCATAAAACACATAACTATGTGCCCGTACCTAGAGGCTGTGAGGGTCTAGATGGGCGTCAACAGGTTCAAGCTCAACTCTAATAAGATTGAGTGGCTGTGGGTTCTGCCTCCCAAGGACCTGTCTGTCCATCACTCAGGGGGGGATTTTGACTCCCCTCAGAGAGGGTCCGCAACTTGGGAGTCGCCCTAGATCCACAGCTGAGGCTACAGCAACATCTCTCAGCTGTAGTAGGGGGACTTTTGCACAGGTTCGCCTGGTGCACTAATTGTGGCCCTATTTGTATAGGGACTCTCTTCTCACAGTCACGCATGCCTTATTCATTCATTCATTCATTCATTCATTCATTCATTCATTCATTCGGATTTAAATACACTCATGCCTTTATTTATTTATTTATTTAATCGGATTTATATGCTGCTCCTCTCCAAGGACTTGGGGCAGCTTAAAACATATAAAAAGACAATGTACATCGAAATCCAATTAATTAAAGTTAAAAATCTAAAATCAGAAAACCAATTAAAATGCACACATATCCATTCAGTCAACAAACCCAGCATATATTCATCGGCCAGGGGGCAGTATCTAATGATATAGGTGAGTATTTATACTCTTACGAAAGGCAAGGAGGGTGGGAGCAGTGCGAATCTCCGGGGGAAGCTGATTTCAGAGGGCCGGGGGCCCCGCAGAGAAGGCTCTTCCCCTAGATGTCATCAAGCAATATTGTCTAGTTGACAGGACCTGTAGAAGGCCAACTCTGTGGAACCTAACCAGTCGCTGGGATTCATGCAGCAGGAGGCGGTCCCGTAAGTAATATCGTCCGATGTCACGTAGGGCTTTATAGGTCATAACCAACCCTTTGAATTGAGTCCAGAAACAAATTGGCAGCCAGTGCAGAATGTGGAGTGTTGGAGAGATATGCGCATGTCTGGATAGGCCCATGACCACTCGCATGGTTGCATTCTGCACAATTTGTAGTTTCAAAACACTCTTCAAAGGTAGCCCCATGTAGAGAGCATTGCAGTAGTCGAACCTCGAGGTGTCAAGGGCCTGAGCGACTGTTGAATAAAGACTCCTGTCCAGATAGGGCCGCAACTGGCGCACCAGGCGAACCTGAAAAAAAGCCCCCCTCGCCACAGCCGACAGATGATGTTTCAAGGTCAGTTGTGGATCGAGGAGGTCGCCCAAGTTGTGGATCCTCTCTTCAGGGGGTCAAAAGTTCCTTCCCCCCAGGGTAATACCGTAGATGGACAGATGGAAATGTCCTTGGGAGGCAGAACCCACAGTCACTCCATCTTGTCGGGGTTGAATCTGAGTCTGTTAGCACCCATCCAGACCCTAACAGCCTCCAGACACTGGTACATTACTTCCACTGCTTCACTGAGTGGATACGGGATGGAGATGTATAGCTGAGTATCATAAGTATAGTGATAGTAACTCACTCCATGCCCTTGGATGATTTCACCCAGCGGTTTCATGTAGATGTTAAACAGCAGGGGGGAGAGGACCCTGAAGAACCCCACAAGGAAGGATCCTCAGAGTCGACCTCTGGCTCCCTGCTAACACCAACTGCGATTGACCAGAGGTAGGAGGAGAACCACCGTAAAACAGTGCCTTCCACTCCCAACCCCATCTAGCCGGCACAGATGGTCGATGGTATGAAAGGCCGCCAAGAGGTCAAGGAGCACCAGGATAGAGGATAAACCCCTATCCTGGGCCCACCAGAGATCATCCATCAGCACGACCAAAGCATTTTCCGTGCTGTAGCTAGACCTGATTCCTGATTGTTGAGGGCCGAGAGAAAGGGAAGGTTGGAGACCGAATGATAGTTATTAAATACAGCTGGGTCCAGGGAAGACTTCTTGAGGATAGGGCACATAAGTGCCTCCTTGTAGGGAGCCGGAAAGGACCCCTCCCTCAATGAAGTGTTGACAATCTCCTGGGCCCAACTCTGTCACCTCCTGCTGGCCAAGACTAACCAGGAGGGACACTGATTCAACAAACAGGTGGCGGAACTTACAGTTCCCATGGCCTTGTCTACGTCAAGTGTTACCAGTCAAACTCCTCCAACACAACAGGACTAAGACGAGCCCATCATCTCGACTGACTCATTGTCAGCTGATACTGCATTCTAAATGGAGTCAAGATTTGTACCCATCTGAGCGATTTTATCCACACAAAAAATAATAAAATCCTCAGCACTATCCTGCAATGGTTTGTCAACACACACGCACCCATTTAGTTGGGAGCAAGTCACTCTAAACAGAGTCACTGGGTGAGATTCCGCAGATGAAATCAGGGCAACATCTTGTCACCTGGAGTGCCACTTGGTAAGTCTTAACATAAGCACTTAGCAATGTTCGGTCAGATTCGGATTTGCTTTTCCTCCAGCGCTCCTCTAGATGTCTTTTCTGGCGTTTCATCCCCAGGGGGTCCCAGTAAACCAAGGAGATGAGTTGTACCCTGAATTACTTGGGTCAGATCCAGTTGCCATGGCGGCCATGAACTCCTGCGCCAACCCAGAGGACTTCCTAAGTGACAGTAGGTTTAAGTCTCCCAAGACAATGTGTCTGGGGAACTCCACCACCAACCCAGCTACCTCCTCGAGTAGCACAGGCAGGGCTGTTGACACACAGCTCGGAGGCAGTTATGTGAGTAATAAGTCTACCTGAAACCCTAAATCCAACTTCACCAAGAGCAACTCACAACCCGCAATCTCAGGAGCAGTGAGCCTGCATAGGCTGAAGATCTTCTTGGTTATAATAGCCATTCCTCTCACCACCCCTTCCCTGGGTTGTGACTGGTGCCATACCTGAAACCCAGCTGGGCACATTTCAGAGAGAGGAACTCCTCCCTCGGGCCAGCCAGGTCTCAGTCAAAAATGCCAGGTCAACCTCCTCATCCAGGAGTAAGTCCTGGATGAGGGAAACTTTATTTACAACTGACGTGGCATTGAGTAGCAACAGCCTGAGCCCAGGGTCCGGGTTTCACTTATCACCAGTACTGAGCTCATGGGGCTGGAACAAGGGATCACTTTCAAGTAGCAAACTCTTGTTCCCCGAGAGTGGCCTACCCCATGTCTCCCGCCATTTCTGACTCTCCCCAGCAAGACCAGAATATTCTAGCTCTCTGCCACCACAGAGATAGGCTCCCCCACTCCTCCCACCTCTACATCAACAGGTAAACTGACCATTCCATTAATCCCATTCATCCCTTATGCTCTCCATCCATTTATTCCCAATCCTCCATCTCTAAAATTAATCCCTCTATAAATTAGTTAAAATTCAGTAATAAAACATGAAAACATAAAAGCATTGAAACATTAAAACTACAATTAATACAAAATTGTATTAATTGTATCCAGGCTTGAATTAATTAATTAATTCAAGCCAGGATATAAAGCAAATATAACCCCCTGATTAGCCAGGCCACAAGATCTTTCATTGGGGATGCGAATTGTCCCCTGTTCAATAGGTCCTTCAATAAGTCCAATACATAAATTCATCCTGTGCTATTCTAGAGGGGAGCAGTCCTCACACAGGTGTGTTCTTAAATAGGAAACCTGTAAGAGTTCTTTCCGAAACCCCCTCCCTCTTAGTTCAATGTCTCTAGCTGATATAATAAAAATAACAGTAGGTATAATAGGGAGTGTTGATATCCATAACCCTCTTTTCTTACCACCTATCCAGAGAGAGACCGTCTTAAAAGTGATCTTCCTCAGGCTCTCCATATGGGAATAGAAGGGGGCATAATAAGATACGATTCTCCTCCAGGTTTAATCTTAGGCAGTTCAGCCCTTCCTTCGCATCCCCTCCCTCCTTCAGCCTCTCCTACCGACCTCCAAGCCTGGTTTCACGCCAGGGGCCTCTGCCTAGTGTAACCAACTTGCCTCAAACATTCAAGTGTCCCAGCGTTTCAGTGGCTTGGTATCTTTCTTTCAGTGCCTGTCTCATACTGTCCTCAGCGTTGGCTGCTCTTACCAGCCAGCGCTCTCGGCTCTGTCCCGCAACTCCAGACTTCTCCAGCCTCTGCTTCCTTTTCTTTGCTTGCCTCAACGCTGGTTGCTCTGTCCAACAGTCCCTCCGATGCAGATCGCTCCCACCAGGCAGAGCCCTCAGCTCCATTCGGCGGCTCCAGCTTGCCCCGGCCCCCGCTCTCTGCTCTCTACTCTCTGTTGCCTCAACACCAGTTGCTCTTACCCACTGGTGCTGCATGAAACGTTCGACCTTCCAGCACTTGATCACCTTGGTCTCGTTCACCTCCAGCACTTGGTCTGTCTCGAGAGTGGCCACCATCCTCCATGCTCCAGCTGATCCCGAATTCTCTGTGCCACTGTCTCAAAGCACCCCCAGAAGTCTCAAAAAGTATCCGTGTTGGAATCCCAGAGGCAAGGAAATTTCAGCTAGTCAAGGAGTGGCACAATCCTGGCTTGAATTAAGCTTTGCGATATTAAACCTCCATCCAGCCACTGCTCCCGCTGGAACCAGAAATCCCCTAGGCTTGATTACCTCTAGGTTTTATTACGGTAAAGCACTCTACTTTGGGCTACCCTTAAAGAGCATTTGGAGACTTCAATTAGTCCAGCAAGCAGCCATGAGAACCGTGTTGGGTGTACTTAATATCAGTCCAGCATTCCATGAGCTGCACTGGCTGCCTATCAGTCTCCGAACACAATCCAAGGTGTTGGTTATTACTTATAAAGGCCTACATGACATTGGACCAGATTATTTATGTGACCATCTTCTACCTCACATGTCCCTGTGACTGGTTAAGGGTTACCCTCCTCTGGGTCCCATCAGCCAAACAATGCCAGCTGGCAGGTAGACCACCCCCACTCTCCTCACCTTTCAAAAGGTGTTAAAAAACACATTTATGCCGCAGGCCTGAGGATCGTGAGTGATAGTTCTGCTATCTGTATGAATGAGGGATGATTGATTCTTTTTTTACTGGGTTTTTATCTATTTCTTTTAATGTTCTAAATCTATTCTATTTTTAATGTGCTTACTTTTCACCCTTGCAAGCTGCCCCAAGTCTGCAAGGAGAAAGGTGGCCAATAAATTAAATAAATTAAATAAATTAAATAAATTAAATAAATTAAATAAATTAAATAAATTAAATAAATTAAATAAATTAAATAAATTAAATAAATTAAATAAATTAAATAAATTAAATAAATTAAATAAATTAAATAAATTAAATAAATTAAATACATTAAATAAATTAAATAAATAAAATAAAATAAAATACATTAAATAAATAAAATTAAATACATTAAATAAATAAAATAAATAAACAAACAAAACAAACAAACAAACAAATAAGGCATCCAGATCACAATAAGTTGCAATACTGTTTTAACTAGAACACTGTTCTAACTAGAGCTAACTCATTTTTAAAGTGTTGGTGATAACATTATGATAGCCATGGTATTGGGCTAGGAAAAAGGAGAAGCAGGTTTCACTCTGATCTCAGCCACAGAAACCCATTGGATGACTTTGGATCAAGTACTCTAAACTAAGCCTGTCCCACAGGGTTGTTGTGTGGGAAAATAATATGAGAAGATAACATTATGCACACCATCTTGAGCTTCTGAATAGAAGTTGGAATATAAGACTAATAGATATATAAATCTGTCTGATAGCTTTTTTTGAAGCTCGGATCTGGCAGCCCTAGTATTTATTTACATCAAAATGAGACCATTTAGTTTCATAATCAGGCAAATCTGTTAAAATATGCCAGTCAGTGGTTGTCATAGTCAGAGAAGGTCCTTGTTGGTTGCAGGTCAAAGATAAGTGCTTTAGTGCCAATTTACACTCCCCCCCACACACACACTATTGGAAGTTGCTGCAGCAAGCAGTTATAGAAACATCAAGTTAATTAGCGGTTTGCTATCAATTGGCACAGTACATTATCAGTAGAAACAAAAATAAACCTTACTATCATTCTTTTAGTCATGAAAGCAAAATGAACGAGAAGTTTCCTAAAACCTACCGGTAACCAACCAAACAGATTAAAAAATATTGATATGAATTGAGCCATCCTGGCCTTTGGGAATGATCTCTGGTGGAAGAGTGACCTATCCTACTGAAGGCATGATGGAGTGGTCCTTCAGTCTTCAATCTTCTTTGCAGCGGCAACAATGTTTTGCCAAAAGATGCATAGAAGTATTCCACATCCGTGCACTTGCTTGAAGATTGGTTTGACTATTTGTCAACGCCAACAAATCTTTTCAACAGAGCAATTTATTGAAGTTATTTGGGATAGACACAAGAGATCTGGACTTCCCCTTGAGCTTTCTGGATTTGCTTTTCTCTAGGCAAGACGCCTGACCTCTCTCTCTGGCTTTGCTTGTACAAGCCTGATAGCTTTCACAGACAAAACTTGAGTTGCTATCTAAATTAGTTCTAGTTCTGTGTGAACAAATCAGTTTTAAAGTTAGATTTTCTTTTTACAATTACTCCCATAAAGAACAAACTTCAGTCCAAAATAAATGTGATAAAGGATGCTACGTAAAAATAAAAGCCAGATTCCTTGAATTATGCAAAATTAGTAAGTTTATCTTTCCCATTAAAAATACATTTTAAATTGAACTGTTTTATTGTTTATCTCACACTTGTGAGATTTTATCATTATTTTATCAGCTAAATATTAAAACTCAATTACAAACAGTGATGTATTTATTTAATACAAATCAATAATTACACAGATTCATTTTACCAATTTCAAGACTCCTGGTCCACATAATTTTAGAACCTTGACTTTTTCGCCTGGGGAGAGCGAAAAACAGGCCTACCGGAAGTCGAGAAATGGGAAGTTTCTGGCCTTCAGAGGGCTTCTGGGGGCTGGGGGAGGCCGTTTTCATTCTTCCCAGGCTGCAGGAAAGCCCCCAGAGTCTGGGGAGGGCAGTCCGACAATGAGCCATTTCCAGCCTCCAGAGGCTTCAGGGAGGCCTGCTAAGCTCAAAATGCAATGTGTGGGGGGGTCGTGTCTGCATGCACGGGGGGAGGGGGTTACGCACACATGCATGGGGGTGTGGGCACATGCACGTATGTTATTTCATACATACGTTTTCGGTACCCAAGAATAAAAGGTTAGCTATCACTAATTTAATCATCTAAATTAATCTTAACCAACATTTGTTCTGTTTGCTTGAGTAACTGGTTTCTATGGAGGAACTAACTACTTTGACTCTTCGGTATAAACCTGCATGAAAGCATAGCAGAAAAGATATTTTAATTAAGGAGAAAATAAATGGGCTTTATCACTTCCCATTTTACAGCATAATGCAAATAGAACTATGGAGGGCTGACTAAAAATATGAATGAATTATTTACAAAACATTATTTACAAGTAGATGTATGATTTGGCTCTAGTTTAGCTTTTACAATATAAAATACATTTCAAATTACAGTACTGCACCAAACTCTTTTCTCCCTAAAGCCTCGATTTTGGAAATGCCAATCAGATAAATAAAACAAGTAATCAGTGCAGCATTTTCCCAAGATCGGTTAAAATACTGTCAATATTTTTGATGAATATGCATACTTTCCCTATGACTAGAACTACATACACTTCTAAATATAACACAGAAGGCAATTAAAAATTCAGAAATATATGTAGTAAGTACTTTTTGAGCTTTTTTGAAATAAGCATAAATCAAACTAAGAATGTTTTAATATGTTTTATATTTTTCTATTAAAAACAAAAATAATATAATAAAATTTGCTTTGCTGTGGTAAGTGAGTTCTGGATGGGAATCTATTTGATTTCTTTTTTTAGATCTTATGTTTTTATTGGAGCAATTTTAATCAAGCAAATTGAAAGTTAAACAGCAACAAATATTCCCTCAGGTTGATAAGCAACAAAAACTGATAAAAGCTTTGAGAACTAGCAGGACAGCATAAACAAATTTAAAATACTATTCTAACACTGGGGGAGACCAACTTTTAGACCCAGCAGCTCACTGGATGACTTTGGACCAATCACCAATTCTCAGTTCAACCATCTCCGTAAGCCTGACATAGTAAGAAAAATAATTATTAGGTAGGGATTCTGTAAAACTTAATGATTTAGGGAGGCAAATTACCCAAGTATGAGGGTCACCTAGAAAATAATGCACCACATTTTTTTTCTCAGCCTACAGTAATGATACGAATGCGAAACTTTAGATATATATTATTTGAATTGTCAGGAGTGTGTATATAAATTTTGCGGTTCTTCAGACAGATAGCATAGCTACAGCAGTGTTTCGAAATGGCGTCTGTAAGTGATATACGTGACAAGCAGCGCGTCATCATTGAATCTCTCACTACGGAGAAAGGAACTGTTGGGAACATTCACAAACGTTTGTGTATGGTTTATGGAGAATCTGAGTCGACAGAAGTCTGGTTATTCACTGGGCAAGAGGGTGAGGCAATTAGAAGACAGTCTGGCAGAGCTCCAAGATTTGCAGTATTTGGGGAGGCCAGTCCTGGCTGTCACATCTGACAAGACGCAGCTTGCTGATGTGGTCATTCGCGAGGACTGGCGCTTAACGACTCGACAGATGGCGCTAAAGCTGTCAATCAGCAAAGGAAGTGTGAAAGAGGTGATTCGCACAGTGCAGAAATGGCTTCGCACAGTGCAGAACAAGGAGTAATACCAACAGAACACACATGCCCTTGTGTCTCACTGGAGAAAGGTCAAAGAACGGGACGGAAATTATGTGGAAAAATAGGGAGTATAGGAGAAACATCATTTTTTCTTGTGTGTAAATTTCATTGTGTTCAATAAATACAGTGGTACCTCTACCTAAGAACGCCTCTACCGAGACTTCAATTTTTTTTTGCCTCTTCTCAAGAACCATTTTCCACTTACAAACCTGAGCCTCCGAAACTTTAACCGGAAAAGGCGGGGAAAAGACTCCATGGGGCTTCTCTAGGAATCTCCTGGGAGGAAACAGAGCCTCCACCCTCCTTGTGGTTCCCCCAATCGCACACATTATTTGCTTTTACATTGATTCCTATGGGAAAAATTGCTTTTTCTTACAAACTTTTCTACTTCAGAACTTGGTCACGGAATGAATTAAGTTCATAAGTAGAGGTACCACTGTAATTGTTGAAGAAATAAATGTGGTATATTACTTTCTGGACGAGCCTCGTGACATACATCACTTACAGACGCCATTTCGAAACACTGCTGCAGCTACACTATTTATCTCAAGAAATGCAAACTTTCATACGCATTCCTGACAATTCAAATAATATATATCTAAAGTTTCGCATTCGTACCATTACTGTAGGATGAAAAATTGTGGTGCATTACTTTCTGGGCGACCCTCATACTTGAAATTAAATATTTACATGCTCACAAGGGTCTCAAAGATGTATAAATGTGTTTCAGAGCAGACTAAGTTGTCTAATTTAAGTTTATCTTACGTACACAAAATTCACAGCAATATATACATACATGTTTGTGGTAGAATGTCTTATGCATGAAATATGGAAACCAGGAGTGTGAGTTATAGCCCAATTTAGTCATGAAAACTGGGAGACCTTGGGCCAGTTATTCTCTGTCAGTATAGCTTACACCCCACACCTATGTCTATTGCTGTGGATATAATAAAATGAGTGTTTTGTACGGTTGTTGCGTTCAGTTATTTATAAAAATAATAAAGGTGGGATAAAACTAGCTAAATAAATAAGTATATTAATGAAATTGACTTCCCCCCCCCCTTGTTTGGAATAACTTGCATATGTGTATTTTTCATCTTTAACCTTAAAATCTTATTTTCTTTGAGACTGGTAAAGAAAAACAATTTCCTAAACAGAACAATATGAAAAAAGATGTATCAGATTCATCCATGTAGTCTTTTCAGATCTCACTCTGGTTTCTTAAGAAAACATACATTATTCCAAAAAAATAAATAAATAAAAAGTGGATAAAATACTGAAGTATTCAATTTGCATTATACAATACTTCTTTGATTAAACGAATAAATTCTCTTATAATCTCTGATCAATTAGCCATCAAAGATGAAGATGAAAATTTGCTAAAATATTTACTGCTTCGGTCTACAAGATGGATTCAATGTCTTGAATCTCTCTTACTTACTATGTTCTCACTATTGTCTGTTTGGTTAAGGATTAAGAAACAAACATACAGAGGCATTGGTTTTCACCTTTGGGTGCAATTACCCACCCAAATTTTAAAAAGTTGGTAAGGCAATAACATATAAAAAAGTGATGAATGATGAAGGGAATTTAAAATCAAGAATATGACTGAAAGAGGAAGGGATTGATTTGGAATGGTAGGAATATTTGCAGGTAAAAGCAAGATTAGAAAAAATAAGAGAGGGGAGGGTATAGAAACAAACGGAGTCTTAGATAAAATACTATTAGGCCCGGAGGAGAAACTGATTAAAAAAACTATACTGTTATTTATTAAATTATAAAATGGAAACGGAACAAGTGAAAGAATGTATGATTAATTGGGCACAGGATTTACCCCGTTATCCTAAATGAATGGCAACAAATGTGGAATATAAACAAAAAGATAACATTAGCCACAAATTATAAAGAAAACTGGTATATGATGTACTTCAGGTGGCAAATAACCCCCACAAAATTAGCTAAAATAGGCGTTGATTGCTTACCTGAACGCCTCTTCTCGTACGGTGAGCGGGTACAGCAGTCACATGGGTTGCTCATGTCCAATCCGGTGGAACTGAGCCTAGTATTAAAAAAGCTTGCCGGATCCGCCCCTTCCCCAGAATTCGCGAATCCATAGACTAGGCTCAGTTGTGAAGCTCTGTAGTGTTCAACTCTCATTGTTAGAGGAAGAAAGGTATAGAAAGGTAAAGAAGACACATACAAGGGCGGGAAGTGACTGCTGTACCCGCTCACCGTACGAGAAGAGGCGTTCAGGTAAGCAATCAACGCCTATTCTCCGTACTGAAGGAGCGGGTCCAGCAGTCACATGGGACATACCCAATAGATGGTCCCTAGGGTGGGATTAGCTTGCTATCGTGAGAGATAACGGATTGGAGTACCCTTCTGCCGAAGGCAGCGTCCGCTGAAGCATAAGAATCAATTTTGTAGTGCCTGATGAAGGAATTTGGCGAGGCCCAAGTGGCTGCTTTGCAGACCTCCTCCAACGGGGCTTGAGTCGCCCAAGCGGCCGAGGTGGCTGCGCTCCTGGTGGAATGCGCAGTGATGTTCCTTGGAACTGAGAGGGAGGCCGACTCGTAGGCCTTAGATATAGTCCCTCTGATCCAACGGCCTATTACTGTAGAAGACACTTTGGCCCCCATAACTCTGGGATGATAGGCTACAAAAAGTGCTTCTGACCTCCGAAAGGGTCCTGTGCGTTGGATATATATTCTCAGCGCTCTGGTGAGATCCAGGGTGTGCCATCTAATTGCCAAGGGATGGTCTCGTTGGAGGCAGAAGGAAGGTAGGACAATATCCTGAGATCTGTGGAACATGGAACTGACCTTGGGTAAGAAGGTGGGGTCCAGTCGCAAGACTACCTTGTCCTGATGGAATTGGCAAAGGTCCTGCCTGATTGAGAGGGCAGCCAGCTCCGAAATGCGTCGGGCAGAGGTAATAGCCACCAGGAAGGCTACCTTAAAGGATAGGTACCTGAGGGACGCCGATTTTAGGGGTTCGTATGGTGCCTGCGTGAGGGAATGGAGAACCCGTGGCAAATCCCAGGATGGATACCTGTGGACCTTGGAAGGTCTGAGGTTGGCTATGCCCTTGAGGAATTCCTGAACTTCAGGGAGGGATCGGAGAGGCTGTCTGCGGGGACCCCCTAGGACAGATGAAATGGCTGCCAGATGACGCCGGAGGGTGCTGGTGGACAGTCCTTTATGGAAGCCTTGCATAAGGAAGGAAATGATTCTGTGAATGGGGATGCACAGAGGGGAGAGACCTTCCTGAAGACACCACTGGTGAAACTTGGACCACGTGTGGTCGTAGATTCGATTGGTTGAGCCCCTTCTGGCCTTTAAAATGACCTCCACTGAATCGGGGTCATGCCCACGCAGTTCTAAATCTCTCCTGATAACAGCCAAGCGGTGAGGTGGAACCACTCCGGGTCTGGATGGAAAGAGGCCCCCTGCCGCAGCATATCCCCCGAAACGGGGAGTCGCCAAGGGTCCTGGACGGACAGCTGTTGGAGATCCGCGAACCAGGGCCGGCGGGGCCAATGAGGGGCGATTAAGATTACTCGGGCCCTCTCGGTGAGGACCTTGTGAATCACGTCCGGGAGGATTGGAATTGGAGGAAATGCGTAGAGTAGGCCTGGAGGCCATGGACTCCGGAGGGCATTGATTGCTTCCGCTCCCGGGGATGGAAATCTGGAATAGAAGCGAGGGAGTTGGGCGTTCGCATTGGTCGCGAAGAGATCCAGAACTGGTAGGCCGAATCTGAGGGTGATTTGATGGAACAGGTCTTGATGGAGGTTCCACTCTCCTGGGTCTATCGTTGCTCGGGATAGCCAATCCGCCTGGACGTTGAGACTCCCCGAGATGTGATCGGCTAGGAGCGACTGGAGATGTTTTTCCGCCCAAAGGCCCAACTTGAGGGCCTCCCTCATGAGAGCCTTGGATCTCGTGCCTCCCTGTCTGCAAATATGGCTTTTTGTGGCAATGTTGTCGGTGAGAATGAGAACGTGCCGGTTGGGAATGCGAGGAGAGAAATGCTTCAGAGCCAGGGAAACGGCTCTTAACTCTAGCCAATTGATTGGCCTGGAAGCTTCCTCCGGGGACCACGTGCCCTGGGCTATCATCCCCTGGGCGTGGGCGCCCCATCCCGATAGACTGGCATCTGTGGTGATGACAAATTGATCCGGGCACCTGAACGGGGATCCTTTGTCCATGGCCGGAGACTTCCACCACTTGAAGGATCTGCGAACACTCAGTGGGATGACAATGCGTCGATTTGAGTTGCTGTGCCCCGATCTCTGAAAAGGCAACAGAAGCCACTGGAGTTCCCTAGCATGAAGGCGAGCCCAGGGAATGATGCCTATGCATGACACCATCTTCCCCAAAAGGGAAGATAGAGTAACTATGGATACTGAAGGATTAGATAAAATGTTAGAAATTAACTCCACTATACTGAGTTTTCTCTCGGGAGAGAGAAAAACCTGGGAAGATTTTGAATCAATAATGGATCCCAGGTGCGGAATGGAAGTGGAAGGTTGGAGGTGGCTTTTTTCAAAGTTGATGGAAAACCCATGGTCCTGAAGGACTGACATGGTGACAGAAAGGTCTGATTTCACTCTCTCTAGGGAGTTCCCATGAATTAAAATATCATCAAGATAACATAAAATGTGGATGGGAGACGCCCGGATATAGGCCGCCAGGGACCCCAAGAGCTTTGTAAAGACCCGAAGGGCCGAGGAAAGGCCAAATGGCATCGCCCTATACTGGAAATGCCTGCCTTGAAAGGAAAAACGTAAAAATTTTCTGTGGCATTTGGCTATAGGAATGTGAAGGTAGGCCTCAGTGAGGTCTAAGGAGACCATGAAATCTCCCGAGTGAATGGCGGCCAAAATAGAAGACAAGGAGTGCATCTTAAACTTCCTATATTTGATGAATAGGTTTAGTTTCTTTAAATCCAAAATGGCTCTCCAACCTCCGGAGGACTTTGGAACCATAAATAGAATGGAGTAAAAACCTAGGCCCTTCTGACCGGAAGGGACCGGTTGAATGGCTCTAATGGACAATAGATGAGAAATGGCCTCCTCCATACGGTTACAATCTGAGGATGACCTGGGAGAAGGGCAGGAAATAAAACGTTTAGGGGGAGGAGAAATAAATTCTAAAAGAAGACCTGTTTGAACAGTGTCAATGACCCAAGGGTCCTTGGAGGAGAGACGCCAATTTGAAGCGAAATGAGCTAGGCGACCCCCTATGGGAATGGAGGAAAGATTACCATCTAGGTTTTTTTGAAGCCCTGTTAGAGGAAGCTCCCCTTTGGAAACGAAAACCTCTACCCCTGGAGTTCCTACCTTGGGAACGAAAGCGGGGGGAATACTGACCTGGAGATCTCTGATAGGAAGCCGCTTGATCTTGCTGGCGCCCTGGGCGACGAAAGGACTGCGTTTTGGTAACCTTTTTCGTGGTTGGGCCCAAAACCTTCTTCTTATCCGTGGTCTCCGTGAGGAGTGGATCCAGAAGGTCACCGAAGAGAAGGTCGCGCTTTAAGGGGCCCTGGGATAACTGCCACTTTTGGCGAACTCCCGCTTGCCAAGGGCGAATCCATAGGAGTCTTCTTGCCGTTGTAGAGGCTGCAATAGACTTAGCAGAAAATCTAGTAGATTGCAAAGTGGCATCAGCCACGTACTGGGCAGCTGCAAAGACCTTGTTGAAGTCTTGCTGACCTCTCAAGTCATCGGGAGGAATGTGCTGTTGAAGTTGGCGAAGCCACAGCAGCATGGCTCTGGAGAAGAAGGAGGCCGCTGCAGAACTTTTAATGGCCCAGGAATCAGCGGAGAATCCTCTTTTGAGCATTTGCTCGATGCGCTTGTCCTCTGGACGGAGGACTTCCTCCGCCTCGCCTGGCACAGCCGCTGCCGAGTGAAGAATCTTGACAGGTTCATCTGGTTTGGGGAAAGATAGAAGCTCTTCATAGGAAGAGGAGAGTTTATACAACTTTCTGTCCTTGGTGGAGGGATTAAGGCCAGAGGCTGGAAAATCCCACTGTTTGAGTAAGGCATCTTTAAACAATTTAGGCATAGGAATTACCTCGTTATCCTCCTGTTCCTCTGTGAAGTAAGGTAAATTCTCCTCCGGGGGATCAGTGGAAGTGGAGGCTTGTTTCTCCTGGGCTGCTAATCCCGTAGAAATTCTAGCTTTGAGGAGGAGAGATTTGAATAGTTGAGAAGGAAAAATAGTAATTGGAGGAGGGACCTTTATTTGGGATTCCTCATCCTCCGATAAGCCCTGAAAAGGGTCTTCATCCTCCTCTACATCCTCATATTCATCCTGGGAGGATTCTGAATCATCCTGAATAGGAGCTCTGACCGCTGGGGAAGAACCCAAGGGGCGGGAGGAACGAGAAGGAGGAAGAGGTAAAGGGAGCTCATTGATGGAGGAGAGTTTGGCATCAATGGCTTTGGACAACACAGCAAACATAGATTGGAACTCAGGAGGTAAACTGGAAATATCAGCAGAAATGGCAGAAGAATCCCTAAAGGCCTGGGAGGATCCTGGCTGGGGGGAATCTTCAATAATATCTGGTTCCTCTGGACCTATGCCCCATAGGTTAGGTTGGGGTCTGTCTAGGTTTGGCTCATCCAGAGATAACACAGGGACCCCAGAAGGAGGCAGACTAGAGGCCTCTGGTGGGTCTTGACTACTGATTACTTGGGCCTGCACTTTCAAACGTTTTGCTGATTTGTCATGAATTTTTTGTAGGGCTAGGTCCCTTCTCTTCTCGGCCCTGGTGACCTTGGTCGAGGGGCGGGCCCCTGGAGAAGAGGAGGAAGAGGCCTGTGGGATACTAGTAATCTCATCGCCTGTAGGCCTGGCCTCTCTGGGACCTTTAGTTGTGCCTCTCTTGGGAAAAGTAGCCATAGTCTGACAATTAACAGAAGACAAGGCTGAGCCAATAACTAAATTATAAGGAGAAGATTTCAAGGACTTCCCAAGAGGAATGGATCCTGCTTCGAGGCCTCGAAGCTGCTGAAACGTGAGGACAATCTGGGCAAACCCAGAGTTCGTGCCCCCAAATCCAGCGGGGCCAGCCTCCCTAAACTTTGCAATTAAGTTAAACCAAGGCACTCTGGTTGGAGGCTTAGCCGGTGGAGAATTTAGCCTGGGACCCCCAAGGCCCGCTCCCGGATCCACGCGGTGGACTGAGGCCTACGCGGCTGGCAAAAGGCCAACACGAGAGGCCTAGATTTTTTAAAAAAGGGCGCGAAGGCCTTCGCGCCGAAAAAATCGCTCCGTAGAATTTCTTAAGGGAAAAGCGATCGACTAAGTCCAGGAGACTAGAAGGCGTCTCACTCCGCAGGAGGTATTTTATAAGCCCTTATATACAATAAATAAACAATAATTCAATAATAAATACTTGCACCAGAACCTCCAGGCCAAGGGATTAGAAGAATCCACAAGCGGCCGCAGGAATCGTAACCGGCAAAACCGCCGGGGGAAAACGAAACCGCAACTTCTCCCAAGGAAAAAAGCCGAGCCGCTTTTTTTCTTTTTTCCTTTTAAACGGCTGGCGCAATTAGTGCAAGTAATTAAATAAAGACAATAAATCTTACTACTTTTTTTGAAGGAAAGATCGAAGGGAAGGTGTTAGAATGTTGAACGAGCTATCACAATACAACCGCAGGATATGCGAACTGAGCGAATTCTGGGGAAGGGGCGGATCCGGCAAGCTTTTTTAATACTAGGCTCAGTTCCACCGGATTGGACATGAGCAACCCATGTGACTGCTGGACCCGCTCCTTCAGTACGGAGAATAGACAAAAAGCATTCACCTAGATGTTGGAGATGCGACAAAGAATTCGGATCATATTACCATATGTGGTGGAGTTGTGACAAAGTTAAAAGATACTGGGGAAAATCCAAACATGTTTAGAAGAAAAATTAGAGAAAAAAATAGAAAAGAAACCTGAATTTCTTTTGTTAGGTATAACACGTGAAAATTTGGGGGGGAAATCAATTGCTTCTAGCCCTCCACGTAACCACAGCAGCGAGAATAGTGCTTGCATAACATTGGAAAAACAGAAATTTGCCTTTTGAGGAAGATATACCGGTAATTGAAAAAAAATCACATTGTGTGCAGAAATTGATAGTTTAACCAAAGGAAAAAAAATATAGATGAGCAAAAGACTACATTAACTGTTGGAGTAGGTTTTATCACTGGATGGAGAAAAGGGAAATAAAGTAAAATCAGAGAATTAATAAGTATTAGATAATATGGGAAGTAAATGTCAGAGAATCGATCACAAAAGGATAACCAAAAGATATACCAGAATAAGATCTTGGCTAAAACTCAATGTATATATGTAAATATAATTTATATAATAGTAAATAAGCACCATTAGATTTGTACTACAGGCACATCACAAAAATGTCCAACTTTTATTTAAATGTTTTCTTTCTTTTCTGTGTGAGTTTGATTGTTTGTGTTTTGTGTCTTTAAATAAAGTTTTTTGTAAAAAAAAAAAAGAACGGATTCAATGTCTTGAATCTCTTACTTACTATGTTCAGAACTATCAAGTTCAAGAAAAGATTCTAGCTTAGTACAAGTAGTCCTCAACTAATGACCATAATTGAGTCTTGTAATTATGATGGTAGTCGTGACAGTTGTAAAGCATGACCAACCGGATTTTATGACTTTTATGGTATTTAAGAAAACATAATGGTCGTTAAGCAAATGCCACAGTCATCAAATGAGCATATTGTTTGCCACAGGATGTTTTTGCCATAAACTGAAATAACACCAGTTTTTGGCAAAGACATCATAAATTGCAATCACGACTGCAGCAACTGTGGGATGTTGCAAACAACCAGAAATGTGGGCCAGTTACCAAGTGCCCAAAATGTAGTAACATTCCTAGCAGTTGGAACTTCAGAACTAGATCGCTATAAAGGACATTTGGTGGTCCTTCTAACTTTGAACAATCGCTAAGTGCGGTCAAAAGTCAAGGACTATCTGGCCAACTGACCTCCTGGCCAATTTGTATGGCATATGCCAGGTGTATTTTAAATGGGATAATAGTGTAAAATTCCATTTGTTAACTAAAGCAATAAGACTTAACCAAAAAAATTAAATTTGTTGGACACTACATTTGTCAGACAGTCTTCAGTCTTTCTCTGAAATTTCTAAGGGATATCCAGTTCATTCCACAGCTTGAATTAAGTGCATTATGCAGTTTCAGTCTACTATTTCATAACCAATTGTTTTAGAACAGTGGCATCAAACCTAAGATCTGGCCTGCGGGACCATCCTGGAAAATAGCAAAGGATTGGCCTGTGGTGCCTCTGCCAGCGAAAACAGAGTTCAGGAGGATTGTGTATGGCTGTCTTGAGTTGTTTTCCCTAACAGAGGGTTGCAAGAGGCCATCCCAACCAAAAAGGAGGTTGGGAGTCTATTTTCCCTGGCAGAGCGCTCGAGCCACCACAGGTGCTCACTTGAGGGACATCAAGCAAGCCATGCCCATTCTGGCCACGGTGCCTCCCCCCCGCCCCAAGATCAAAAACAACCCCTCAATGAAATTGAGTATCTCTGTCTCATTATCTCTCCATGCAGCATGCAATATACCAGTGGTGTCAAACTCAAAGCCAGCGGCTGGATCCAGCCCACAATGTGGACATATCTGGCCATCCTGATTTACCCAGTATGAAGATCAGGCCACCCCTGCAATATATCATTCCAAAGCAGCTATTATTTTGGATTTCTAAGGCTATCTTACAAACTAACTTTTCAAAAATTAACATATTAATGCATATATGTGTGTGTGTGTGTGTGTGTGTGTATGTATACATACATACATACATACTGTACATACATACTACTATTTAAGAAATAAGCAAAAAAGAGCAATTGAAAAGGTTTCCTGATGAATCATTTTGAAATAATTCATACCTATTATAATTTACCACTGAGTAGTATTTTACTTTTAAAGTCTTATCACTTCCAAACAAATCTTACCGTTATCATTACCCTCAGTGGATAATCTATTTTAAGACTAGCAAATCTGAATTTTAAAACACAGATAATTTGTTGACCACAAAGAAACGTAAAAACTGTCTTTTAATGCCTTCCAGTTGTTATTCAGAGTTTTGTAGCACTGTTATGTTACCTTTAACCTATTAAGAAGTCTCATTGCACTTAAAATTGCTTATAGCATTATATAATATTTCATATCATTCCAGTTCTTGAAATATTTTGGCCTCTAACTCTTTTTCTCTACTCATTATCGATATAACTATAGGGTAAATTGAGCGCTTTCCCCCAAAACTGAATTATTACAGTTGTAATAAATTACTGATAAACCCATATTCATCAAATAGCTTTAGAGCAGGGGTGTCAAACTCAGTTTCATTGAGGAACGCATCACAGTTGTGTTTGACCTCAGGGGGCTGGGGGGAAATGGCCGGGGGTGGTGGTGTAGATAGCTTGACATTGCTTGTGTTGGGGTTGCCTGTGGCGACCCAAGCACTCTACCAACAAAAACAGGCTCCTGAGATCCGTTTTTAGCTGTGAAAGTGTCTGACAACCTTCTGCCATTGAAAATGGATAGCTGCATGTGGTCCTCGCGCTCTCCATTTTTAACTGCAATGACCTCCTGCAACCATCTGCCACTGAAAGTGGACCTCGGGAGATCCATATGAGACCCTCACGAGCTCCGTTTTCACCAGAAGCACTGCACACCAGTCCTTTGCTGTTTCCAGGGTGACCACATGAGCCAGATCTAAGCACCTGTGGGCCGGATCTGGCCCCTGGGCTTTGAGTTTGACACCCCTGCTCTAGAGCTTGCCCCAGAAGTACATTCAAGTTCAAGCTTCAAAATAGAATGGAATAGAATTCTTTATTGGCCAAGTGTGATTGGACCCACAAGGAATTTGTCTTGATGCATATGCTCTCAGTGTACATAAAAGATAATACACCAGTCAGGGAATTCATTTGTTGAAACAAATTACCAAGGATAACTAATAGGCACATTTCTAGCAATATGTATGAAGGAGGGAGAAGGACATAAAAGAAGACCAGTTTGTTCTAGTGGTTAAGACACCAGACTTGAAACTAGACAACTGGGAATCATGAAAGCCAGGTAGGTGACTCTGGGCCAGTCACTCTCAACCTACAACATCAAGATTGAGCAACAATCTGTTCATTCAATTTTTGTCATAACTACAGTACTGGATCAATACTCTATAGGTAATCTTAGATTTACAACCACAACTGAGCCCAAATTTTTTGTTTTTAAGTGAGACAGTTGTTGAGTGAGTTTTGCCCCATTTTATGGCCTTTCTTGCCACATTTGTTAGTGAATCAATGTAGTTGTACCATGGTTAGTGAATTTGACTTCCCCATTGACTTTGGTTGTCAAAAGGTTGCAGAAGATGATTGCATGGCCCTATGACACTGCAACTGTCATAAATATGAGCTAGCTGCTGAGCATCCAGACTTTGATCACATGACCATGGGGATGTTGCAAAGGTCACAAGGATGAAAATCATTCATACATCATTTTTTTCCAGTGCTGTTGTAACTTTGGTCACTAAAAAAAAGGTTGTAAGAATAGGACCACTCGTATTGATTTTTTAAAAGTACTTGCATGAAAATAGCCTTGTTGATCGAAGCCAGATTTCTCAGTCTCCAACTATATGGCTATGAATTCTTGCAAACAGGCAACCAGGACATTTTCTTTTCTCTGTGTTGAAAGCATGTGCAATCAACCAGAATTAAAAATGAGCCTTTAACTCTTGTATCACTTGATAAGACTTGTTCTACATGAATTTGACCCTCTTTTAAAGCTTTACAAAAAAGTAGCCATCACCAGTCTATTGGTAATGAATTCTAGAAATTATTACTTGTTCTGTAAAGGGGTTCTTGCCTGTTCTAAAACATCTAAATCAGCAGAATTAGATTATTCCTTGTATAATATTTTAAAAGAGAAAATTCCTGTTCATTTTTTCCATATCTTACATCTCAATCCTAACTTGGGCCAAGATGAAATCTGAAATATTCTAGCCTTTTCTCACATGAAGCATCTTGCCCTGATTAGTCATATTTTTGTGTGTTCTTTTGTACATTTTTGTGCTTATATTTGTACCTTAAATGTGGTGAAGAAAACTTGTATACACCATATTAGATGCAGATTTCCAGTAGATCCATATAATGACATTACAAGATTAGCAGTTTTATTTTCAAAATCCTTTAATGAATTCTACTATAGAATTTCTTTTTTTCATACTGATGCACACTGATGTCTTTACTGGCATCAGCAAAGACATCAGTGTTTACTATGGACCCCAGGATCTTTTCTCTTGATAACTTGATAACTGAGACTCAGGTCCTAGTTGTGTAAATGCAAAACTAAGAGTAGCTTTTGTTCTAACAAAAGGGGGGCAGCATCTATGTTTAAAGGGCTTATCTGCCATTACTACTGGCAAGTTCAAAAGAAGGTCCCCATGATTTCAAAGTCTGCATAGCATGAGATTGTGCCAGGCAAAACTTTGCAAATTTTTGACAACTTTGTAGCATTGTCAAGTTAATTACACCTGCTAGTCAATCCAAAGGCATATCCCAGAAGCCACATCTCTTAATCTAAAAACCCACTTACCTGTTATCTAAGATAATTTATGAATAATAACTATGTACATTAACAAATAGTTACTGTTCTTTCCAACTGTTTACTTTTCTACAAAATCATTAATATTGCACCCATTGAGCATTCCAAAAAGTTTTAAACATTTATTGCATCTCTTAATGAAAAGCCAAGGCACTGAATATGGACAGGTGTTTAGATTTTTAACCTGCTTTATATTAAAGATTTTCAAGTGCAAATTTAAAGGGACTACATATCCTGTGAACAGGAAAAACTGTACAGTAGAAATATTTAAAGAATCATCTTGTACAGATCACATCCGATTTCTATTCCTTTCAGGAGCATTAACTCTGAGATAAAGTTGCTTTAAGCTTACAAAATGTAAAAAACTATTAAACTTACAGAGCCACCCAGAGTCTGTTTGGAGTTGGGTGCCATATAAATATCACTAAATAAATAAATTTTACTCGTGAAAAAACAGCAAGTTTTTTTCCCTATGGCCTGCCCAGGTTCGATTCTCACCAAACCTCATCAGAATATAAAGCTATCGTCTTTAGTCACAATTATCATACTAGACTGATGATGAGCTTTAGCATCATTTCACCTCTCAGCCAATTATTCAACCTAATTCTTTGCCTTCCGGGAAAGGGGATCAGGATGAAGACTCTTACCTGTTGGCCTCAGTAAATAACTTCTGCCACTTTGTTCTTTATCAAGATAAAGAGGAGTAAACCAATGACCCAAACAGTATAGTGGGCAGGGATCATTATAGAAACAGAATAAGAAAACACCTCTCCCCTCTCCATTAGCATTCTTGGTCCCTTCTACTTGTTTTCCCCTTTGAAAGGCAGCAACAGCACTCACAGCTCACTATTTGGCAGCATCTCTCCGTCTTGTAATCCTTTCCCCCTTACGCAGCTGCACCAGGATCATTATTCCGCAAGGCCCCTGCAGCAACATTATACGCAGGCGCAACAGAAGAGGGGTGGGAGTTGAAGGAAAGAAAAGCCAGGAAGCTGCAGGATGTGACTGTTCCTCTTTCATTCCCTTCAGCGCAGGCGCAAAGGAGCGGCATGCCACAAACTTTTTGCACCGCATGCGTGCCCTAGAATCAACCTGAACCTCCCTCCCTCCCATAACGAATTCAGGCAAGGCGCCTGCGCAATCTTTGCCAGCCTTTGAATGAAGGCGCATGGGCTACACTCCGAACGGACGAAACCACATCATAGCGCATGCGCGACCCTCAACCGAGGTTTTTAGCCTACCGCCCCGCCCCTTCTTCTTGCGTCAGGGCCTTTGGCTCATTATTTTGCAAACAGTTGCCTATCAGCATTATATATTACTCCCTTTGTCCCTACGATGTAGTGAGTTATACCTGTCACCCGTTCCATCTCACCTGCAAACGATATGCAATAGCTGCAGCCGTCCCCCTGTGGTCTCTCCATAACGCCCTGACCTGACACATCCGGGACTCTTAGTGACGTTGCCACGACGCTTCGTTCATTCAACGGCAGACGGGGGAGGAGACTGGTAGGTGGTGCCATTGCGCAGGCGTAAGAGGAATCGGTCGCACCAAAAGTGGCGGGAAAGAAGTAGCGTTGAGGCTTCTCTTTAGGATGATCGGCGAACTACTGGGAATAGCGCAGGAGATAGCAGGGACGAAGGAAAATAATCAAAGGTGGGGTCATGTTTTGGCATCGCATCGAAAGTAGTATTCGATATTAACAGCACACCCGATTTTAATGTAGCGGTTACTATGACGCTAAGTTACAAATAAGGTGCTGTCCAAATACAATTCATAAACACGTTTTTAACTATCTTCTAAAACATTTCAGATATTTATTGTCAAGGATCACGGTGCTACCCAGAAGTGAAGACTGTTACCTGAGATCTTTGTGAGATCCTGGCTTCCCTATGGAATAGAATAGAATTTTATTGGCCAAGTGTGATTGGACACACAAGTAGTTTGTCTTTGGTGCATATAATCTCATTTTACATAAAAATATAAAATATGTTCGTCAAGAATCATAAGATACAACACTTAATGAAATGGTCACCTACCATCAAAAACATCATCAAAAAAGCACAACAAAGAATGTTCTTTCTGCGCCAGCTCAGGAAACGCAAACTGCCCAAGGAGCTGCTGATACAGTTCTACAGAGGAATTATTGAGTCTGTCATCTGCACCTCTATAACTGTGGTTTGGTGCTGCAACCCAACAGGACCGACACAGACTTCAGAGGACAATCAGAACTGCAGAAAAAGCAATTGCTGCCAGCCTGCCTTCCATTGAGGACCTGTATACTGCACGAGTCAAAAAGAGGGCGGGGAAAATATTTACTGACCCCTCACAATCCTGGACACAAACTGTTTCAATTCCTACCCTCAAAACGTCGCTACAGAGCACTGCACACCAAGACAACTGGACACAAGAACAGTTTTTTCCCGAACGCCATCACTCTACTAAACAAATAATTCCCTCAACACTGTCAGACTTTCTACTAAATCTGCACTTCTATTCTACTAGTTTTTCTCATCCTTCCTTTCACCCATTTCCTCCCATGTTGACTGTATGACTGTAACTTGTTGCTTATATCCTAAGATTTTGCTTCTTCATTGCTTATTTGACCCCTATGACAATCATTAAGTGTCGTACCACATGATTCTTGACAAATGTATATTTTATTTTATGTATGCTGAGAGCATATGCACCAAGACAAATTCCTTGTGTGTCCAATCACACTTGGCCAATAAAATTTTATTCTATTCTATTCTTCTATTCTATTCTATTAATGATAGTCCAGGTACAAAAAAGCAATCAAATCATACTAGGAACCAGTCAATATACTGTAAATTGTAGGGATACAAGCAACAAAGTTACAGTCATGCAGTCATTTGTGGGAGGAGATGGGTAATGGGAACAATGAGAAGTTTAATAATAGTGCAGACTTAGTAAATAGTTTGACAGTTGAGGGAAATTTTTAGGGAAAATCTGTTCTTATGTGTAGTTGCTTTGGTGTGCTGTGCTCTATAGCATTTTTTGAGGGTAGGTGTTGAAGCAGTTTGTGTCCAGGATGTAAGGGGTCTGTAAAATATTTTCACAGATGTCTTTGACTCGTGCAGTATACAGGTCATCAATGGGAGGCAGGTTGATAGCAATCGTTCTTCTGCAGTTCTGATTATCCTCTAAAGTCTGTGTCGGCCTTGTTGGGTTGCAGAACCATACCAGAGAGTTATAGAGATGCAGATGACAGACTCAATAATTCCTCTGTAGAACTGTATTAACAGATCCTTGGCCAGTTTGAACTCCCTGAGTTGGTGCAGAAAAAACATTCTTTGTTGTGCTTTTTTGATCGTTTTTTTGATGTTAGGTGTCCATTTTATATCTTGTGATATGGTCAAATCTAGAAATTTGAAGATCTCTACTGTTGATACTATGTTCTCTAGTATTGTAAGAAGTGAAAGTGTGGACAGATTTCTCCTAAACCTGGGTTCTCAACCTCTGAGGGTTGAACAACCGTTTCACAGGGGTCACCTAAGACCATGGGAAAAGACAAATTTCCCATGGTGTTAGGAACTAAAGCTTCTATTCTGGTGCCTTGGAACATATTTTTACAATCCAACCAATCAGGCATTTATAGCGGGGATGTCCCTCTGACCTTCCTGCCAATCAGCTTAAAGTCTGTTAGGATAATTGGGGCTAGACTTATGGTTGAGGGTCACTACAACATGAGGAACTGTATTAAGGGGTTGCAGCATTAGAAAGGTGAGAACCACTGTCCTAAAGTCTACCACCCTGTCTACGGTTTTGAGTGTGTTCAGTTCCAGATTGTTCCGGTCGCCCCACAAAGTTAGTAGTTCAACCTCTTGTCAGTATCCTGCTCTAGAGAAGGATTCCCTTGTCTTCCTCATGGAACAGTCTCTACCTGAAAGAGCAGCTCCTATGCCACTGGATTTTGGCAAGGCTGTGAAGACCTGGCTGTTATCCCAGGAATTTGTCTGAATATTAGCATCTGAAACTAATAGCTTTGGAGTTTTATTGAACCTTGCTGTATTGTCCTAAATTTTAGGCTTCATTATTAGCATTTTAAAAGGTGATGGTGTTGTAAACATGGCTGTCTAGGCCCTTTTTTAAACTTCAGAAAAACGTGCATTTTTCTTGTACTGTCCTTGCAATCAGAAGCCAATTGTAACAATCTCACAACCTTTTTCTTATAGTCTGACTAAGAAGCAAAATTAACCTTTTTAAGAGTACTTGAAGAAACACTGTTCAGCATTCTGGTAAAACTCATAATCCATTTCATACCAAATGAAAGAATTTTCAAGCATGCAGAACTTAATATTAAGAGTGAAAAAGACTTTAAAGCTATAGCATTTTTTCTTTTTCTCAATACATTTGTGACAGACATTTGCATTTTTTCCTTAAATATTGATCAAGTTGGAGTAATAAACCAAATGGGAATATTTGGATGAACATTGCAAGATTAATTTAATGCTCTCAAAGCTAATAGATTTGGTATCCAAATGCCACTACTGTGTTACCATGCTATTACAATCACAATCTTTATTTTATTTAAGAATAAATGTATTTTTGTTTACCTGTCTTTCTACTTGTTGAATGGTTTGCTTAATACCACACAAACATTCCTACTTGTATAATAGAGTCATATTCTTTCTCCAGCTGAAAAATGAGGAGGAAAAATTCCTGTGTCCTTGTTAAGGCATCACTGCTACAATTGGACCCTATTTCTTGAGGAGGAGGAGTTGCCTAAAGGTTTTGGCTGCTGCTGCCCTTTCTGTTGAAATATCAAAAAACTTGGCTATAGGTTTTCTATAAACTAGGTTTGGGGTGTTATTTTTTGTTTCTTATAAGCAAATTTTGTTTCTCTTCTGAACAGAACGCTTTTACCTTCCTTGGGACCCTGAATAGTTGAATTTACTGTCTACATTCATGTTTGTTGTATTGCCACAGACAAAACTGTTAATATCTCCACTGCTCTATGTTTATTTTTAGTGTTTGCCATGCTACAGATGCCTTATGGTAGCTGAGAGGAATCTTAACCTCAGGCTGCCAAATTGCTCACGCAGACCAGGTGGTTTCATTATTGGATGCACTTCGCTGTTTTATGAAAGGCAATCACTTTGCTGATCTGAATGTTAATTAATCTTTCCATCTATGTTTAAAGTTATTTCTGCTATTGCTTATGATAATTTTTTTTTTCAGATGCTGGGATTGCTACTTGCAATATCTCTATGATAGAATAGAAAAACTGAATTCTTTATTGGCCAAGTATGATTGGACACATAAGGAATTTGGCTTCGGTCATAAGTTCTCAGTGTACATAAAAGCTATAAGTGTATCTTGATATAGTTCTTCATGGTTCCCAATGGGTGACCAATTTCCCTACATACTTTTCTTCATCTTCTGACTCACCAATTAAGCGTGAAAGAACATTGTGGTGTTGAAACTATTACAGACCGGCTTATTCCTGGAACTTTTGTGCAAATTTCCAGGAGCTTCTAGATGAAGTGGGCAGGAGGGGGGGCAGTTGGATTGCTTCTCTGCTAGTTCAGTGGATCCATGGCTGAGCAAATGAATTAACTGCCAAACAGTTCCTGTTCTTACAGAAGCAGCACTGAGAACTGTGGACAGCAATGGAAGCTACAGTTGCCCTGAGTTATCAGTTCCAGCAAGGAAAATTTATACTGCTTAAAGTTTCCATCATAGGACTCTCAATCCAATCTTGGAGAATGTACTCCAGATTTTTGTTACCCAACCCACTGTCCTTGTGGAAAGAAAGATCCTTGGATTCTTCACAGATGGAGATTGTCAGATTCTTGGAACTTGCCACAAATAATCTTTGTGGACTTTCTACTTTTAAAAAGCACATGATTTCCTTGGTTCTTTGCTTATTTTGCTACTTTTTTTCTGTCTGGGTCCCCCCAGACGCCAACACCAACCAAAAAGAGTATCCAGACACACTGGTAAAAAGCAAAGGCAGTTTATATAATTGAAAGCAAACACGGGTAACAAAAACTGTTCTTACAGACAGGAACACTATAAAGCTTCACAGAGGTTTCACGAAGGCCAGGCAATAAAACAGGATTCTTGCTGGCAAAAACAACTCTGGAGATAATAAAACCCACGCCTCCCCCAAGTCTTCCAGGCTTCTAGGCCACAAGCCAAGATCAGAGATGCCAAGAATCGAAGCAAGGTCACAGGACTCCCAGTTGATAACTCTCCACAAGACTGTAAGGGTGGGCCTGCCTTTTCAACCCTGCTGAGGAGAACCACACCCAAACCCAGCTGTTGCCAATTCAGGGATGGAAATACCTTTCTAATTGGCCCCTTCTTTGAGCTGCCCGTCTCTGCCTCATGTCTATTATAGCCTGTGCGTCTTCATCCAATGAATCCAGGCTACTAGCTGGGGAGAGCCCCCCCCCGGGGGTCTCAGGCTGCTCTCCCTCCTCCTCCTGACGTTCCTCTCCCCCGTCTGCCTGGTCCTCCCCCTCCTGGTCACTGTCCTCCTCCTCTGGGCATGGATCCGGCAGAGCTCCAGCTGGTCCCTGAGAAGCCTCAGGCTGAATCACAACACTTTTACGATATTTTTTATGTTGCAAATGAAGATGGGATAGGAGGAGAGGGCAAAATTCCTATTCATTCCAAGCAGCATGTAATTGGTAATTCTGGCTTGTAAAATAAAATTGTATTACTTCTTGGAGATTAAATATCCCCTTTTTCTTGTGCTGTAAGTACTGATTAGTGGGTAAATCACATTATTGCATTTGATTTCAATATAATGCAGGAACACTCCAATGTCCCAATTTTTTTCAAAGGACATCAGTTGCTCAAATACACAAGTTGTGTTTCTGCCATACTTGTATTAATCCAACTAATTATGAAACAACTTGGATTCACTATTAAAATGCAAACCTGCACAGGGCAAATAACATAACAATGGCACTTAGCCAAGATAATTTTTGTTTGTATGCAAAAACACATTTTAGAACTAAACAATAATTTCTGAAAATCCTTGTTTATACATTACCTGCAAGTTTTAAGACAGATAAAACTCAGCTGGAAAGATGTAATATAATGCATAATTTGCATCTTGTATACGTTATCTAGAATCATATTTTCTATTTAAGTCTATCCAATGAGGATCTTTTACTGTTTGATTTTTTGTTTTTTGTTTTTGGATCGGTGGATGGCCAAATAAATTGGCTAATATGCAGGAATAGTACAAGTTTACATGTGTGTGTGCGTGAGAGAGAGAGAATTTGAACGGAAATGTCTTTACCTATACATCAGTAATTGCCAAGGTTGGTTAGTGAAGTTCTTTAACTAGAACATACTTTACTTTCTTTTTATGATTGCAATGGATTTTTAAAGCATGCAAATTATTGTATTTAGTGTGCTCTCTTAATCCAAGCCATGGATTTCCAAAATCATGGTTTATGGTGAGACTACTACATTAACTGCAAATATTCAGACTGTTACAGGCAGTAGTGAGTTGGGTTTACAGTACAGTATCTGTATTTATCTGCTGCCATTTACTGCTTGACCGGATTTTTGAAGTGGTGAAAGCCTCTACCCCTGTTAATGTATTTATTTAAATTCATAATCAATTAAAATGTGAAATCTAGCAGAGTTAATTACTGCATGTTATAGCAGAATTAAATTATTGTTGTAAAGGTTTACCATTTAAAAATGATTAAATGACAACTGTGGGGATCTGTCTTTAAAACATTAAAGGCCATTATAAATGGCATCTTTTCACATAGTATTGGAAAGAAAATTTCTTTCCAATACATGGCCAGTTGACATTGGCCAGGAACAGAAAAATCATTCAAATGGGGCAAATTCAACCCTTCTATGCCTGAAAGAAACCCAGAACTCACCATTTCTTGCTTTCTAGGCCAGCATCTTAACATTCACAATACCAAATTACATCATTTGCATTATTTGCCTAACTGACATAAGAGACATCATAGATAGGAGAAATCTGTTAAATGAGAGTTTAATGGTGTGTGGGTGTGGGTGTGAACACAGACGTACACTATGTAATATTTGGAAAGAAGGCATCTTGTGCAAAGATTTCAGAAACTTGTTACTTTGAAATAAATCTTAGATAAATAAAGGCAATCCTACTTACAAAAGTTTGTTTAGTGATCCTTCAAAGTTACAGTGGCACTTTTAGGAAGATCATACAATTGAGTAAAAGTCATGTAACAAATGTTTCACTCAGCAACAGAAATTTGGGGCTCAGTTGTGATCTTAAGTCGAGGACTACCTCTATGTGGACATATTTATCTGATTAAGAAGATAAACATACTTTCAAAGTTATGCTTGATGCCTGACAAACATATCTAAACAGTTTTCTTTCTTTTTTTACACATATTATTCATTTTTATTAATATAAAATGCTTTTGGGTGAAGGATGGTACATGGAAAAATTGTCACCCAATTACTAATGAAGGTGGTTCCCTTCACTATAGAAAGTCAAGCTGATTATTTAGCATTATTAGCTCACATTTTTTTCAGTCCTTTTTTGTTGTGCTTCTTCGCAAAGCGCATATTCCTCAGGAATTTGGGATCCACCCCCTTCAAAGATTCATATCTTTGTGACCTGGGTTTCTTAATGCCGTTTCTGTGCCATTTGCGAGATTGATTGTGTGTAGTATGGTTCTTGGACTTGGCCATGGCTAAATACGTCCACCGAAGTTCAAGCCAAAAAACCTAAACAGTTTTCTTAATAGGCATTATGGAAATACTGTTTCATTGGGATGTTTTTCTTTTCTAATGACTCCAATTTTGACTAAAAGTGTTTGGGAATTGCCAGGAGATCCCAAGCTCTAAAGCCTGCACCACTTGTAGTTTAGGAGATCTTTCAGATCTGCCCATTCCTACAATTTGCTTAGGCTATTTATCTAAGTAATTGTCAACATAGAACCTTGTTATCTCTATTTATAGGATTTTGACAGGAGTATAATTGTCTTCACCAGAAAAAGAAATGCTTTCAGTTCAGTAGTGATCAAAGGAACAATTATTTATCCATATCTGTTTATAATAATAGAAACTTCAACTGAATATAATGCAACTTGCTTCTATATAGACGTGTGTTGGATTGAGTAATTAGTCATCATGCAAACAGAAAGTTCAACCGTGATTATTATACTGAATAATAAAAAATAATTTTGACATACTCAGTTTTTGTGCTGCACTGCACCAGTACATTACTGTTTCTATCTTTTTTATGGAAGTGTTACTTGCCTGGAACTTATGTTAGGATTATCAGATTTAATGTCAGATTGCCAAGTAACACCCCCAACTAGAGAAGACTATGAGGCAAGTGATTCCTCAAAGTTCTTTTATTAGAGATGTCTTATTGGCACATCTGGTAATATCCGAATGTGAAAAGTTTCAGGTTTTCCCCACCAAAAGAAAGTCAAAGATCCATCCCCTGAACCTACAAGTCCATCACATGGTCCAATCATTTCAATGTCCCAACTGGAGATGGCCCCTAGTCACTCCCATCCAGGTGCAGCCTGAGTGTCTTTAACTCCCATAGAAAAGAGTGTGGTTATGGCTAATCCTCCGCCAGCTCCTTTCAATCCCCTCTCCCATTTCCCCAGGCGCTAAATGAGGCAGTCCTGAAGCTCCACTGAAAAAAATAGCTTCCAGGACTGCTACTTAAATTTGCTTGATACTAACCTTTTGCTATTCCACAATAAAATGTTACAATAAGACAACTGAGACTTATTTCATTTTTATAAAAATGTATATATGATTGACTTAGGGGTTGGAAACTTTCCAAGTAGAATTGTTCCAGAGACATGAGGAAAAATGGTTTTATTTCTTCATTAATGGACAATTTGCTGCTAGAACCTAGTGATGATATGTGTCATCAAGTCATTTTTGACTTCTGGGGTTTATGTAGCATTTTTCCATGATGATCAATCTCTTACCTGTCCTTTCAGTTTTTTCAGCAATGACAACAGCAAAGTCATTTTAATTTTATTTATGGTACTCAAACAATTTATGTACTGTTTTGATCATTGGTCTAAATAATGTTCATAACTGTGGCTAAACATTAATTAAATATATGAAAATGGACAAAAATCAGTAAAAACATTAAAACAGTACTATAATATTATAAACATTAAAAACTTTTGCTAAAGTATGTTTAGCAACAGGCTTTGAAATCTTGCTAATTCCCATGGCATTGTCTTGTCTAAGTTCATTGGCTATTCAATTTTTATAAATCAGGCCAAAATTATTTTCTTATCAATTGGTGTTCCAATTTTTTTTACTTCCTGAAGCTGAATTAGGGCAATGAAATAAATAATCTATAATTTCCTTGGACTAAAGGTAGAAACCTATATGGGCTATTGGGAAATTGTCCCTCTGTAGTTGCTGATGCCACTTACTGGAGTTGTAATTTTGTAAGTTTTTATCAACTCGTATACAGTATTTATTTTTCTTCTGCTTTCTCAAAAGGTCATTAATGAAGTTATTTACAATAACAATTACATAATAAAATAAACCATAAAATAAAACAGAAGCAAATACTGCAGTTGGTTGATTACATGCTGTTAAGTCATTGTCAACTCTTAGCAATCACATAGGTATTTTTTTTAATGATATGTCCTAAGTAATCTGTCAGGTCATTCAATGGTGTAACCATCACCTATGTAACCAAGCCCATCGTCCTTGCCACTACTCATTCTTTCCTTCTCTTTCCTGCATCTTTCTCAGCATTAGAACATTCTCCAAAGAGCTAGATCTTTGCATAATGTCCACATTAGGATAATTTGAGCCTAGTCATTTGTGCCTAAAGTGAAAAATCTGAGTTGATTTATTCAGTGATCCATTAGTTTGTTTTCTTGCTGTCCTGAGTATTCCCAGGAATCTTAACCAAAACCAAAGTTGAAAACATTCTGCTGTCTCAAAACTTTTGCTTCTATAGACTTACTAGAAATACCATTGCTTATAGTATGCTCATCTTTTTAGATATACAGTAGTCCCTTGCTATACCGCGCTTCACCTACTGCGGCTTCACTTCATCGAGGGTTTCTGAGGAAGTCGATCGGCAGGTTTTTAAAAAAAAAAAATATATATCTAAAATTGTAAATACTGTATTTAAATACTGTATCTAAAATAAATACTGTGTGGGAAGGGTTTATAAACACTTAAAACAATGAAAACTTACCAAACAATTACAATATAAATACTTAAATAAGTACTATCAGTCGATAAATTCCCCATCGCGGATTTCACCTATCGCGGCCAGGTCTGGAACGTAACACCAGCAATAGGTGAGGGACTACTGTAGACCCAACACAGCATGTTAAAATCTTTTCCAAGGCTTTCATGGCTGCTCTACCAATTGCTAGTCTCCTGGGTACTTCTTGACCAAGTCAGACGTATTTTCAGTATACAATATAACACCAGTATCTATAATATCTCAGTCTCCAGTGAGTATCATTGCAATCAGTACTTTAAAAAATGTAAAAATAAAATTATCCCATACAAGGACTTTGCAGGTTAATAATGGGAAAAGTTTAAGTTTTATTGGATTTATATGTCGTCCCTCTCCGAAAATTCGGGGCGGCTAACAGCAATCATAGACAATATACAATAATAATCCAATACTAAAAGCAAATTAAAACCCCTTAATATAGAAAACCAAACACACATACAAACATACTATGCATACCATTGTAACGGCCTAGGGGGAGAACAAATCTTAATTCCCCCATGTGCATGTCCATGCTGCTACCCTTCAAAAGGACCTTGATCATTTAGCTGAATGGCCAACAACTGGCAACTTCAAATATCAACCAACAAATGCTCTGTCTTACACATTGGTATAAAGAATCAGAATACTAAATACATACTTGGAAGTAACGAACTCATAGCTAACCCTCACCCTGTCAAAGACCTTGGAGTACTCATATCCAATGACCTAAGTGTCAGAGCTCACTGTAACAACATTGCTAAAAGAGCACTAAGAGTTACAAACCTAATCTTACGTAGCTTCTCCAGAAACACTGATCTACTAACCAGACTACACAAAACATTCATCAGACCAATACTCAAATACAGCTCACCTATATGGAACCCACATTGCGTAACTGACATTGACACAATTGGGGGAGTCCAGAAATAGTTCATAAGAAGAGTCCTTCACTCCTCTCGAAACAAACTACCGAACTTCTCCAGACTTCAAATACTACGGCTAGACAATGTACAACTATGTCGCCTCCGAACTGATGTTCATAAGATCATACATCATAATGCCCTTCCTGTTAGTGGCTACTTTACCTTCAACAACAACACCAGAGCACGTAATAGATACAAACTTAATGTAAATCGCTCCAAACTTGACTGCAGAAAATATGACTACAGCAACTGAGTGATCAATGCCTGGAACTCGCTACCTGATTCTCTGGTTTCATCCCCGAAGCCCAACGTTTTCAACCTTATTAATTAATTAATTATTTATTTATTTATTTATTTATTTATTTATTTGTATGCCGCCCCTCTCCGTAGACTCGGGGCGGCTAACAACAATAATAAAAAACAGCATATAACAAATCTAATATTTAAAATAACTAAAAACCCTTATTAAAAACCAAACATACACACAAACATACCATGCATAAATTGTATAGGCCTAGGGGGAAGGAATATCTCAATTCCCCCATGCTTGACGACAGAGGTGGGTTTTAAGGAGCTTATGAAAGGCGAGGAGGGTGGGGGCAATTCTGATCTTTGGGGGAAGCTGGTTCCAGAGGGCCGGGGCTACCACAGAGAAGGCTCTTCCCCTGGGTCCCGCCAGACGACATTGTTTAGTTGACGGGACCCGGAGAAGGCCCACTTTGTGGGACCTAACTGGTTGCTGGGATTCGTGCGGCAGAAGGCGGTCCCAGAGATATTGTGGTTCGATGCCATGAAGGGCTTTATAGGTCATAACCAACACTTTGAATTGTGACCGGAAACTGATCGGCAACCAATGCAGACTGCGGAGTGTTGGTGTAACATGGGCATATTTAGGGAAGCCCATGATTTAAATTATCTACTGTTGATCTCCCCTTTTCTAAGAGGTCTGTAAGGAGTGTGTATAAGTGCACTGTTGTGTCTATCGTCCCTGTCCTATTCTTTTTATCACTTCTTTATACTTCGTTATGTTAATACAAACTACAATTCTAGACTTGTATGACAAATATATAAATAAAATAAATAAATAAAATAAGCATTGATACAATATATGAGTTGCGTGGCATACAAATTTGAATAAATAAACAAATAAATTTTGCCATGTACCGGGAACCTTTTAGACCGGGGGTCTCAAACTCATGGCCCGCGGGACAATAGTTTGCGGCCCCACCTCAAAATCAAAGTGTAATGTTAGTGCGTCTCGAATGTAAGGTAACCAGGGGGGTGGGGACAACCCCAGATCGGCAAAGCAAGCAGCCTCGGGAAAGCCACCCGCCCCGCTCCTGTCTTCTGTTAGAGGGTGGCCGACTTGAGGGTGCTTGCGCAAGGCGGCCTTTTGGGCAGAAAGCGCACCGTGGTTCCTCCCCTTTAGTCGCGAAACCTGCTTCTCTTTTCCCCCTGCAGGTTGCTGCCACCGCCGGCGCCCCAATGTGCCTCGTGGCCAGCACTGCTGCAGCGGGTGAGGCCTGTAGCTCGGGCTCTCCTCCCTGCCCGCCTGCTTCTTCGGCTTTTCCGGGCAAAGGCGGTGGGTCCGACCGGTGAACATAAAAGCGGGGTGGGGTGTTTTAGATCAGGGAGGGTAGGGTATCTCAACCTTGGCTGCTTTAAGACTTATGGACTTCAACTCCCAGAATTCTCCAGTCAGCTATGCTATGGCTATTCCTCAGCTATGCCGGCTGAGGAATTCTGGGAGTTGAAGTCCACAAGTCTTAAAGTGGCCAAGATTGGAGAGCTCTGGTTTATAGAAAAAAAGAGAGAGGAAGGTAAAGAGAGAAAGAAAGAGGGACAGAGAGAGAGAGAAAGGGACATAATGAACATAATGAAATGAAAAATGAAATGAAAAAATTGATGTTCTGTTCGCAAAGACTATACACTTGTACTGTTTGGGTCATTTTAGACCTGGACTAAAAGAAGGCTTTTCTTCAAGTGGAAAATCTGATGCGGCCCAGCCTCACCCAGGCTCTGCCTCCAGCGGCCCCCGAATAAATTGAGTTTGAGACCCCTGTTTTAGGTTATCTGAGAAGAAGTGATTACTTTCTGCCTTTCTGGGAGCAAAATCCTTGCAAATCCCTTTTGTTTGCTATACATGAGGTAGGACTAAATGGAGATGGCCTATAGTGACAAGGTCCCTTTCCATACTGTATTGGAATTTTCAAACTTTTTTTCAGGCTGTGGAACTTTTAGTTAAAGAAAAATATCAAAAGAGGTATTTTCCACCTCTAAACATACAGTAATGAATTATTATGAACACAAACAAGAAATACATAGTGAAGCATCTGTTGAATGTCAGGTGACAATGTACTTTTGAGAAATTGCTGTGGACAATTAGTGTCCACATGAGAGCCAACAAAATCTTCTATTTCCTACTTCCTATCCTGTGACTGGTATTTATAAATCATCTAGGCCAGTAGTGGCAAACCTTCTTGAGACTGAGTGCTGAATGACAACCCAACACCCACTTATTTATCTCCGAGTGCCAATAGGGCAAATTACCATATTTTTCAGACTATAAGATACACCAAGATTGTGAAGAGGTAAGTAAGAAAAAAAAATGTTCCCCCCTGTCCCACCCCTTGGGAGTACTTTGCAGGCCTCTCAAACCCTCTGCACACCCGTTTTTTGCAAAAATGGGTGAAAAACAGGCACATTTTTGCAAAAAGGGCACACAAAGGGTTTGGGAGATCTCTGAGTGCTTCAGAGAGCTTGGGTAAGGCACATGTCCACGTGTCCACATGGCTTCTGCTTAGGAAATGCACAACTAGCAGCAGCTGTAGCATTCCACCAGTAGTAAGAGCTGAAAGGGACCTTGGAGATCTCTGCAACATCTCCCCCACTCAGTCACATGAACCTCTCCAGGCACAAGTGGGTGAATTTTGTGGCTCCTGGTGTTTTCTGTGGGAAATGTCTTCCTTCGTTTCTTCCTTTTTCTTTCTCTTTCCCTCTTTTACCTCTCTCTCATTCTCTCCCTCCAGGTCTCTCTCCTTTCTGTGCACCTCTCCCCTTCTCTCTCTCATTTGTTTCCCTTTTCTCACTCTCATTCTCTCCCTCCAGGACTCTCTCATTCTTTTTTGGGGGGGGAAGGGGTATAATTTTTTTTTATTTTTTTCCTCTATACCTTACAGAAATACAAGTTCACATACCTTCAAATTAGAATACAATGCAATATAGTATCAATTGCTAAATTCTTAATCAAAATTCTTAACTATCTGTTTTGTTTTGGTATACATCATTTATCTTGCGCTACCTCTTTTTCTAATTTTGACATCTGAATTTTAAAGATTGTTTTCTGTTCTTATTCGGGTTCAAAATACTATTAGCTATTAAAATTTCTCGTGGCTATTTGCTTTTTCCTACTAATACTATGCCATAGTATTATGGTACAGTATTAGTATTTGTATTAGTCCATCTGTCTGTCCATCACCCTGGGGGGGGAATTATTGACCCCCTCAGAGAGGCTTCGCAACTTGGGCGTCCTCCTCGATCCACAGCTAACTTTAGAACACCATCTTTCAGCTGTGGCGAGGGGGGCGTTTGCCCGAGTTCGCCTGGTGCACCAGTTGCGGCCCTATTTTGACAGGGAGTCTTTGCTCATGGTCACTCATGCCCTTATCACCTCGAGGTTCGACTACTGCAATGCTCTCTACATGGGGCTACCTCTGAAGAGTGTTCGGAAACTTCAACTTGTCCAAAATGCAGCCGCGCGAGCAGTCTTGGGCCTTCCAAGAAATGCCCAAATCTCACCATCACTCCGTGGACTGCATTGGCTACCAATCAGTTTCCGGGCACAATTCAAAGTGTTGGTTATGACCTATAAGGCCCTACATGGCACAGGACCAGATTATCTCCGAGACCGCCTTCTGCCACACAAATCCCAGCGACCGGTGAGGTCCCACAGAGTCGGCCTCCTTAGGATCCTGTCGACCAAACAATGTCAGTTGGCAGGACCTAGGGGAAGCGCCTTCTCTGTGGGAGCCCTGGCCCTCTGGAATCAACTCCCCCCAGACATTCGCACTGCCCCCTCCCTCCTTGCCTCCCGAAAGAGCTTAAAAACTCATCTTTGCCGCCAGGCTTTGGACTCTTAGATCTTCCCCTGACCACTGAATGCCTTAAGTATGATTGCTGAATGTTTGGTTAACAAGTTAAATTTTTAGGTTAATCTTCTCTTTTTAATTGTTTTTAATATTTTAGTACTAATTGGATTATATTATTGTTCTGTTTTTATATATGTTGTGAGCCGCCCCGAGTCCTCGGAGAGGGGTGGCATGCAAATCCAATAAAATAAAAATAAAATAAATAAAATAGTGCTTCAGTCCGTTTCTTATATTCTTACTTATCTCATTCATATTTTTAAACCCTCATTTTAATATGATTGCTCTTTATGAGGAAAGTTCCAAATTTACTTCTCTTCATACAACAAGAAAAACAATGGTTCATATCATGCCTTTGATCTAATTATAACAATAGCAATACAGGGGGGAGGAACGATTATTATTAAGAATTTAAATTATCTTCTTTCTGTGCTTAAACATTATATCATTCCTTTCATTTTACAAATATATCATTTCCAATTTAGCAATCTTAATTATAGTGTAACGTATTTTTCTATTTATGTTTCATTGAAAGTATCTTCCAGTATCAATCCCAGTACAATAATAATTTTCTCTAATCTATATATTTTTCACTGTCGTTTCCAGTGTAATAATCTTCCCTAATCTATACCTTCCACTGTAAAACCCAGTGTAATATTCTTCCCCCATCTTTTTTCCATCTCTGTCTCCTCTGTGTGTAAGTGTGTGTTCACTCGGACCATTTCCAAAAACAGGTGAGGACTGGGTTTTTTTTCTCTTCTTCTTTGGAGGCGTGGGGGCTATGGCTCCAGAGGCTGTGGCGCCCCCGCCAAGAAAAGAGAATGACCAGAGGACTGGCAGGGGTGGGTGTGGTCCCCAGAGCTAAGAACAGGAGAAGCCCAGGGGAAGGGGAAGCTGCAGCAGCGGCTATCTTGGCTTGGAAAGCCGGATCAAGAGTGGCAGGTGAAACATCTGTGCCATGCCAATCCCGGTGGAATCGGCTGCAATGCCAAGCAAGCTGCTGCCCACCTGGTTTGCACCCCCTGCCCCCCACTGACTCACAGCCATAGTGCATCTGCCTCAGGCAAGTGGGGACTAGGAATGCAAGTTGGGTGGGTGGCAGCTTGCTTGGCGCTGCGACTGATTCCACCGGAATTGGTAGCATGCGGGGCACAGAGATTTCGGACGCTGCTCCCAATCCAGCTTTCCTCACCAAGATAGCCACTGCTGAAGCTTCAGTCGCCGCACAGAGTGATTGCCAGGCAGAAGGGGTGCAGGATCAGGGCACTCCTCGGCGGCACGCAGGGGCTGAAGCTGCAGTAGCGGCTATTTTGAGCACAGAGAGCTGGGTTGGAAGCAGCGGCCAAATCCACTGCGCCCTGTGCCCTGCCAACTCCAATGGAATTGGCCATATCACCGAGCAAGCTGCCGCCCGCCCGCCTTGTGCCCCGCCCGCCACCGCTGACTAACAACCATAGTGTGGCTGCTGTGGGCAGCTTGCTTGACGCCGCGGCTGATTCCATCAGAATTGGCAGCACGTGTGGCACAGATTTCGGCCGCCGCTTCCGACCCGACTCTTGTGTTCAAGATAGCTGCTGCTGTAGCTGCAGCCCCTGCGCCCATTCTGCCCGGCAGCCGCTCAATTGCTGTGCGGCGGCTGAAGCTGCAGCAGCGGCTATCTTGGAGTGGAAAGCCGGATCAGGACCGGCGGTCCAAACCTCTGCACCCTGCATGCTGTCAATCCCAGTTGCTTAGGATGCTAACAACGACAAACTGGAAGTGCCTTTTTCCAAACTTTCAGTTTGTTTGTTGGCCGATTTTTTTTGCTCCCAGAGTTTCAGGGCCTTTTTCAAAGCTGAAAATCAACTGGCTAGCTCACATGGGCGCTAGAGCTGAAACCTGGCAAAGTGTCATGTGCCCTCCGATATGGCTCCGTGTGCCAGGAGTGCCATAGGTTCGCCATCACGGATCTAGGCAATATGATACATATATTGTAGTTGGTTTGAAAAATTGCAGCAAACTTTGTGAATTTTCACAGGTCTACCGTTATGTCATTTTGACAGCTTTTGGTGTCCTTAAATTTATTTCTAAATCAATGTCCTTGAAAGCCATGGCATGCATGGGTTTTTAACATCTTCTTAATATTCACTTTCTCTTCAGTTTTTAATTATTTTCCTTCTCCATTTTTCCCTTTCAATTTGCTAAAAACGTAGAAATGTAATTAGATGAAGCCTGGGCTGCAAGAAAGCTGCCAGCAGTTCTACATCATGATTAAATATATCAGCCCTTTCTTTACTGACCAAAAAAGAAAAAAGAAAAAAAGAATTCAAACAGATTTCTTGCAATTATCTCCCTGTTATCCAGGAAAGAATCAGTAACACGTACAGATAGTCTTATTGAAAATGCAGCACTAATTAAAAACTCATATAAGCTCCTGATGATCAAGGCAATACAAAAACCATATATTTAATTATTTCCTCTATTTGCTAATCTTTGTTTTAGCAAAACAGGGGGGGGGAATCCAAACAAAACCACACTGCTTTCACTGGAGGGACTTGATAGGACTTTTATCTATGCAACAGTCAAACAGACAATGGAAGCTCAATTTGATTCACCTCTTATGCCATTGGGAAAATTTTGCAAATTATTTTCTGAAGGTAATCTTAAAAAGGAATGTTTTGCTATATTCAAAAACAGCTTTCAGAAGACTTTCATTTTAGATACATTTCCCTCCCCATCATAGTGCCTAATTTATAAAAAGAGGTGCAACGTAACTCATATTATGGCATCGGACCAGAATATCTCCGAGACCGCCTCCTGCCGCACGAATCCCAGCGACCGATTAGGTCCCACAGAGTGGGCCTTCTCCGGGTCCCGTCAACTAAACAATGTCGGTTGACGGGTCCCAGGGGAAGAGCCTTCTCTGTGGCGGCACCAGCTCTCTGGAACCAACTCCCCCCGGAGATTAGAACTGCCCCTACTCTTCCTGCCTTCCGAAAACTCCTTAAGACCCACCTTTGCCGTCAGGCATGGGGAAACTAAACATCTCCCCTGGGCACGTTAAATTTATATATGGTATGTTTGTGTGTGTGTTTGCTATTACATGGGGTTTTCTTAAATCGTTAAATATTTTAATTAATTGGATTGTTGTGACTGTTTTACTTGTTGTGAGCTGCCCCGAGTCTTCGGAGAGGGGCGGCATACAAGTCCAACTAACAAATAAATAAATAAAATAAATTATATGTCCCCAAAGGATCTCACCTGTTTTTTTTTACTTCCATATGTTATAAAACTGATTGTCAAATAAGCCATATCTCAGATTACCTGTACTTTATTTCCATGACATTCCATGCTAATGTCAGATCCAATCTAGGCATTGCAAGGACATAGGTGTCTTGTGAAATATCAGTTACAGAAACTGCAACCCGGGTAATCCACATGACATTGCGCAACGGGCATTCTGACTGTCCTGAAAAAGGTGCAATGTCAGAATGACCCATTTGGGGAACATTCTGTTTAGCCTTGTTTGCAATGGCTAGGCAAACTGATTTCTCGGATTTTGCTGAACTGTGATTCTCCGTATCCATTATTGTCAACTACAATGAGAGGATTTGCTGGGAGTCAAGGTTCTTCAACATTGGCGGAGCTGTAGCTGCACTGACTGATGGTGGACCTTCAGGATTTCAGAATGGAATTGTTCCTAACCCTGTCTGCCAGAAATTGAATAAATGTTCTGTTGGACAGGGAGTCATTGCTCACAGTCGCTCATGCCCTCATCCCCTCGAGGTTCGATTACTGCAACGCTCTCTACATGGGGCTACCTTTGAAAAGTGTTGGGAAACTTCAGATCGTGCAGAACGCAGCCGCGAGAGCCATCGTGGGGCTTCCAAGATTCACCCACGTTTCTTCAACTCTCCGTGGCTTGCATTGGCTGCCGATCAGTTTCCGGTCACAATTCAAAACGTTGGTCATGACCTTTAAAGCCCTACATGGCATTGGACCAGATTACCTCCGGAACCGCCTGCTACCGCACAAATCCCAGCGACCGATAAGGTCCCACAGAGTTGGCCTTCTCCCGGACCCGTCGACTAAACAATGTCGTTTGGCAGGCCCCAGGGGAAGAGCCTTCTCTGTGGCGGCCCCGGCCCTCTGGAACCAACTCCCCCCGGAGATTAGAACTGCCCCCACCCTCCCTGTTTTTCGTAAACTACTCAAGACTCACTTATACCGCCAGGCATGGGGGAGTTGAGATATTCCTTCCCCCAGGCCATTACAAGTTATGCATGGTATGTTTGTGTGTATGTTTGGTTTTATAATAAGGGTTTTTAGTTGTTTTATTATTGGATTGTTACATGCTGTTTTTATCATTGTTGTTAGCTGCCCCGAGTCTACGGAGAGGGGCGGCATACAAACCCAATAAATAAATAAATAAATATCTAAAAGTTTTGTTTTTTAAAAAATAATCAGGTTTTTAAATCCCATTTTCATCCTTGGGAGAAGTAGCCTTTGAAGAGTAGCTTAAATTGTGAGAAGTTCTATATGGAGCAAAGCTAATTCTGTTACTGTAGTCCTGATATGATGGTCCCATATATATGGGTGGTGCTCAACCTATGCCCATAATTGACCCCAAAATTGCCATTACTAAGCAAGATGTTTTTTAAGTGAGCTTTGCTCCCTTTTACGACCTTTCTTGCCACAGTTGTTAAGTGAATCATTGCACTTGTTAAATTAGTACTACAGTTGTTAAGTGAATCTGGCTTTCCCATTAACTTAGTTTGTCAGAAGGTCACAAAAAATTGCCACATGACCCAAGGAGACTGAAACTCTTACAAATATGAATCAGTCGCCAAGCATCTGAATTTTGATCACATGACTATGGGGATGCTGTAACGGTTGTAAGTGTGAAAAATGGTCAATTTTTGAATGCTGTTATAACTTTAAATGGTCATTAAATGATCTGTTGTATAGTTAGATTCCTTAGCACTGTATTATATCTAATTTGGAAATAATAATAATAATAATAACAACAACAGTTAGAAGGGACCTTGGAGATCTTCTAGCCCAACCCCCTACTTTGCAGGAAACCCTACACAATTTCAGACAGATGTTTATCCAACCTCTTCTTAAAAACGTCCAGTGTTGGAACCTTCAAAACTTCTGCAAGCAAGCTGTTCCACTGATCAATTGTTCTCCTTAGTTCTAAGTTACTTCTCTCCTTGTTTAGTTTGCACCCATTGCTTCTTATTCTACCTTTTAAGGTGCTTTAGAGAATAGTTTGACTCCCTCTTCTTCTTTGCCTTTGAGGAAACAATCATGTATAATCACTGCTATACCAGTATAGACTTCTAACAGGCAACAGCCTGGCCAACTGTTAACTAAACTGATAAATAAATCTGTTTATCGCATTTGCTGGTTGGGGAATTCTCGGAGTTGAAGTCCAAATATCTTCAAGTTGCCAAGGTTGGGAAACACTGGTCTAGAATATGTTTCCTCCAGAAATAATTTAGGTCTTGTAACTCCTTACATAGAAACATAGAAGACTGACGGCAGAAACAGACCTCATGATCCATCTAGTCTGCCCTTATACTATTTTTTATATTTTATCTTAGGATGGATTTATGTTTATCCCAGGCATGTTTAAATTCAGTTACTGTGGATTTACCAACCACGTCTGCTGGAAGTTTGTTCCAAGGATCTACTACTCTTTCAGTAAAATAATATTTTCTCATGTTGCTTTTGATCTTTCCCCCAACTAACTTCAGATTGTGTCTCCTTGTTCTTGTGTTCACTTTCCTATTAAAAATTCTTCCCTCCTGAACCTTATTTAACCCATTGACATATTTAAATGTTTCGATCATGTCCCCCCTTTTTCTTCTGTCCTCCAGTCTATACAGATTGAGTTCATTAAGTCTTTCCTGATACGTTTTATGCTTAAGACCTTCCACCATTCTTGTAGCCCGTCTTTGGACCCATTCAATTTTGTCAATTTCTTTTTGTAGGTGAGGTCTCCAGAACTGAACAAAGTATTCCAAATGTGGTCTCACCAGCGCTCTATATAGCGGGATCACAATCTCCCTCTTCCTGCTTGTTATACCTCTAGCTATGCAGCCAAGCATCCTACTTGCTTTTCCTACCGCCCAACCACACTGCTCACCCATTTAAACTTCACAAAGTAGTAAGAACTATTACTCCAACATCCTTTTTGTCCAAATATATTATTTTTAATATTGCAGTTATTTTCTATTTTAGTTTTGTTTCACTAACCCAGACATTTTACAGATTGATTAGTCAGTCTACAACTATTGTAATTTATATGTTTGTGTGTAAGTACACACACGCAAACACATATATCTCAGAGGGATTATTATGCCTAAAATAGCCTACAACATATTTTCAAAATTCCAAATGTTCCTTCCAGCCAACTAAATTTAGGGAATATGGGACACGCAAACACATATATCTCAGAGGGATTATTATGCCTAAAATAGCCTACAACATATTTTCAAAATTCCAAATGTTCCTTCCAGCCAACTAAATTTAGGGAATATGGGACTGAGTTCATCCAATATGTTTTTATAGATGTTGCTGTCTTGATTCCTAAATGTGGTTTTGATCCCGAAAGGCTAAGTAGGATCAGATCTGATTAGGATTTGAAAGAGAATCTACTAGGGAAAAATAGAATGGAAAGGTTAAAAGATAGCTTGGGAGAAGACAATGATTACTTTATCCCTGTAATTACCAGTAATTGAGATGATTTGAAAGAATATTTTTTTAGAGTTCACTTCAAAGTTATGTCTATGGCTCCGAAAATAACAGGAAGATAGAGGAAACAGAAATTGTGCACTTTTTTTAATTAAACATAGATTGATATGAATCTGGAAAGATTCCCATGTTCTATCAATTATAATATTTTCTAGAAATTGCTTTCTGTATTTCAACAAGTATTTAGCAATAAAGGTTTCGTTTGAAAAGCTAATTAGAAATTTGGAAAAGTCTACATGCTCAACTTTTCTTTTTTCTCCTTTGTTAAGTAAAATAACTTCATTTTAATAATGTAATTATAAAACATGATCTGAGATTAATTTTGTAGCATAGTGACATTGTATTTTTTTTCACCCATTACAGCAATGTTTAAGAAACAAGTGCCAAAGCATATTGGCCTGCAGTACAGCAGGTAGAGTGTTGTACTGCAGGCCACTGAAGCTGACTGTAGATCTGTAGGCCAGCAGTTCAAATCTCATCACCGGCTCAAGGTTGACTCAGCCTTCCATCCTTCCGAGGTGGGTAAAATGAGGACCCGGATTGTGGGGGCAATATGCTGGCTCTGTTAAAAAGTGCTATTGCTAACATGTTGTAAGCTGCCCTGAGTCTAAGGGGAAGGGTGGAATAAAAATGGAATGAATGAATGAATGAATGAATGAATACATAAATATTATCAATTATTGGTTGGACCTTTCATGCGTGAAGGCAACCAATACTTACCTACTATAAAATCCATTTTCACAACTGGCTCTATTAATATTAAAGCAAGAAAGTAGGGGAAAAAAATACTAGTCAGAGCCCCAGACTAATTTTTCAAATTATGTAAGATTATAATATGTCTTATTTGGTTTTGGGTTAGTATATCGTGAACAAAACTTTTGTGATTAATTCAGAAAATTATTGCTTTCATGTGAGAGATAGAATTTCACATTAAATAATTGGTAACTGGATTTACACATTGCACAAAGTCAGGACCAAACACTCGTCTTGAATCCAGGTTCAAATCTCCATTGGGCATGTTTGCAAATTTGCTGAATATATTTATTTATTTTATTTATTTATTTATTCAATTTTTATGCCGCCCTTCTCCTTAGACTCAGGGCAGTTTACAACATGTTAGCAATAGCACTTTTTTAACAAAGCTAGGCTATTGCCCCCACAATCCAGGTCCTCATTTTACCCACCGCGGAAGGATGGAAGGCTGAGTCAACCTTGAGCCAGTGATGAGATTTGAACCGCTGACCTTCAGATCTACAAGTCAGCTTGTATATAATTTAGTATTAAGAGTAAGAAGCATATCAGTGCTGTTGGTGCAACACATAGCTGATATAATTTGCTTGTTCCATCTCCAACTAATATTCCAGACCAGTGGTGAGTTCTAAATTAGATCACCATTGGTTCACTTGCTCACGCGGCGTTTCTGTGCATGTGCAGAAGCTTCCTGGGTCGAGCCACCACTGCTACCAGTTCTAAGAACCAGTAAAAACTGGGAGAAATCCACCACTGTGCCAGATACCTTCTGAGGATTTTTTTCAAAAAATTAAGTGTGGGGGCGGGGGAGGGGGGAAAATGAAAGCATACTTGTTTTCTAATAGGCTATTAACTTAACCATAACTACCTAGCATTCAGACAAGGTATAGACCCATGTTTGATTGATTAAGCCATGTCATATCTACTGATTATGGTCAGGTCATTCTATAGTAACACAATCTTGAGGAAGCTATAGATGTAGTTTATGGACTAAACCAAGGGTCCCCAAACTTTTTACACAGATTCCTATGCACACTGCACATACCTTATTTCTTTCTCTCTCTCTCTCTCTCTCTCTTGCTTTCTTTGTCTCTCTCTCTCTCTTGCTCTCTCTCTTGCTTCCTTTCTGTCTCTTGCTCTGTCTTTCTCACTCTCTCTCTTGCTATCTCTCTTCCTCCCTCCCTTTCTCTCTCCTTCTCTTTCTCCCCCTTCCTCCCTCCCCTCCCTCCTTCCTTCCCACCCCTCCCTCCTTCCTCTCCACTTCTTTCCCTTGCTCTTTTTCCCTTCTCTTTCCCTCTTCTTTCTTTCTCTCCACTTCTCTCTCTTTTCCCTCTTCACCCTCCCTCTTCTCTCCCCGCGGAGGACTCACCCGACAAGCCTCCACCCTCCGACTCTGGACTCCCATTCAATCCCCATTCAGAAAATGGGAGCTAGCAACTCAAAGAGGAGGAGGAGGAGGGTGTGTGAGTGTATGCATGTGCGTTGTGCCCAGCTCGGCTTTCGGCAAGCCTTACTTTACCTTGAGTGAGATAAGATTGAGGGGGACGTTCTCACTGCTTTTCCAGTGCAGCCTTGGAAAAGAACTGCAGGCCAGATAAATGGCCTCAGCAGGTCGCATGTGGCCCGTGGGCCGTAGTTTGGTGACCGCTGGACTAAACCCATGGACAATGCAATTTAGCATAGGTATAGCCATTCTTTCAATCTGTATGTTGGACTAATCTATGCAGAGTGGATGGCAGGGTTGATTGAGTTACTGTTTATTTAAAGTATGGGTGCTTTGAATCCCTCCTTCCTCACACACTTGAATTAATCCCGCTGAGCCCAAGCCACAAACACTGATGAAAAGGGAGGTGAGAACCCTGAGCAAACACCTAATTAAACCATCAAAGTCAGCATTTCCAGGTGTGGAACCTTTCATTGCAGATGTTAAGATTAAAATGTCTAGAACGTGTTACGCCTGCAGGCAAGGCAAGAGATGAAACTGGCTTTGTTAAATTGACCCGTGAGCAATTTGGGTTCTTTATCTTTATCATGTTTAATATGATCTGGGGGCTTTAACTGGCTGTGGTTCAGATGAAACCTTTAGGTACACCTGTGGACGTTGAAGATTATTTTTTCAGAGAAATGAAAATTAGACTTTAAAATGTGTAATTCTGAGGAATCGACTGTTATGCCTCAGAGTCTGTTTCGTATTTCTTGTTAGAAGCATCTTTATCCTCAGTTCCCTGGTGAGACTGTCTCTTGTTTTCAGTGGCTAGTTGCCTTGAAGATATGTTTGATCCTGTGTTCATTAAAATTTGATCCTGCTGCTTCCTAACAGCCCTAATGGTATGTGAAATTATTTCCCTGTTTTTAAAAGATGCCACTAGCTCAGTCACTGTCCACAGGGCCAAGGAACACAATGTAAGCACGTGCTTACTCATTCATTCATGCATACCATACTGTACTTGTCAAAAGCCTCCCTGATTTATTCAAATCTGCTTTCCACCGCAGAAAGAGGAATTAATCTTTGGACTTATCTGGACAATTTGCTTTCCACAAAGGAGAAGCAGACGATGACTAGAAGTAGTCTGAAGGCTTTTATTGGGAAGCTTTCTTTTCATCCAGAGCAGGATAATTGGCCAAAAAGCATGGTAGTTGAAGAAAAGGGTGATCTATCTAGTATGACAAGTGGCAAGAAATAATGAAAGCACAACTACCGCTGCCGCCAGAGCAACAAATGAAGACAAGGAAGAAGTATGCCATAATGGAAGGGCAGATGACGAATGAACGAAGGCATGAATGGTGCAAGCTGGAGACAGCTACTATGCAGATGCCAAGGACAGAGAGAGAAGCTTGTTTATAAAAGCAACATTTATTTTAAAAGCCGTGCACCCAGAGTATTATTAAGGATTACAGAGCAATTTGCAAGCCACATGCCTCTGCAAGAAAGATGCTTAGATACCTTCCAGAATATATATATATGTATGTATGTATGTATGTGTGTGTGTATATATATATATATATATATATATATATATATATATATATATATATATATATACACACATATATATATACATACATATATATGGAACAAATGGCAGTTGCAAACAAACTATATCTACAGCAGCACGAAGCTTACAACTTCAGCCTTCACCGAAACGTCGCATAGACACTCAAAATAAAGTTTCTACACAGCAGGCAATTGCTGAGCCATCAAACCACACCCAGCCACCAGTATTTATAGAAGGAAGGCAGCTCAGGTCTCGCTGTGTTCGCCCTAGAACAAGGACAGAAAAACCAGCCTGAAGATGACGAGTGGGACCTCGTCGAAACGTCGCCAAAAATTCCCAAATCCTACACGGGAAGAAACCCGAATATACCAAGACCGTCATATATATATATTGGTTCCACCAACCAATCAAATCATTAAAACATAGTCACCCAATCTATTTGCTACATTCAAACCAAATCTCCACCCCCAACACTATATATAAGGAACAAATGGCAGTTGCAAACATTCTATATTTACAGCAGCACGAAGCTTATAACTTCAGCCTGATGATGGTGAATGTGATTTCACCGAAACGTCGCATTGACACTCAAAATATTACACGGGGCAAAATCCGAACTCAGAACAATCTACATACATATACCCGTGAAAATCTACGAAAACAAATATATATATATATACTGCGTAACTAAATCTCATTGCTTTCATCCCTTTCTAAAATGACTATATACGATGCATATAATAACATGAAATATGTTCACTCTTCAAATTATGTTATCGTCAGCTTAACCATGGTTTATTGAATCACCAACGCTTGGCTGAGTTTGTACAACATAATTGTCAACAGTGTTTACAAACAGCAGGATTTAACATCTCCTTAAACCAAAACCAACAGATCCCTTGTATTATTTTTATACCTATCTTCAACTAACTTGTTGCATACTCGGAGTTATAGTTTGACAACATCTGGAAAGGCACTGATTCATTATGCCCCCAATTTGCTCCATGACAATGTTTTACAAGATGCTTTGCTCCCTCAATTCAAAAGAGGAAAGAAGAAAAGTTATGGTTATTATTTAGCAGCAAGGGAAATGTCAAGTGTAATCCTTGGATTGCTTACGTAGAAATGTGTTGGGTTTTATGAGCTTTATTTTCAGCGAAGCATGTTTAAGATTAAATATTCCAAACCATTATTATTATTATTTTCTTCCACACTAAGTGGTAATTAATGATAACCTTTGTTCTTTTTATTTATTGAATTAATTTGATAGTTGGTGAATCCATACGTTTTGATGAAGATTATATAGTTTTTGACTGCCTCCCTCCTCCTCCTCTGTAAATAACAGTGGAAGAATCACTGCCTGGTGATTTACCCTTTCTGTCTGGAAACACAGTTTGAGTCAAATGGAAGAGACAAGCAATCAATAGCAGCAACTTGGCAGAGTAGGATACACTTGAAAATTGGATCAGGTTAAAGTATATGGTGGGAAAATTGTAACCAAATTGTTTGGGCAGATAGGCAGAAAAAATCCACAAGCCTAAACAAACAAGCTTCTTAAAACCCACCTCTGCCACCAGGCATGGAGGAACTGAGATACTCTTCCTCACTATGCCTTTACAATTTTATGCATGGTATGTCTGTATGTATGTTTGGTTTTATAATAAGGGTTTTAACTGTTTTAATATTGGATTGTTATATGCTGTTTTTATTACTGTTGTTAGCCGCCCCGAGTCTAAGAAGAGGGGAGGCATACAAATCCAATAGATAGATAGATAGATAGATAGATAGATAGATAGATAGATAGATAGATAGATAGATAGATAGATAGATAAATAGATAAATAGATAAATAGATAAATAGTATTGAAAGCATGGCAACAACAAATTGAGAAATTATTAGTTTGCCTCCTTACAGGGCAGCAAAACCCTGCTCCCTACGTAGATGCTGGTTGTCAATGCAGAGCTGACCATTTTCATGGAAAAGAGGCTGAAGAAATTATCCTGCTCAAACTCCTCTTCCCCACTGCAAAGAGTGGAAATTTCACAATTGAACACCTCATTGTTTTGCTCTATTCAGGCTATCTGAATCCCAAGGTCTCCAATAGAGCCCGCTTGTTCATTAAAGTTACCATGAAAAGCGAAGTTTCTCTCTCCATCCACATTGCATTTTTATATTGCTCACTATGCCATAAAATAAACTTCACTGCTAATGTTGAAAATCATGATGAAGTTGCTTCAATAGCCAGAATCATTCAGAAGAAGCCAGTAAGCACTCAATGAGCCTCTTCCATTTTATAGTTTTATGAATTGCATCAGGGGAATATTTACTTATTATAATTACTGATAATCCACCAATCCTCCCAAAGTGGCTGTTGTAAAGAGAAGTAAATAAATATTTGTTTGAAAAAGTAATACAGATTTCAAGGATCCCTTCTATAGGACTATTGATATCAATAGCCATGAAATAAGGAGAGAAGAGTTGACTTATGGGCAGTGATGGGCTTCTATGGGGACAGTCATTACATACCTACATACGTGTGTGTGTGTGTGTGTACATGTCTACACATGCTTTTAAATCAGTATTAACGCCTAGTGACTGCCTGGACTAGTTTATTTAATTTTTATTGATTGATTGATTTTGTCCAATACACAATGAGGGTTTTAGTGGGTATACACATAGTAAAATACATAATGAAGGTTATAGAGGATATACTCATAGTAAAATATATCTAAGAAAGAATAGAAGAGAAGATATAGGAATAGAACATATCAATGAAAGAATAGAAGAAGAGATATAGGAATAGAAGAAAGGTATAGCTTTTGCTCCGGCAATCTCACACTACTCACAAGAGCCTACAAAACCTATGCCAGACCCATTCTCGAATACAGCTCATCTGCCTGGAACCCACACCACATCTCAGACATCAACACTCTCGAAAACGTCCAAAGATACTTCACCAGAAGAGCCCTCCACTCTTCCACTCGAAACAGAATATCCTACGAAAATAGACTAACCATCCTGGGCCTTGAAAGCCTAGAACTACGGCGTCTAAAACACGATCTAAGTATTGCCCACAAAATCATACGCTGCAACGTCCTTCCGGTCAACGACTACTTCAGCTTCAACAGCAACAACACAAGAGCACACAACAGATTCAAACTTAATATTAATCGCTCCAAACTTGACTGCAAAAAATACGACTTTAACAATCGAGTTGTCGAAGCGTGGAACTCATTACCGGACTCAATAGTGTCAACCCCCAATCCCCTACACTTCTCCATTAAACTCTCCACGATTGACCTCTCCCGATTCCTCAGAGGCCAGTAAGGGGCGTACATAAGTGCACTGATGTGCCTATCGTCCCCTGTCCAATTCTCTTTTCTTACCCCTTTTATCTTATATATTCTCTCCTCTATATATATTCTCTTCCTATCCACTTCCCTTCTTTTTACTTCCTATCTTTATATATATATTCCTAATGTATATTCTCTCTCATATGTATTGTATATTGGACAAAGAATAAATAAATAAAAATAAATAAAAATATAGGAGAGCAATAGGACAGGGGACGGAAGGCACTCTAGTGCACTTGTACTTGCCCCTTGTAATTTCTTGTAAGTTCTTGTAAGTTCTTGTAATTTTCTTGATAAGATTTTGGGAGTGGTTTTCCATTGTCTCTTTCTTACAGCAGACAGAGTGACTGATTCAAGTTGACCCAGCTGGCTTCATGCTCCTATTTCCTAGCCTCATGCCTTAGCCACTCCACCAAACTCAGTGTACTTACACTGTAATTGACAAGAAAACAGAATACAGTGGTCGTGCACACTGGATGAAGTGGAAGAATGGGAGGTTCCAGGGGGCTATTGATATTCTACCTTCCACTGTAGGGCCACAGCCATTCTGCTGCTTTTGACAATTGCTTTAGGCTCCATGATAATGCAACAATTAATTTACGCAATCTGCAGGCCTTGACTTACAAGCAGTTTGGTCGCTAAGTGAAGCAGACATTAAATGAAACATGCCCAATTTTATTACCTTTTGGTTGCTATGATTCATTTAGCGATTTGCTAAATGAATCATATGGTGGTTAAACAAATTTGGCTTCCCCAATTGATTTCACTTGTTAGAAGTCAAATTTAAAAATAATAAAATGTCAATTATTTGTCCCAAGGACACTCTAGCCATCATAAATGTACAGGCCAGTTGCCAAAAGCCCAAGTTTTGATCATGGTACCATAGGGACACTGCAACAGTCCTAAATATGATAATTGGTGATAACTCACATTTTTCACTGTCATTACAACATTGAATAATCACTATGGCAGGCACACTAATTTAATGGCTCTATAAGTTGAGAACTACCTATATAAATCAGTTTCTTGCTATGGATCTTAAAAATAAAACAAGAAGGACTGTTTTTAGTCCAACAACAGGGGAAAGCAATAGACTGTACAGGTAGTCCTTGAAGTACAACCTTAATGAGGTCTGCCCATTAAGGTCATAAGTCAAAAACTTTATAAAATGAATTACACTAATTTTTATGACATTTTTTAATCACGCTCATTAAGCAAATCAATGGGGCTTGCTGTTTGCATCAGTTTGTTAAATGACCTCTGCCATCATTAAATGAACTGAGAAGCTAGAGAATTTGCAGGGGTCTCCAGCTGGAGCATGTGGAGGGAATGTTGCCAACTACACATCAGCTGTACTGGGAAGGCCAGGAAGCTCCCCATCTCCTAGCAGTGCTCTGAATTAAATTGGTGTGTGTGAGAGAGAGAGAGAGAGAGGTGGAGAGAGAGAGGTAATTAAATTAATTTGCAGATCTCCAAGTGGAGCTTCTGAAAGGAACCACTGCCATCCGCCCATCAACTGTTCTACCAGCAATCTATAGTAATACACCAATTCCCAAAGAAAAAGCAAATAAACACAGCATAATAGAATGCAAGGATCTTTCTGCAAGCAGTTTCAAACTACATGCAAACAAACAGTCCCAAAGGTGCTTTTTTCAGGAGACAACTGGACTTTCTTGTCCGGTAAAAACAAGAAAGTCCACTTGCCTCCCGAAAATGCACACTTGGAACAACCATGACCTGGGTGACTGAAAGTTTCTTTTTTAAAAAAAATATTTTTATTAATTTTTAACAAGTTTAATATATGCACAACATAAAACAGTGCATACTGAAATGTGCCCACCACCCAGACACACACACATACCCCCCCACCAAATCGGGGATGTTTCTTATATAATCCACTTGACCCAAGAGCAATATATCTATTTACATATTATAGAGTGATTCCAATTTATTTCTTGTAGCTTGGTCTCGGATTCTGCTCATCATATATCGTCTTACCTTGTCCCACCATCCCATCAGTTGTCCCAATTCAGTTTCATTATCCGAATTTACCCTTTTATCCATAATTTCAAATTGAATATGGTCCACCATGTACCTATACCAATTTTGCATTGTCCATTTTGTCACATCCTTCCAACCCAAAACTATTACTGCCTGAGCGCTTTCTATTGCTGCTTGTTTTATTTCTCTAAATTCTCCCATCGCATTACTTTTAACTAGTACTGCCATTTCCTTAGTGATTGTCCATGGGTGACTGAAAGTTTCTACAGACTTTTATACAAACAAAGCAGTAGAGTAGAATGCAAAGTAATTTTACAGTATTAAATCTGATTTCTATAGATATATGCTGCATCTATAAAAAGTGGAAAGAAGAGAAAATAGCTAAGGCAGAATACCATCAAATAGCCTGAGCCTGTAAAGTGTGGAAAGTTAAGGCTCACAATGAACAAATGTTTATGACAAAAGTAAAAAGTAATAAAAAGGCTTCTTCCGACATGTTAAAAACAAGAAAAAAAATCAAGGAGACAATTGGTCCATTGCAGGGAGAATGTGGCAAGAAGGTGACAAGCAACAGGGAGAAAGCAGAGGTACTTAACACGCTGTTTGCATCTGTCTTTACACAAAGGGAAAAATAGCCCAACCTAGCATCACAAAAAACATATTAGGAACACAAGTTAAAATAGGGAGGAAAATGGGAGGGGAACACCTGTCGACCCTACATGAATTCAAATCACCAGGACCAGCTGGATTACACCCCAAGGTTTTGAAGGAGCTGGCAAACATGCTCTCAGAACCACTGAACTATATCTTTCAAAGATCTTTTGACTGGAAAAGAGCTAATGTAGTTCTGATCTTCAAAAAAGATCCAGGAAACTACAAACCTATCAGCCTAACCTCAATACTAGGAAAGATTTTTAAAAAGATAATAAAGCAACAAGTCAATGAACACCTAGAAGCAAACAAAATAATAACCAAAAGCCAACATGAGTTTGTCAAAAACAAATCATGCTAGACTAATTTTATTGCATTCTTTGACAAAATGACAAAATTAGTGGACTAGACGCAGAGGTCCCCAACCTTTTTTGCACCAGGGACCGGCTTTAAGCTAGACCAGTTTTCCATGGCCCGGTAGGGGGGGGGGGAGCTAGCTGTCAGCGGCGCCGTAAAAGGGGCGATCAAGAGAGGAATGGGTGAATGAATGGACGGAGGGTGGGAAGGAAGGAAGGAAAGAGGGAAGGGACAGGAACAAAAGAAGGGTGCAAAGGAAGCAAGGAAAGGTGTGAAAGGGGAGAGTAAGAGAGGAAGAAGTGAAAGAAGGGAATGAGGGAGGAAAGAAGGGAGGAAGGAAAAGGAAAGCAAGAAATGGAGGGAGGAAAGGAAGGAAAGAAAGAAAGAAAGGGGGAAGGGACAGGAACAGAGGAAGGAAGCAAGGAAACTTATGAAAGGGGAGAGTAAGGGAAGAAGGTAGGAAGGAGAAAGAAAAGAAGAAATAGAGGAAGGGAAGGTAAAAGAGAGAAAGAAAAAGAGCAAGAAAGAAAGCAAGAAAGAGAAAGAAAGAAAGAAAGGCAACTTCAAAGAAAGGCTCACTGAGCATCTCTCACTCTCTCTCTTTCTATCCCTCTTTCTTTCTTTCTCTTCCTTTCTCTCTCTCCTCTTCCTTTATCTCCTCTCTCTCTCCCTCTCTCTTTCTCTCCCCCCTCTCTCCCCCTTTCCCTCTCTCCCTCTCTTGCTATCTCTCCCCCCTCTCCCTCTCTCTCTCTTTCTCCCTCTCCCTCTCTTTCTCTCTCTCCCCCCTCTTTCTCTCTCTTCTTCTCACTTTCTCTCTCTTGTTTTCTTTCTGTCTCTTTTGCTTTCTCTCTCTCTCACTCTTTCTTGTTTTCTTTCTCACGCTCTTTCTCTCTCTTGTTCTCTCTCTTGCTATCTCTTTCTCTCCCCCCCTTTCTCACTCTCTCTTTCTCACTTTCTCTCTATCTTGCTGTCTGTTGCTCTCACTCACTCTCGTTCTCTCTCCGTTCTTCTCAGCGATGACGCGCGCACGCCCTGCCCGCCTCACCTTTGCGAGAGCACTTTCGCCCCGGGCTCTCAGCAAGGGGGTTTGCAGGAGAGGCGGGGCCGGCGAAGGTGATATTGAATGTCGGGGGAGAACGGGCGGTTGCGCGCGCTCCCTATCCCCCTGCTAGCCCACTCGGAATATTCAAAATAAGAAAAGCCTTCGCCGGCAAAGGTTTTTCTTATTTTGAATATTCCGAGTGGGCTAGCAGGGAGATAGGGAGCGCGCGCAACCGCCCGTTCTCCCCCGACATTCAATATCACCTTCGCCGGCCTCCGCTGAGGAAAGCCTTTGCCGGCATTTCCTCTCGGCGTCAAGGAGGCGCAGCGGCGGGCGGAGAGAGGGAAGGGGGGGGCAGCGGCGTCCCTCCTGGCCTTGGCGGGCCGCCCAACCCTCCCCACCTCCTGCAAACGCGGTGGGTGGCGGGGGGAGAGCGAGGAGCCGGTTCCGGCGGGCGCGGGGCTTGGCTGGCTGGCGGGGGGAGCGCCGCTGGTGGTGCGGAAAGGCCGAGGGGGCCCTGGTGCCGCGGACCGGCTGAAAAGCCCCAACGGCCCGGTCCCGGTCCGCGGACCGGCGGTTGGGGACCTCTGGACTAGAGGAATGCTGTCGATGCGGTAACCATTTGACAAAGTAGACCATAATCTACTACTCGACTACTGTAGTGCTCTCTACATGGGGCTACCTTTGAAAAATGTTCGGAAACTCCAGATCGTGCAGAATGCAGCTGCGAGAGCAATCATGGGCTTCCCTAGGTATGCCCATGTTACACCAACACTCTGCAGTCTGCATTGGTTGCCATCAGTTTCCGGTCACAATTCAAAGTGTTGGTTATGACCTAGAAAGCCCTTCATGGCATTGGGCCAGAATAACTCCAGGACCGCCTTCTGCCGCACGAATCCCAGCAACCCGTTAGATCCCACAGAGTTGGCCTTCTCCAGGTCCCGTCAACTAAACAATGTCGGCTGGCGGGACCCAGGGGAAGAGCCTTCTCTGTGGCGGCCCCAACCCTCTGGAACCAGCCCCCACGGAGATTAGGACTGCCCCCACCTTCCTTGCCTTTCGTAAACTTCTTAAGACCCACCTCTGCCATCAGGCATGGGGGAATTGAGACATCTTCCCCAGGCCTATATAATTTGTGTATGGTATGTTTGTGTGTATGTTTTTTAATTATGGGTTTTTTAGTTTTTTAAATATTAGATTTGTATTTTACATTGTGTTTACTATTGCTGTGAGCCGCCCCGAGTCTACGGAGAGGGGCGGCATACAAATTTAATAGATAGATAGATGGATGGATGGATGGATGGATGGATGGATGGATGGATGGATGGATGGATAGATAGATAGATAGATAGATAGATAGATAGATAGATAGATAGATAAATACTTGATAAAGTAGCAAAATGTGGGATGGACAGCAACACCACTAGATGGATTCAAAACTGGCTAACCAACCGCACTCAACGTGTAGTGCACAATGGAACTGCATCTACATGGAGGGAAGTATGCAGTAGAGTACCCCAGGGCTCTTAGGTCCAGTACTCTTCAACATCTTCATCAATGACTTGGACGAGGGGATAGATGGGGAACTTACCAAATTTGCAGATGACATCAAATTGGGAGGAATAGCCAACACTCCAGAAGATGGGCACAAAGCACAGAAGGATCTTGACAGACTTGAACATTGGGCACTATCAAACAAAATGAAATTCAATGGTGAAAAAAAGTAAGGTTCTACATTTAGGCAAGAAAAACAAAATGCACAGGTGCAGTATATGTGGTACATTGCTCAACAGTAGTAACTGTGAGAGGGATCTTGGAGTCCTAGTAGACAACCATTTAAATATGAGCCAGCAGTGTGCAGCAGCTGCCAAAAAAGCCAATGCAGTTCTAGGATACATTAACAGAGGAATAGAATCAAAATCACATGATGTGTAAATACCACATTATTATTATTATTATTATTATTATTATTTATTAGATTTGTATGCTGCTCCTCTCAAAAGACTCGGGGTGACTCACAACAACAATAAGGACAATAAACAATGATACAAATTGTTGTGATTCCGTCTGAGGCCCCTCAGGGAACGGCTGATCCTCTGCCGGCTTCCTGCTCAGAGGGGGAGGATGAGGAACAGGAGGTTCAGGCAGACGGGGAGGAGGAATCTCAGGCTGAGGGAGAGGGAGGACAGCCAGAGTCCCCCTCGGGGGAGCTCTCCCCAGCAAGCAGCCTGGATTCCTTAGATGAAAATGCACAAGCAATCATAGATCTCCGGCAGAGAAGAGCAACACAACGAAGGGGACAATTAGCCAGGTACTTTCAGCACTAAAGAGGCAACAGCTGGGTTTGGGTGTGGTGCTCTCTGGAAAGGCTGAAAAGGCAGACCCACCCTTCCTGGCTTGTGGAGTATTATCTTTGGGAGTCCTGGGACCTGGCTGTGATCTTTGGCGTCTTGGAATTCTGGTTTGTGACTTTGAATACTGAAACCGTGGGGGGGAAAGGTGTGGGTCTTATTCTCTACAGTGGTGGGTGTGCCAGCAAGAAGTCTGCTGTATTGTCTGGCCATCAGGACTCTGCTGTGAAGTCTCATAGCCTGCCTGTTGGGAAGAACAGGTTTTTCTCTGTGTTTATTTTTCAAACTATAAAGTGCTTTTGCTTTTACCAGCGTGTCTGGCTGCTTTTTCCAGTTGGTGTTGAAGTCTGGGGGCACCCAGACAGAACACAAATCCAATTAATAAAAGTAGAATTAAACCCCCTTAATATTAAAAACAATCAATACTACACAGTCATACCATTCTCAAGTGCTATAGTCAGAAGAGGGGGTAATTAATCCCTCCATGCCTGGCGACACAGGTGAGTCTTTAACATCTTGAGGAAGACGGGGAGCGCGGGGGCAGTTCGAATCTCCTGGGGAGAGTTGATTCCAGAGGGCCGGGGCCGCCACAGAGAAGGCTCTTCTTCTAGGTCCCGCCAGATGACATTGTTTAGTTGACCGGACCCGGAGAAGGCCAACTCCGTGGGACCTAATCGGCCGCTGGGATAATGCCTTGGTAAAGCTACACTTGGAATACTGCATTCAGTTTTGGTCGCCATGATGCAAAAAGGAAGTTGGGATTCTAGAAAGAGTACAAAGAAGAGCAACCAAGATGATTAGGGGACTGGAGGCTAAAACAGATGAAGAACGGTTGCAGGAACTGCGTATGTCTAGTTTAATGAAAAGAAGGACCAGGGGATATGTGATAGCAGTCTTCCAATATCTCAGGGGCTGCCACAAAGAAGAAGGTGTCAACCTATTCTCCAAAGCACCTGAGGGTAGAACAAGAAGCAAAGGGTGGAAACTAAACAAGGAGAGAAGCAACTTAGAACTAAGGAGAAAATTCTTGACAGTTAAAACAATTAATCAGTGGAACAGCTTGCCTCCAGGAGTTGTAAATGCTCCTACACTGGAAGTTTTTCAGAAAATGTTGGACAACCATTTGTCTGAAGTAGTGTAGGGTCTCCTGCCTAAGCAAGGGATTGAACTAGAAGATCTCCAAGGTTCCTTCCTCCTCTGTTGTTGTTGTTATCTAGTACAGTGTTTTTCAACCAGTGTGCCGTGGCACACTAGTGTGCCGCGAGACATGGTCAAGTGTGCCGCGAAGCTCAGAAAGAAAGCAAGAGAGAGAGAAAGCAAGAGAGAGAGAAAGCAAGAGAGAAAGAAAGCAAGAGAGAGAGAGAGAGAAAGAAAGCTAAAAAAAAAGAGAGAGAAAGAGAACAAGAGAGAGAAAGAAAGCAAGAGAGAGAGAAAACAAAAGAAAGAGAGATAAAGAGATAGAGAGAAAGAGAGAGAAAGAAAGCAAGCAAGAGAGAGAGAGAAAGAGAGGAAGGGAGGGAAGGAGAGAGAGAGAAAGACATAGAGGGAGGGATGGAGAGAGAGAGAAAGAAAGAGGAAGGAAGGGAGAGAAAGAGGAAGGAAGGGAGAGAAAGAGGGAGGGAGAAAGAAATAGAGTGAAGGGGAGGAAGAGAGACAGAGATTTTTTTTGTCCCAACTTCCCCCCCCCCCCCCGGTTCAATGTGCCCCAGGGTTTCGTAAATGTAAAAATTGTGCCACGGCTCCAAAAAGGTTGAAAATCACTGATCTAGTAGTGCTGTAAGCAATCTCAAAGCAATGATCTTTCTAAAGTACTTACCAACAAGCATAGCAGTTTATAAAGAACTGGCAAACAAACAGTACTATAATGAAAAAGAAAAACCCAAGGCAACTAACAGTACTCCAGTCCTCAAGACAATAACAACAAAAGACCCACCTGTGTCGTCAGGCATGGGGGAACTGAGACATCTCCCCCGGGCATATACAATTTATGAATGGTATGTGTGTGTGTATGTGTGTTTAGAAAATGGGGTTTCTTTTAAATGTTTTTAGTTTTGTTGTAAACTGTTTTTTCACTTTGTTGTGAGCCGCCCCGAGTCTGCGGAGAGGGGCGGCATACAAATCTAAATAAATGAATGAATGAATGAATGAATGAATCCATAGGTAGCAATGAGAGATTCAGTCCACTAATACTCCACCTGGGAATAGTGAGGAGGGGGGAAAAGTGAGGCCTGTTGGAATTTAACTGTCATATGATGGGGGAAACATGCACCATATGGACCTTAGAAATTGCTTGTTGGAACTGTGGGCAACAAAGAACAGTCACGGGACAAAAATGGCTGTTGCTTCAAGATTCCATGATTCAGGGGCCTCTTATGATTGCAATTCTGAACCCTTGTCGTAAGTACACTTTTGGGGCACATTCATAACTTCAAACAGTTATTAAATAGCCATTGGATCTCAAGAATCCTTTGTAATAAATTTACTGTGCCTGAATATATCTAGTGTATTACATTGTAAATGCCTTGTCCTCCTGCTATATGATATTATCAAATAAAATGAATACTTTAATATGCTCTTACACCAACCTAAGATAGGTGGGATGCAGTCATTAAAAAGCATAAAAGATGCATCAAGGATAAAAACAAAAATCTAAAATATTATGGAAAACTAGATGCTGTAAAGAATACACAAATTAAAGATTAAAAAGTGAGTGTCTAAAAGAAGGGGTTGGGATTTAAGAGTATGGGAGCACAAATGGTTAATACAGTCTGTGGAAGACTATATCACGGTACAAAGCACTAAGGTGGTTAATTAATTGCTCATTAAATCTAATTTATAGCACAGGCCATCATCTGACATTTTGAGCAGTATCATGCTGAACCTGGCATCGTATGCTGTAGCAGGACTTGATAATTGAAAACAAAAGAGTGGGTCTAAAATTGTTCTGTATGCTTTCTTTCTTTCCTTCTTTCTTTCTTTCTTTCTTATTTATTTATTCATTCATTCATTCATTCATTCATTCATTCATTCATTCATTTATTTATTTATTTATTTATTTATTTATTTATTTATTTATGCTGCCCCTCTCCGTAGACTCGGGGCGGCTAACAACAATGATAAAAACAGCATGTAACAATCCAATCCAATACTAAAATAACTAAAAAACCCTTATTATAAAAACCAAACATACATACAGACATAACATGCGTAAATTATAAAGGCCTAGGGGGAAAGAATATCTCAGTTCTCCCATGCCTGACGGCAGAGGTGGGTTTTAAGAAGTTTACGAAAGGCGAGGAGGGTGGGGGCAATTCTAATCTCTGTGGGCAGTTGGTTCCAAAGGGCCGGGGCCGCCACAGAGAAGTCTCTTCCCCTGGGTCCTGCCAAACGACATTGTTTAGTTGACGGGACCCGGAGAAGGCCCACTCTGTGGGACCTAACTGGTCGCCGGGATTCGTGCAGCAGAAGGTGGTCCCTGAGATAATCTGGTCCGGTGCCATGAAGAGCTTTATAGGTGATAACCAACACTTTGTGCATCTATAACTTACCTGTGTATAGAATTTTTTTTAATATATAGGAATATCCAGCACAGTTGATGTTCATGAAGTTTTTTAAGATCAGAGTCATCAAAGACAAAGCTGATAAAAAATATAAAAAAGGGATAGCTGAGTAACAGATGCAACTGAAAAGTTGATGGTTCTATATCCAGTTAGTTGACATCTTGGCTGATTTTAAAAACCTAAGTCACATCTGATCTGGTTAGTATTGGGAGACTATTAGGAAATCTCAAGAGTTAGGAAGCTAAAGGGGGAAATCAAATATACTAGAAGAATGCAGTCACAAATTATTTCATTTACCGTATTTTTTTTTTGAGTATAAGACACACTTCCCTCCCCTCAAAAGAGGATTAAAATTTGGGTGCATCTTATATACCGAATGTATATTGTGACTTATTGTGAGTGTTTTATCAGTCTTATTTTCTTCTTTGTGTCCTTTTGTCGTAAAATTTCTGCCTAGTATCAATAATTAGCTGGAATTTAAAAAGCATTTCACTAACTTAATTAAAATTAAGATGTTACCTGAAGGAAAATAAAGAGGGGTAGGGTAAGATTGCATGCTGAATAATTTACTGATTCTGATACCAATTTAAGAAAAAATCTTAAAACAGTTCCAAACTAGTAAAATTTCATATTATTTCCTATATCTATGCACTAGCATATATTTTGATTTCCTACCCCCAGAAAGGTATGTGCGTCTTATGCTCCAAAAAATACAGTATTTGATTGATTTATATAGCTTTTATATATTTATAGCTGACATGTCCACCAGAAGCTTGATGGCAATTGAGATCCAGCCATTGTATGAAGCACAAGGCAGCTTTATTTTCCTCTACAATTATGCTAATCAGGAAGCACCCTCCCCATTGACAAGAACAGCTCAAGACTGTTGCAGTCCTAATAATTACTCTAAATTACAGGCGTCAAACTCAATCTTGTCACTGGTCAGATAGAAACATAGAAACATAGAAGTCTGACGGCAGAAAAAGACCTCCTGGTCCATCTAGTCTGCCATTATACTATTTTCTGTATTTTATCTTAGGATGGATATGTGTTTATCCCAGACATGTTTAAATTCAGTTACTGTGGATTTATCTACCACATCTGCTGGAAGTTTGTTCCAAGGATCTACTACTCTTTCAGTAAAATAATATTTTCTCATGTTGCTTTTGATCTTTCCCCCAACTAACTTCAGATTGTGTCCCCTTGTTCTTGTGTTCACTTTCCTATTAAAAACACTTCCCTCCTGGACCTTATTTAACCCTTTAATATATTTAAATGTTTCGATCATGTCCCCCCTTTTCCTTCTGTCCTCCAGACTATACAGATTGAGTTCATTGAGTCTTTCCTGATATGTTTTATGCTTAAGACCTTCCACCATTCTTGTAGCCCATCTTTGGACCCGTTCAATTTTGTCAATATCTTTTTGTAGGTGAGGTCTCCAGAACTGAACACAGTATATTCCAAATGTGGTCTCACCAGCATTCTATATAGCGGGATCATAATCTCCCTCTTCCTGCTTGTTATACCTCTAGCTATGCAGCCAAGCATCCCACTTGCTTTCCCTACCTTGCTTTCAATTTATGGTGACTTTTTTGCCTTTGTGGAGCCAGAGTAGCCATGGCCTATGCCTGACATATCCACCCCGCAGGCTCCTAGTTTGACAGGCCTTCTCTAAACCAGTGATTTTCAACCTTTTTTGAGCCGCGGCACACTTTTTACATTTACAAAATCCTGGGGCACACCACCAACCAAAATGACACAAAAAGACAGTAAATATTATTTATTTATTTATTTATTCAATTTTTATGCCCCCTTCTCCTTAGACTCAGGGCGGCTTACAACATGTTAGCAATAGCATTTTTTAACAGAGCCAGTATATTGCCCCCACAATCTGGGTCCTCAATTTACCCACCTCGGAAGGATGGAAGGCTGAGTCAACCTGGAGCTGGGGGATGAGATTTTAACTGCTGACCTTCAGATCTACAGTATTTCTACATGTATTTCTACATAGAACATACAATCCCATGTAACATCCCCTTATAAATACAGTCAATCATCAATCATCCCTCTGTCTCATTTCTGTCTCTCCCCCCCCCCCCCTTATATGTCTGTGTGTACTCAAACCATTTCCAAAACCAGGTGAGGGCTGGGGTTTTATTCTCTTTTATTCTTTTCAAAAACAGGTGAGGGCTGGGGTTTTTTTCTTATTATTTGGGTGCTTTTTACCATATACTTCAAGAATCACCTCTCTCTCTCTCTCTTGTTTCTCTCTCCTCTCATTCTCTGCCTCAATCATTTTCTCATTTCTCCTCCCCTTTTTGTTCTCATTTCTCTCTCTCTCCTTTCCTCTTCCTATCTGTCTCTCTTGCTTTCTTTTTTTTTTCTCTCTCTCTCTCTTGCTTTCTTTCAGTATCTCTTGCTATCTCTCTTTTTCTCTCTTGCTTTTCTTCTCTCGTGCTTTTTCTTGTTCTTTCTCTCTCTCTGTTGCTCTCTCTCATTCTCTTATTTTCTCTCTCTCTTTTCTTTCTCTCTTAGTCTCTCTCTTGTTATCTCTTATTTTCTTTCTCTCTGTTGTTCTTTCTCTCTCTCATGCTTTCTCTCTCTTGTTCTTTCTCACTCTCTCTCTCTGTTGCTCTCTCTCGTTCTCTCTCTTCCTTTCTTCTCTGTGGAGGCCAGCGAAGGTTTCCCTTAGTTTGAATGTTCCGAGCAAGCAGCCCCTTTACTGACAGCCCGGGACGGGACTGTGAGAGGGGTGGGCGTTCCCACAGCGCTTGGAGCGGCTAGCGGCCGGATCACCAGCGCCGCTGCAGCCACCGCTGTGGAAGAAGCCGCACCCCAAAAAAGCCGGAGAGAAGGAAGGATCGGGCGGGCGGGGACAGCCACAAGTGGAAGCCTCAGCCCTGGAGCCCCCTCGCGCCCATGGCTTCTCGTCGATGTCTCTGCCTGCCCGATCCGCGGGAGTGCTAATAGCGGCGGCGGGCAGGAGCCCCCACCCCGCTATTCCCGCCGCCGCCGCTATTAGCACTCCCGCGGATCGGGCAGGCAGAGACATCGACGAGAAGCCATGGGCGCGAGGGGGCTCCAGGGCTGAGGCTTCAACTTGCAGGAGCCCCCCCCCCCGCTATTCCCCGCCGCCGCTATTAGCACTCCCGCGGATCGGGCAGGCAGAGGCATCGACGAGAAGCCATGGGCGCGAGGGGGCTCCAAGGCTGAGGCTTCCACTTGCAGGAGCCCCCCCCCCCCCGCTATTCCCGCCGCCGCCGCTATTAGCACTCCCGATGCCACAAGTGAAAGCCTCAGCCGCTGCTATTGCCATCCCGCCGACTCCCAAGCTCACCTGCTGCAAAGAAGGAAGGCACGAAGAAGAAAGGCGCGAAAATGAAGGTGTGAAGAAGCAAGCTGGGACACTCAACTTCCGGTTTGGAAGCGGAACTTCACGGCACACCTGACCTTGTCTCGCGGCACACCAGTGTGCCGCGGCACAGCGGTTGGGAAACGCTGCTCTAAACCATACCAATCCTCCTCTGCTTTGTGTTTTCTTTTTTCCTTTCTTTAAAAAACTCTGACCAATTTTTTTTATTAATAAAATGTATCTGCACTGAGAAGCAGTTGAGACAGGAAAGAATGAAAATGGGATGAAATACTCTGTGATTCTTCCCCCACCCACACACAAATATGTATCAAGTGGGAGATGAAATTTCAGCTTTTTAAAGCCAATTTATCAACTGCCCTTTTTATAACGGTCTATAATACCAAAGTGTCATTATCTGCAGATAGGATCGGTAGTTGTGTGTGAATAACCAACTCTTATTTCTGAGAGCTGAGAAGTAGCTTCAACTGGATTTCAACACGAGTGCATTTTCAATAATAAAATAAAATACTGAACATAGTAAGTATGAACAGCACCTCAAAATAACACATTTTATACAATAGAACTGGTTGGTGTGATACAATTGACTGGTCGTCTTCAAGCGCTCCAAGAAATTACAATTGCCAAATTTCTATTGATTTATCTTGGCTGTGAATCCTGGGGACTCTCATTCCAGAGGTAATAGTTGTTTCTAGTATATTTCTAAAGAGAACTTGGGTGGCATAGAAAACCAAATATAGACGAAATATGCATTTATTTATCTGAATGAAACATTCACCAATGAAAAGCTATCTTAGGCTATTCAAAAGCTGGTTTAACCAGTTTCCTGCAATTCTTGAATTATCTAGAATTCGCACCATGGATATTGAAGGATGATGACATTAGAAGAGGTTCCAGGACTGGGGAGATATCCAATGAAGAAATGGCAAACAGCTAGAACTGGCAGCTGGATCCTGGATTTGGACCACCAAAATCTCTTAGAAGAAAGGAGAGATCTTGTGATCAGCCCTATGTATTAATTTTTATTTTCTTTTACAGTTGCTTACGAACAGTTGGGATTTGTGGAATTCCATGAAGCTCATAGCCATCAATGATTCCATGAAGTTCATAGTCATCAGACTCAAGTTTCAACCTCTTCTAAGATTTTATTTTTGTATTTAACTTTTTGTTCTGCTCCTTTTTAAAGACAGAGGACCTTCAAGCTTGATTATATTCAGTGTGAGTTTTCTCCAATCTTTTTTTGAAAGAGTTTTAATTACAAGTTAGAAAATATGTATATGTTTATGTATAGTATATGTGTATGCAAAACTTTACACTTCTAATTTAATTGTGTATGTATGATACATACAAAAGGATGTTTTGAGTGCTGATTTTAGAAAGTTTAAATATATTAGGGGTCAGATGGACTTGAATTAGAAGTATCCTCATGCGAAACCTGTTATGTTTACATATGGAACTGATAACTTTGAAACTAAAGGGTCACTAAAGGGTCCAGAAATAAATTACCAGTTGACCAGGGGTCTCAAACTCAATTTACCCAGGGGCCACTGGAGGTAGAGTCTGGGTGAGGCTGGGCCGCATCAGGTTTTCCACAAGAAAAGCTCTTACGAAAACATTCCAATGTTATCAAATGTCTTTGTTTTTTCATCTTATTTTGTGTTAAAAAATAATTCGTAAGAAAAGTTCATAAGGAAAAAAAATAAATCAGTAATAAATAAAACAAAAATGATAATAATAATAATACAGCAGATATAGAAGACTGAAGAAACCACATATAGTTGCTGACTAGAGAAATGTAATTATTATTATTCAGATTCTGTATGGGGTGGCGCAGCAGGTAGAGTGCTGTACTGCAGGCCACTGAAGCTGACTGCAGATCTGAAGGTCAGCGGTTCAAATCTCATCACCGGCTCAAGGTTGACTCAGCCTTCCATCCTTCCGAGGTGGGTAAAATGAGGACCCGGATTGTGGGGGCAATATGCTGGCTCTGTTAAAAAAGTGCTATTGCTAACATGTTGTAAGCCGCCCTGAGTCTAAGGAGAAGGGTGGCATAAAAATCGAATGAATTAATGAATGAAATGAATGAATGTCTGTATTAACAGTTCTTTAACATTTAACGGACATAGATTGCAAGCAGGGCAGTGTCGGTGATGTCTGTGGTCTCATCAAGAGCAACTGAGTATACACTGAAACATTTTGCTTTCTCATACAGTTGATCATAAATGTCACTTGACAGGTCAGAAATGCGCTCTGCTACGGTGTTGGCAGAAAGGCTGATGTTGCTAAACTGACCTTTCTTTTCTGGACAGACAATACTTGCAGCCTGTAATATGCACTTTTTTACAAATTCACCTTCTTTGAATGGCTTTCCTGCTTTAGCAATCATCTCACTAACCACGTAGCTAGCTTCGACTGCTGCATCATTCCCTTTGGTTGCTTAAAGAAATCTTGTTGCCTCAATAGATGTTTTAAGATTAGCACCCTGGTTTGCTCTCTCATCTCCCTGGTATTTTGCATACTCCTCAGCATGTCTAGTTGTGTAATGACATTTCAAATTGTATTCTTTGTGCACCGCAACTTTCTCTGTGCAAATAAGACACGTCGGGATGCCCCTGTGCTCAACAAAGAAATATTGCACTTCCCACTTTTCCTGAAATTGTCTGTGCTCATCACCAACCTTTCTCTTCACTGCAGGCTTTGAAAAAGACATGTTTGGGGCTGTGTAATATATAATTCCACTTGGTGTCACTGTTTCAGTGTTTAGCGGCTAAACTTTAGCAGATGTATCTTTTCCCCTTTTTTTCTGTCCTGCTGAGTAGCAATTTCCGCCTCCGCTCCTGAGCCCAGGGTAATGGCGCAAGTTTGCAATATGCCCGGCTGATGTCCCGCCTCCGAGAGCAATATATCCCACCATGATTGATAGGTTCATTCAGCTCTGCATATATAGAGGTGGGGGCCGCAAAGTATTGTCCCGAGGGCCACAGTTGGCCCGCGGGCCATGAGCTTGGGACCTCTGCAGTAGACCGCATAATTGAGGTTTGTGATTTAGGCTTGGAATTCTTTTAAAGTTACCAGCATCTGCTCTTACAGGAAAAAATAGATGATGTCATCCAAGAGGAATGCATTCCATTGAATAAAACTGAAACTGATTTCAATGTGGATTTTAAAATGACACCCTATAAGAAGGTGATGGGAGAAGATGAATTATTACATTTACAAATGAAACCAATTGATTTAACAACTGAAAATGATACATAAATACTAAACTCGAAGAATGGTATGGATAAAATCTTTGCACTGATTTACAAAAAGAACTTGAAGTTATCCTTGATTCCATCAGAAAAGACTGAGAATATGAACAATGGATGAGCTTTTTATACTGGAATTACAAAAAAGAGCTTATTAAAAATGCAAACAATTCTGGGAGAAGAGACAAACAGAGCATAAAAAGAAAGCAGATGTTAGGATGTTTTGAGGGAACCAAAAGATTGCTGGGTGAAAGAGAAAACAATATAAAATCCGTTTATTTGACTAAGACTAAAATAAACAGGTTGCTATTTTTGGTAATGTTTAATGAATTTTTATTGATCGGGAACAGATAATGTTTGAAAAGTTTTGTTTCTTTGAAGAAAGGAGAAGGGGCTGTTTCTTTAAATAGAGGAGGAAATATAAATGTAAAAGCAAGGATTCAAACTGCCCATATTAGACATTGTTTGTAACTTGTTATTTCAGATAACTATCAATGGGCATTTGCTCATTAAGAGGGAGGAGAGATTAAACTTTGAAAGTTGATATATAGAAAATTGAGATACAGGGATACCTCGTCTTACAAACACCTCGTCATAAAAACTTTTTGAGATACAAACCTGGGGTTTAAGATTTTTTTGCCTCTTCTTACAAACTATTTTCACCTTACAAACCCACCGCCACCGCTGGGATGTCCCGCCTCCGGACTTCCGTTGCCACCGAAGCACCCATTTTTGCGCTGCTGAGATTCCCCTGAGGCTCCCCTCCATGGGAAACCCCACCTCCGGACTTCTGTGTTTTTGTGATGCTGCAGGGGAATCCCAGCAGCGCAAAAATGGGCACTTTGCTGGCAACGGAAGTCCGGAGGTGGGGTCTCCCAGCGAGGGGAGCCTCAGTGAAATCGCAGCATCGCAAAAACACAGAAGTCCGGAGGTGGGATTTCCCATGGAGGGGAGCCTCAGGGAAATCCCAGCAGTGCAAAAACAGGCGCTTCGGCTGGCAAAAGGGGTGAATTTTGGCCTTGCCATTGATTCGTATGGGAAACATTGTTTCGTCTTACAAACTTTTCACCTTAAGAACCTCGTCCTGGAACCAATTAAGTTTGTAAGACAAGTATCACTGTAGTAATAAATTGTTATTTACATTGATGGGAAAGAAGGGGGATGTTTCTTTTTTGCACTTTTTCTACTTTTTTCCTAACATATTTATATGTAAAACATGTTGATTGTATTAGTTTTTATTTGTACAGTCTTTAATAAAAATTACTAGAAAGCAAACAAAAAGGTGCTAGGAGTGATACAAACAATATAATTATTTATATTGTCTCCAATAATTATTTGGGGCACCCAGGAGCCCTTCCTCAATGTGCTATGGTGGGCCCAAATGGTGAGGATGCTCTCCAGAATTTGACACATAAAAGGTTTTTGCTTTGATCAGGCAAGTTTTATAGCCCTGCAATCTGAAAATTCTCCTTCTCCCACCACCCAATTCCTCCCTTTGGGTATCAGAAAGGGAAGGTTAGATATTAATGAGGATTAAGTGCGTATCAGTCATTGAACACTTGTTATGATAAAAGAGGGAACCATTGAAGTGTTCGGAGACTCCAAATTGTCCAGAATGCAGCCGTGTGAACTGTCATGGGTATACCTCGGTACCTATAAAGCCCTACATGACTCAGGGCCAGACTATTTATGGGACCGTCTCTTGCCGCATACCTTCCAGAGACCAATAAGAGCACCCAGAGTTGGCCTCCTCTAGGTCCCGTTGACTAAGCAATGAAGGTTGGCGGGGCCGCAGAGGAGGGCCTTCTCTATTGCCATCATGGCTCTATGGAATCAACTCCCCCAAAAATCCATACTGCTCTCACCCTACTGGCCTTCCCTAAAGCCACAAAAACCTGGCTTTGCCGCAGGTCTAGGGGCCATGAATTAACGACTATCATGGCCAAATTAAATAAATGGTATGCATGCATGTTGAATAGTTTAACTATAGAAACATAGAAGACTGACGGCAGAAAAAGACCTCATGGTCCATCTAGTCTGCCCTTATACTATTTCCTGTATTTTATCTTACAATGGATATATGTTTATCCCAGGCATGTTTAAATTCAGTTACTGTGGATTTACCAACCACGTCTGCTGGAAGTTTGTTCCAAGGATCTACTACTCTTTCAGTGAAATAATATTTTCTCACGTTGCTTTTGATCTTTCTCCCCAACTAACTTCAGATTATGTCCCCTTATTCTTGTGTTTAAAACTATGGGTTTTAATTAAGGTTTTTATAGATTAGATTAGATTAGATTTATTGGATTTATATGCCGCCCTCTCCGCAAACTCGGAGCGGCTCACAACAATAACAAAAAACAGCACAGTACATAATACCAAATCCAATGCCCACCAATCTAATTACAATTTAAAACTAGTAATCTCATAAAAACGGTATATATAAAAAACAGGCACACAGTCAATCAATCAACAAAACAACATGGGCAAGGGGGAGGTGTTTTAGTTCCCCCATGCCTGACGGCAGAGGTGGGTCTTAAGGAGTTTACGAAAGGCAAGGAGGGTGGGGGCAATCCTAATCTCAGGGGGGAGCTGGTTCCAGAGGGTCGGGCCCCCCACAGAGAAGGCTCTTCCCCTGGGTCCCGCCAGACAGTTTTAGACTGTATTTTTTTACTTATTTTTATTGTTTTTGTATTTTATATTGTTGTAAGCATCATGCTTCTTTTTATACTATTCAACACTGGCACACCCAATTGTGACTGCACTAGACAGATCTTCTCAATGGAGAGACCTTTTGGAGGCCATGGCACAATGTAACAATTGTGAATTAGAGGACCAAAATGAGAAATGATTCCAGAAGCTGATAAAAGTGGTATACAAGTGAATGAGGGTAGAATTATGGGATTGTTTTTCTTTCTTAAGTTTAGAATAGAATAGAATAGAATAGAATAGAATAGAATTCTTTTTTGGCTAAGTGTGATTGAACACACAAGGAATTTGTGTTGGTGCACATGTTCTCAGTGTACATAAAAGAAAATATAGATTTGTCAAGAAACATGTGGTACAGCACTTAATGATTGTCATAGGGATCAAATAAGCTTTTAAGGAAGGGAAATTGATGCCAATTGTCTGTAGTTGAAGAAAGAGGGAGCTTTGAAGGCTACCAATTGTAACCAGAAGCTAAAAAACTAGGAGTGTAGTTGTATTCAATAGATGCAGATAGTGTTCAGTATGTCCATTCTGGAAATGCAGCCAAGTTTGTGGCACTCATTTTTGGCCAAAAGGTACTCAGTGGTGCAATGAAGTAAATTTAATAGTATTATGGCAGAAAGTGTTTTCTAGATCAGAACTGGTGAAGTTTACCATAATACCATGCTACCAGAGGCTGGATAACATCATTGAGGACCCCCTACCAAAACTTTATCCTTATATTATCTCTCCCTAACTCTGCAGGTAAAAAGAGGCCTCCTTTTGACCAGGGGTCATAGCCCAGAACCAGTCCCCAGACTTTGAACCTAAAGAAGCTGCCAGAATGAGCACCACACAAGTCACCAAACCAAGAATCACATAAACTGACCAAAAACAGATATACTTGTAGAACTGAAGCAGTCAGAAGTAGTTGAAGCGTACAAGCTCCCATACCCATTGAGTAGAGAGGAAAGCAGAGATATCCTATGAATTACATTCTGAATATTCTATGAAGATATTTTATGAACATTTGTTCCTTGTCAAACAAAGCAGTAAATTTTTGATTAGCAACAGCTGGTTGAAGTCTGATTTAAGAGGTAGCCCTGATCCACATTCCTTTGATGAAAACTATTGTTGGTCTTCAGTTCTTGCATATGTGTGTGGGTTCCACTTGTGAAATTCTGTTTGGAATGGCTGACAACCCTAACCTGGTCTTGGAACTTTGGACTGATTTGGAGCTATTCTCTGCAATTCATTTATTTATGCAAGTGTCTGTCAAGATACTGTCTATGTTTACACTCTGACCATTGTTATCTCTGTGACCTTGATTGGGCTGTAGTATTCTGGACTTTATATTAACTTTAAAAGTTGTGGTGGCACAGTGATTAGAATGCAGTACTACAGACTACTTCTGCTGACTGCCAGCAGTTTGACAACTCAATTCTGACCAGGCTCAAGGATGGCTCAGCCTTCCATCCTTCCAAGATTGGGTGAAATGAGGACCCAGGTGTGGTCAGGGTTGTTCCAAAGGTGCTTTTTCAAAAGGCAACTGGACTTTCTGGTTTTTCTTTGAAGAAGTTTCACTTCTCATCCAAGCAGCTTCTTCAGCTCTTGATAAAGCACCCTTGGGACTACTATAGCAATTGTGTGTGAGTCAGTGTTTGGAAGAAGTAGGACACTAGGCTATAGGGAGTTGGATAGGAACGTAGGTTTAGAGTTTGTAATTACCCCACAGTTGCAACATTAGTTTGTCATCTTGTAGTAAACACCCCATGTTCTTTTTGATGAGGGGAAGCTCTTCCCAACCTTGTCCTGAAAACTAATGTATTGGCTAATGTATCTTCCAAGTTGATGGATGTGTATGCTCTTTATTTTCTTCCAACTACTGGAAAATTGACCTGGTGGGGAGCTGTGGTGCATGAAAGGTTCTTTCACATAGCATGCCTTTCCAACTGAGCCGTTGGGAGTCTAGCAGCACATGCTGAAGGTATTCAACATGGGATTTTCTTTGATAAGTACTGGGAAGAGTGAAAGGAATCTTCTCCTACAGCACCGCTAAGGGATGTTCCAGCTCTTCTCTTTGCAGGGGATTATGCTGTCCTGTTTCCTAGGATGGAGATGTAATTAAAATGTATATCTTGTTCATGTCCATTGTTAATTCCTTATTTATTGCATTTATTACTGAGATTTAAGAGAATTTTGCATGATGGTTTATGGTATAATAATGCCCAAATGTGCAAGATATTAATTCATCTAGCGGCAACTTGTAGTGGAATCTAAATTTGCAAGAATTCCAAAATGTAACATTTAAAGCAGGGTTTGCCAATATTGTTGCCAAGGGTCAATGGGATTATCCATTGTTCTTTTTATTATACTTTGTCCCATAGTAAGATGTTTAGGCTAGACTTTACATTCTTATTTATGCCTACATCTATGGAGCTCTTCCTGAGGAATTGGGATAGACAAGTACTATTGTTTAATAATATTGAAGATATTCCACAATGGAAAAATCTGCTAATTGCAATTGACTGGTGGTAATTTTGTCAGTCCTGATAGTGTTTAAGTAGTGCTTTAGTTTATTCTTATTAGTTAAACTGGTATTTAGAATGCAGTACTGCAGGCTACTTCTAGTGCTTGGCAACTCAGTCCTCATTGGCTCAAGGGTGACTCAGTCTCCCATCCTTCCGAGGTCAATAAAATGAGAACCTAAATGTTGTGGTTAGCTCTGGCCCAGCTCCTGCCCCAAGGACTGTGGATGTGGGGGAGACATCCACATGCTGCAGGCCTGTTTTGCCCCGGTGGAATCTGCTGATGAAGGCTCCTCTGACCAAGAAGACATGAGTGACAGGGAGGAGTGGGGCAGACAGCTCAGAAGGAGATCAATTATCTAGCTCCTCCTTGGATTCAGAACAAGAGTTAATGATACAGCCACGCATGCGGAGAGCGATGCATAGGCAACAACAATTGAGAGATTATTATCAAAGAAAATGAGGCCACCTGTGGTTGGGTGGAGCTGTGGTAATTAGTGAGGCTGCTATAAATAGCAGTCTGTGGGTTTGGACATTGTGGAGGATTATCTGATCGTTGTGTTTCGTGACTGCTTTACTGACTTTGACCTTTTGTGTGCTGATTTTCCCCCGCTTTGAAACTAAACTAGAGCAAAGTGTGTTTCACTTTGTGAAAGAAGAAGGACTGTGAATTGCCTCACAGCTGCAAGCTAAGTATCACAGAACTGATAAGGGACTTGTACCAATTACCAGTTTGTTTGGAGACGAGTGCTCTTCGCTATACCAAAAGAGGGCTTAGTTTAAGTGAATTTTCATTATAAAGAACATTGTTTTGAATTTTCAAATGTGTGTGTGTCTGACATTTGTACCTGTGAATTTTTGGGAGGACTCTACCAGAGAGCCCGACAGAACACTAAATTGGCGGCAATATGCAGATTCTGCTAACTGTTTAGAGAGCGCTGTAAAGCACTGTGAAGCGGAATATAGGTCTGAGTGCTATCACTATTTATAATGTCATATAAGAAATATTTGGGGAATCAATGAACAAACTGAAATTTCATTGCTAGGACAATGAGATGAAGCATTTGGGGATTCCTGATTAAAACAATTGTTACATTAAAAGCAAATGACCTATATTGACCACCCAAAACTCTCTGGAATAATACCTTTTTAAGTTTCTCCCAAATTAGAAAAGAGCTTGGAGACATTCGCTGCCTTAGATAAAGTATTCCATGAGTGGGAGACACCACCAAGGAGGAGTCCATCTGCTTTACATCCCATGTGCCTCCTGAGGAGGGACCCTGAACAAGACACTTTCTAGAGGATTATACAAGAAGAGCAGATTTGCTTTTGGCAATGCAATTCCTTGTATTTATAAAGAGGTCTGGACATATTGTGCCTGAACAGCTGCAGAAAAAATGATTATGTATTCCTGGCAAATACAGTACCTGGATACCAGATTTGAAAGACTTAACAAAATATGCCAACACTGCCTTTGAATTGGCTCTTGATCAATGCAAGGGAAAGGCCAGGCAGCATGATCCTGTGCAGTCAAGGTTCAGTTTATTGTTGAAAAATAGTTTTTTGTACAAAACAATTTTCTTGTTATCTCTTCCGGTTATGTTAGTTCTTGCCTAGGTGTCTGTGTTAATGTATTTAAATTGTATTCACAAGACTTTAAAAAAATCATCTACATTTCATTATTTTTCTTTAAACAACATTATTGTTGTTTCACTTGGTGGACTGTCTAATAAAAGCTCCTCTGCCCAGACCACTCAGTCATGAAGCCTGAAAAATTGCTATAGCACCAATTAAAAATGGTTGAAGCAGGAAGAGGAAATGATGATGACCATGTTGTTGGTGATGATTGCTAGGAGTTTTAGGCTGGTATTCTTCAGCCCTCATGATTGGGCTTTCTTAATCTTTTTTGTACCAACAGTTGAGAGAAGGCAAGCAACATGAAACAAATTGCAGGCTCTCTATGCCACAGTTGTCCAGCCTCAGAGACTTCTTGGCATGCTATGAACAATCCTGAATCCTCCAAGATAGGAAGGCCTTTGTCCAGCAGTAAGAGAACAGCTTGAGAGAAGCCTTCTTGCATACACTGGCCTGAACTGATTAAAGACACACAATTTGCTTCTTTGAGACAAAGCCAATCAGGCTAAAACCACTTATCACTTACTTCACCATGTGGAAAGCCAACCCTTCGTCATGGGATGACCTCTAAGAGTGTGCCTAATAGTTGTCTGATGGCTTTGCTGGAGCTGCTATAATTCTTCTGGCTATTCCAGAGCCAAGTAAAAGTAATGGAGAAAATTTGTAATAAACAACTTAACACAATGCTTAAAATTTGTGAATCCTTTTGAATTTTCAATGTTTCTGCAAAAATACGACATCAAAATGATATGATCTCCACACAAACTCTAAAACTAGATAAAGTGAATGTCATTAAGCAAGTGAATCAAAAACATATTTATTCATTTACTGAGGGGAGTGATCCAAAGCTACATATTTGTATGTGAGTCTTCAAAATCATTGTTATCAGTTTCTCACATAAACCTCTAGCTTCAGGTCTTTTTACACCATTTCTATATGATTAATACCAGGAATAAGACCATTTGCACGTTCCAAAATATTAACTTTCTTCTGCTATTATCATTCTTTCGTCATATGACTTGTCTGCTTTGGTGTTTTTGTTCCTAGAGTATTACATGCCTCACACTTGTGTGGCTTTGATTGGTCAACCACACCCTCAGGGAGGGTAATAGTAGGGTTGAGACTTTATTGATGAAATCCAAACTCTTTGGAAATAGGTTTGTAATCTTTTCAAACAGCTGGGTTTTTTAAGGGGGGGGGGGATTGGAGGTCCCTAGAAATCTGCTGTTTTTGAGTCATAATAACATACTTCCGCATACCTAAGGTATGAAGATCAGCCTTTGGTTGTGAATATCCCAAATTGTTTTTTTAAATAAAGCAGGACCTCTCATGCTCATACCTGATTGATTGATTGATTGATTGATTGATTGGAACCTCACTCTTAATTTTCCCTTAATCTTGAAGAGTTCGCTTACTTTTTTCAGTAAAAAAAATATGTAGTTTGGAATCATTTTCTCCAATAAATGAATACAAAGTTTTTTATTCATTTTTTAAAAAATTCTCTTTATCTAGTTTTAAGACTTGTGAAGAGAATAAACCACACTCTTGACTAGATTTATGCAGAAATATTGGACATTCAAAGGGATTCAGAAACATTTAAGCACCACCATGTATATTTTCCTTGGGTTTTTGCTATTACCCAAGTGCTTCAATAATACCTACATAAAATACCCAATCCTACTCTTTTGCATCCCTCTTCCCCTTCTTGGAAGCCAGTGAACATCCATCGCTGCTCTTATGGCTGAAATCAGAGATGAGAAATAATAATTAGATCAAATTTATCAGTAAGTTTTTATTTCTAATATTCTAAATTTAAAAAGGACACTTAGCACATTTATCACAAAACAACAATAGACAGATTTTTTAAAACCACTTCAGATAGACAATTTTGAATTAAAATGTAAATATGTTTTTTTTGCAGGTATCCCCACTATAATGTAGCCTTGCTAAGAAAAGGAAGACATTTTTTGCATTGACACACTGAACCACAAGGTAGCCACCTGCATTTTAGTCCAACATGTCATACAAAATCAGACAGTGTCACTGAAACATAGTTCAGTATGCAGTAAAAAACCAGCAACAGGTACAACCATATAGTCTAGCCTATAACAATGTTGTGCAATCAGCTAGTAGACTGGATTCAGCTCTTATTGTGAGGATCAGTGGTGTATGTTCCAACAAAAACGTGTGTTTTCCAACAAAAAAGTTTGGACAGCTGAAAATCAACACAACAAAGGAAACCAATCCCAATTAAGAAAAGTTTCAGAAAGCAACTACAAGGGAGCTTAAGGACAATAAATATATAGGATATACCAAAAGCCAGGCCCTGTAGACCAATTAAAGTTTTTTCAGATAGACCTTGACTTACAACCATTTGATTAGTGGCGGTTTAAATTCGCAATGGCACTAAAAAAAAGTGATTTACAACCAGTCCCCTGCATTTAATAACTGTTGCATCCCCAATTTGGGCACTGGGTAACTGGCACGTATTTACGACAGTTGCAGTGAAGCAGGGGTGGATTGCTTTCACCTTTTCTTACTGGTGCGATGTAATGTTTCACACGTGCACGCTTACGCTCAAATCTCCTTGTGCGATTTTAGTTCTGCGCATGCTCAGAGGATTACTGTGCATGCTCAGAGAGCTAAAAAAAACCACCAAAAAGTATATAAAAAATGCAACAGTGCGCACGGACTGGCAAAGACAACACTGGAGCTATCACGCCAAAATTGCATCATTGGGGGCCACTACCAGAGTGCCCGCACCGGACGGAACCCACCCCTACACTGAAGTGCCTGGAGTTATGCAAGCACCATCTGCATTTTTTAAAGTCAGTTTCCAACAAACGAAGTCAATGAGGAAACTGGATTTGCTTAACAACCACAAGATTCACTTATAACTGCAGCGATCTACTTAACCACCTTAGCAAAATTTTTAAAAGCTCATAAAATTAGGCATGACTACACCTAAGAATCACCTTCCTTAGTAACTGAAACTCTGGTCCCAATTGAGTTGAAAACTGCTTGTGTTAATTATTTTTCTAGAGAAAATGTCACCGGAATTAGGAATGTTCAAAGGTTGTGCGTCACATGAATATGAAAGGTGTTTAGAAGAAATAACCCATTCAAGCATTGAAGTTAATGTATGTAAGGCATTTTCTATATGGGGGCCTGACATTTGGTAGACCCTGCATTATTTATCTTTGCTTTCCTACAATTACAGATCCATATGTATTTGATTAATTGATAAATCAATTCATAAATATTCTTTTAGATGGCTTTGTTTTGCATGCAAATATTAAGTGGCTTTATAATGAGGACAGTCCAGCTGCATGCTCACTATCATCTAACCACTCAAGCTCTTCTCTGGTGGAGGAGATAGAGGTAATGCTCAATTTAAAACTGTTCATTTAGTGACCGGTTAAAGTTAGAACATCCCTGAAAAAGATGGCTTGTGATATTTACAAGTATCATACTTATGATCATTACATCATCCCCATGGTCCTGTGATCAAAAAGCCAGATGCTTGGCAACGGATTCATATTTATGACGATTTGCAGCATGTGATCACCTGTTGTGAATTTCTGACAAGCAAAGTCAATGGGGAAGCCAGATTCACTTAACAACCACATTGGTAACTGCAACTACAGCGATTCTCTTAACAACTGTTGCAAGAAAGGTCGTAAAATAGGGGCAAAGTTCAACCAATTAGTGTCTTAATTAGCAACTGAGGTTTTGGACTCCACTGCAGTGGTGGGTCGAGGACTACCTGTCGTTGCCTGCCCTCCTGTCAACTGAATCACCTTCACAGGATCGAACAGCAGGCTATATTATTGGATTTATTAGAAATTAAAAGCTCCCTGGCATGATTTCCCAACAGGTGCTTTTTATATCTTTGATCACTTCTGTTATGTGTATATGTGTTTGATCACTTCTGTTACAAAATTGTAAAAAGTAACATGAATAACAAATGTCTTTTGAATCCCAGAGTTATTGGAATCTGGTCAGCATACAAGATTTAAAAACAAAAACCCCACACAGCCTGGCATGACAAGAGCAATTTATCCCTCCCCACAGTTGTTTTTACAATTTTATACAAAAAGGAGGTTGCTTTTACATCCACTCCAAGGAAGCCATTGCTTGCAGAATTCACTAAAGAAATAAATTGCCTTTTCCCCTCTGGTTGACTTTTAGGAAAATAAGGAACAGGATTACAATAATGCCTCCCGGTCAAATGTTCCAATATTCCAAATGGTCTAATTTTGGGAAGGAGAGGGGGCAGACAACAAGCCTATCCAAAAAGATCAATGTAACCATCAGTTGAAGGCTGAAGAGAAATTGGAAAAGATGGGGACCAGAGAGGAAAGAGCACATTTGCCAGCACCACCAAGGAAAGGAGATCAAGGTCCCATCTGGAAGGGCGAGAGGCCAAAAGCACAGAGCAGATGGAGCCTGTTTCTGACAGCTGGTGGAGACGCGCTTTCATGTGTAAAGTTTGCTCCATGGAGACCTTAGTCTATGAGCTTCCAAGGCAGCCTTATGTTAACTGCCCGCCCTCTTCCTATGCAAAGAAACTCAAAGGAGTATGCCTGGCGCAGGTCTCGGGGGCTACTGCTTAATTAAAATAGGGGGCTTTTTAAACATTTTATAATGCAGGTCTTAGAAGTTCAGGGAAGCATCGCTGGGAAGGAAAAGAAATGAATTTCCTTAGCAATACAGTCCAACTGTTCCTCTAGTACCCTGATGGCGAACCTATAGTAAACATGCCACAGGTGGCACATGGAACCATACCGGAGAGCACGTGAGACATCGCTCATGCCCTCATCACCTCGAGGTTCGATTACTGCAATGCTCTCTACATGGGGCTACACTTGAAAAGTGTTCGGAAACTTCAAATCCTGCAGAACGCGGCTGCGAGAGCCATCGTGGGGCTCCCTAGATTTGCCCACGTTTCTGCAACACTCCGTGGCCTGCACTGGCTGCCGATCGGTTTCCAGTCACAATTCAAAGTGTTGGTAATGACCTTTAAAGCCCTACATGGCATCGGACCAGAATACCCCCGGAACCGCCTTCTACTGCACGAATCCCAGTGGCCGATAAGGTCCCACAGAGTTGGCCTTCTCCGGGTCCCGTCGACCAAACAATGTCATTTGGCGGGCCCCAGGGGAAGAGCCTTCTCTGTGGTGGTCCCGGCCCTCTGGAATCAACTCCCCCTGGAGATTAGAATGGCCCCCACCCTCGTTATCTTTCGCAAATTACTCAAGACCCACCTTTATCGCCAGGCATGGGGGAAACTGAGACATCCTCCCCCAGGCTTTTATATTTTATGTTTGGTATGTATGTGTTGTATGGTTTTAAATTGTTGGGGTTTTAGATATGTTTTATTTTTAATATTAGATTTGTCTCACTGTTATATTGTTTTTGTATTACTGTTGTGAGCCGCCCTGAGTCTTCGGAGATACAAATCTAATTAATAATAATAATAATTATTATTATTATTATTATTCAGCACCAGCGTGCCAGTTGATTTTCAGCCTTCTTTTCAACTGTTTTCACTCTCCCCAAGCTTCAGGAGTCCATTGGGAGACCTGTGCACATGCATGGGGGTAGCAGTGGGGAGTGTACATGCCTGGGGGGCAGTGCAGGGGTTGTGTGTATGGGCGGGGGGAGGGCATGCATGCACACACGAGTCAAAAAAGGTTCGCTATCACGGCTCTAGTACCTTCACTATTTAAAGGCAAGATGAAAATGGTGATGAAAAGCATCACCCAATATAGAATATCATTGATTTCAAGCAATCATCTTTAGATTTTTCCACATCAGTTTATACTGATGTTAGGCAAAATATCTTTTTGACTTTTGCCCTCCTTCAAGTACACTTTTTGTCACAAATAGTGCCTGCACTACCTCTTCATTGCTGCAGGTGGCAGCATACAGGCAGCCTTGACTGATCTAGAAAACTGACCTCACAAGCTAGGGCGTTACTGGGTAGGAGGTATTTATTATCCCTAGGATTGTTAATCAGATTGGGAAGAGGATTGGTTTGGTTTTAAATTAGAAAAATGGCAAAATATTTCAATAAAGCAATGAGGTTGTCTATGGGGTCATGAGGCACAAGCTCTACCGAAGGAAGATGTGACCTTTCTATGGTTCTGTTACTTGCCTTTCTTTCAGATTCAGAAAGAAAACTTTCATAGTTGCTATTTACCAATATTAGGAAAGCAAACGTTCCCTGTGGTTTCATGATTAATGACCTTTAGAAAATGTGTTTTTTTTATTATGAGCTTCATCAGCAAGTTCCAAATTCTCTTATCAACTCATCCTTTTAAAGGATAGGCCAATTACTACCTGTTTTTATGCCAAACAATCCAAGCACTAAATGAACATTTTTGGAACTAGCCGCTGCAATTCCTTCTTGTGCCCAGCCAATTCTGCATACGAGATCATAAGAATCAATATATGATTTAGTTAAAAAAAACAACAACCACCAACTATGACTCCTCTTCGTACTTTGTTCCAGTTCCCGAGTACAGAAACCAGAATCATGAGCAATCTGTGATCAGATGCAGAAAATCACAGCACCCAAAAGGGGCTGCTTATTTTTGTGTCGTGCCAGTTCAGTATTAAGCATTGAAAAATTATACATAATTATAATGATTTTTCCCTTCGTTTTAAAAAATATCAAATTGTTTTTATTTGCAACACAAATCTGGAAGCAAGTAAAGGGAGACGTGCAAGATGAAAATTGCTTGTGGCTCTTCAATTCTACCAAGTTCTTTTTGATTCTGGTTATATGCCCCCAGTCCTGTTATCAGGAACTTCCACTTTAACACCATACAGTGATACCTTGTCTTACAAACTTAATTGGTTCCAAGACGAGGTTCTTAAGGTGAAAAGTTTGTAAGACGAAACAATGTTTCCCATAGGAATCAATGGAAAAGCGATTAATGCGTGCAAGCCCAAAATTCACCCCTTTTGCCAGCCGACGCACCCGTTTTTGCACTGCTGGGATTCCCCTGAGGCTCCCCTCCATAGGAAACCCCACCTCCGGACCTCTGTGTTTTTGCAATGCTGCGATTTCACTGAGGCTCCCCTCACTGGGAAACCCCACCTCTGGACTTCCGTTGCCAGTGAAGTGCCCGTTTTTGCGCTGCTGGGATTCCCCTGCTGGGATTCCCTTGCAGCATCACAAAAACACGGAAGTCCGGAGGAGGGGTTTCCCATGGAGGGGAGCCTCAGGGGAATCCCAGCAGCGCAAAAATGGGTGCTTCGCTGGCAACAGAAGTTCGGAAGTGGGGCATCCCAGCGGCGGCGGTGGGTTTGTAAGGTGAAAATAGTTTGTAAGAAGAGGCAAAAAAATCTTAAACCCCGGGTTTGTATCTCGAAAAGTTTGTATGACGAGGCGTTTGTAAGATGAGGTATCACTGTAGTATCCTCTCATAGAATATGAAATTGACATCCCCTGACTAGACGTACTCTGCCAGCCTGCCCCTCACAATTTCCCCACGACTACTCTTTCCACACTCTTCTGGTTCTTGAACGTTTCCTGTTTTCCAGCGATCTGAATCAAATGATTTCAATAAGTTCCTAATATGCTAAAATGATATCAACTTTAATTATGTTAAAAATAGCCAAATTTTAAATGTTTTGAGATCTCACCCATTTTTAAAACTGTATTTTGTTAAAAAAAATGTGGATGTTAATCATATGGGCAAAATATTTATTTATTATTTTTTATTTTATTAATTGGGTTTTTATGCCACCCCTCTCCGAGGCGGCATATAAATCCAATTAGTAAAATAATTTTCAGCACTTTCTGAAAAGTTTGTTGATATCTGATTGTTTGAGTATAGACTGGGAAGTACCTACTATTCCTAAGTAGGTGGGGAACATGAAAGGGGAGGGCCACAAGGCCGCTGAACTTCCGGGTATCTATCCCCTTCAGATTTAAGTGAGCCAGGGTGAAGCTGAGCATGTCCATCTAAGAAGAAAAGTCCACCAAACCTACACAAATGAATGCAAAGGTGTCCAACTCAAAGTCTGTGTGCCAGATCTAGCCTGTGATGTGGTCAAACTGCCCTGGTCTACCCAGTGCAAAAAGGAAAGATCAGGGCAGCCTAGCTTTGGACCAGTCTACCCAATGTGAAGAAGAAAGATCAGTCCAGAGTAGCTTCGGCCGGTCCACCCGATGTGAAAAGGGAACATGCCAGCAGTTTGAGGAGTGGTGTCAACCTGACTACGGCCACCCAGTCTCCTGAGGTCAACCGCACCCGTTTGACGCCCCTGTACTAAAGCGTAACATTATTTGTTTGCTTTTTGATTAGTGTGATAACAGGAATTAATCTATTCAGATTTACAAAGCCATGATGGATTGATTGTTCTATTAACCAGTTTTTAAATTATCAAGGTAGCATTGTGTGAGAATGTAATAATGGATAGCTACCTCTACAGTCTTCTGGAGGGACAGGGCTTCTTCAGTGCCCTATCCTAAGCTATGCTACCAAACCTATGTAGAACACCACAGTGCTTAATTTTAAATTATCTGATTAGGTTTTGCTTTATAGTATGTATGTAGGGTTTTCATTGGTTTGTTCGGACCAATATGCTCAAGTGGACGCTCTTAGTGGATAACAACATGCTATGGATAACAACATGCTGGGTAGATGGAGAGACAAAGAACCCAGCCCATCCGCTGGTATGTCAACTACTACCAGAAATAGGTACTGATAATAGCAATAGAGACTTATGTACGCTTCACAGTGCTTTGCAGCCCTCTGTAAGCAGTTTGCAGAGTGAGCATATTACCCCCCAACAATCTGGTTCCCCATTTTATCAACTTCAGAGGGATGGAAGGCTGAGTGAGCCGGTGAGACTCGAACCCACCAAATTGCTGGCAGTCATAAAACAATGACTTATTTTTGGCCAATGACAAAGCCAAGATGGTGGTCATTCTGGCGGTCAAAAGTATTATCTAAACACAGAAAAAGAAGGTTGATTGGTCTGTGAGGTTTTATCCTATGGTGGATATTTATGGTTACTGTACTGTTAAACTGCTCTGAGTCTCTAGGATAGGCAGCATACAATATACAAATAAATAAAAAAAACCTAAATACTGTAATATTTCCCCTTCCACCCTGCCGGGGCACAAGAGATAGAAAGTAAATTTTAAAACATAAACATATAATTTTTTCTCTTGTCCCTCCTTTTATTTCACATTAAGCATTTGTCCTATTTCATCAAGAATTTCCTTTCGCCATCCATTAACTACAGTTTTGATTCCTCAGTAGAAATGGAAAAGCTATTTCTTTGATTTTTAGTAAAATAAAGCTACCATTAAAAAAATTACAGACATTTTGAATAAAAACAACCCCATTCCTATGCTGTCCCCTTTCCCCAAGCATTCATCCTGAGCCAAATTCCCAGTAGTGGGAAATGAAACAATAAGTTAATAGTTCCTTATGCTTAAAGGTTTTCAAGAGAAACACAAAAATCTTCTTAGTGTGAAGTTTTCTTCGATGTTTTCCCAAATTTGGCATCTAGGCCAAGTCCTGCAGAAAAACAAATAGGAACATTAACTGTGGTTGGAAATGATGCTACAGGGCAAAATGTTGGTTTGGGGACGACTTTGAGGCTCGACTACTGTAACGCTCTCTACCTTTGAAAACTGTTCGGAAACTTCAGATCGTGCAGCTGCGAGAGCTATCATGGGCTTCCCTAAATACACCCATGTCACACCAACATTCCGCAGTCTGCATTGGTTGCCGATCAGTTTCCAGTCACAATTCAAAGTGTTGGTTATGACCTATAAAGCCCTTCATGGCACCGGACCAGAATATCTCCGGGACCGCCTTCTGCCGCACGAATCCCAGCGACCAGTTAGGTCCCACAGAGTTGGCCTTCTCCGGGTCCCGTCAACTAAACAATGTCGTTTGGCGGGACCCAGGGGAAGAGCCTTCTCTGTGGTGGCCCCGACCCTTTGGAACCAACTCCCCCCAGATATCAGAGTTGCCCCCACCATCCTAGCCTTTCGCAAGCTCCTTAAAACCCACCTCTGTCGTCAGGCATGGGGGAATTGACACTTTCTTTCCCCCTAGGCTCATAAAATTTATGCATGGTATGCTAGTATGTATGATTGGTTTTTAAATTGGGGTTTTAAATTAACTTAAATATTAGATTTGTTTACATTGTATTATTATTGCTGTGAGCCGTCCCGAGTCTGCGGAGAGGGGCGGCATACAAATCTGATTAATAAATAAATAAATAAATAAATAAATAAATAAATAAATAAATAAATAAATAAATATAAATAAATAAATAAAAAGAGGATGGGTGAACAAGGCTTCTAACTTTGGATAATTTTGGAACACACCAAGCTACCTTGGCAGCTTAGAAGCAGATTTTCAGTTTACAAGAATGTCCCAGAAATGATGATGTGGTTTTAAAAGCATCTCACTTAATAGTTCTCTGTACAAGTAATTATTATCTGTGGGAGTACAGTATGAAACAGATTTTAAATCTGCTGAGCTAAGACAGAATAATTGCTGAACCCTGGAACAACCACTAAAACTATTGTTACGGTGAAAAGGAGAAGATGTGATAACAAGCAAAACCCAACCACACTGTGTAACGTATCTTATAACAAATTGAAGGTGCAGAAGAAGCAAAACAGAATAGGTTAAAACCACTCGGGAAAACATGATTTCGTTTAAAATTGCAATCCTCTGACTATCAACAACTTTACCTGAAGTGTTGGTTCAGATTTTCCCAACCTAAGCACTCTCCAAATGTTTAGATTTTAATCCTCAGAATTCTTCAATCAAAATAATCAGGCCGCTCTGTTTAGAGTGACCCGCTCCCTCCAGGGGGGAGTTGGGGAGCCCTTGCAGAGCAGTGCCAAGGATTTTACCACATTTTTCACTGATAGTTGCTTGGATCCGGGTGGACCTTGACTACGATTGGCAAACAGGGTTGACTGACAATGAGTCAGTCGAGGTGACTGGGACCTGTCCTTGTCCATCTGTCTGGGAAGAGTTTGATCTGATGACACTTGATGAAGTGGACAAGGCCATTGGAGCTGTGAGTTCTGCCACCTGTTTACTGGTTTCGGCCAGCAGGGAGGTGACACAGAGCTGGGTCCAGGAGATTGTCAACGCTTCTTTGGGGAGGGGGTCCTTTCCGGCTCCTTACAAGGAGGTACTTGTGCGCCCCCTCTTCAAGAAGCCTTCCCTGGATCCAGCCATTCTCAACAACTATTGTCCAGTCTCCAACCTTCCCTTTATGGGGAAGGTTGTTGAGAAGGTGGTGGCGCTCCAGCTCCAGCGGTCCTTGGAAGAAGCCGATTATCTAGGCCCTCAGCAGTCGGGTTTCAGGCCTGGCTACAGCACGAAAACTGCTTTGGTCGTGTTGATGAACGATCTCTGGCGGGCCCGGGACAGGGGTTTATCCTCTGTCCTGGTGCTTCTTGACCTCTCAGTGGCTTTCAATACCATCGACCATGGTATCCTTCTGCACCGGCTGGAGGGGTTGGGAGTGGGAGGCACTGTTCTTCAGTGGTTCTCCTCCTACCTCTCCGGTCGGTCGCAGTCGGTGTTAGTGGGGGGGTCAGAGGTCGACCTCTAGGTTTCTCCCTTGTGGGGTGCCTCAGGGATTGGTCGTCTCCACCCTGCTATTTAATATCTACATGAAACCGCTGGGCGAGATCATCCAGGGGCATGGGGTGAGATATCATTAATATGCTGATGATACCCAGCTGTACATCTCCACCCCATGTCCAGTCAACGAAGCAGTGGAAGTGATGTGCCGGTACCTGGAGGCAACTTGGGCATCCTCCTCGATCCACAGCTAACATTACAGAACCATCTTTCAGCTGTGGTGAGGGGAGCGTTTGCCCAAGTTCGTCTGGTGCACCAGTTGCAGCCCTACCTGGACCGGGAGTCACTACCCACAGTCACTATTTATTTATTTATTTGTTTGTTTGTTTGTTTGTTTATATTTATTCATTCATTCATTCATTCATTCATTCATTCATTCAATTCATTCGATTTTTATGCCGCTCTCCTCCTTAGACTCAGGGCGGCTTACAACATGTTAGCAATAGCACTTTTTAACAGAGCTAGGCTATTGCCCCCACAATCCGGGTCCTCATTTTACCCACCTCGGAAGGATGGAAGGCTGAGTCAACCTTGAGCCGGTGATGAGATTTGAAACGCTGACCTTCAGATCTACAGTCAGCTTCAGTGGCCTGCAGTACAGCACTCTACCTGCTGCGCCAACCTGGCTCTCATGCCCTCATCACCTCGAGGTTCGATTACTGTAATGGTCTCTACATGGGGCTACCTTTGAAGAGCGTTCGGAAACTTCAGATCGTGCAGAATGCAGCTGCGAGAGCAATCATGGGCTTCCCCAGGTATGCCCATGTCACTCCAACACTCCACAGTTTGCATTGGCTGCCGATCAATTTCCAATCACAATTCAAAGTGTTCGTTATGACCTATAAAGCCGCACGAATCCCAGCAACCGATTAGGTCCCACAGAGTTGGCCTTCTCCAGGTCCCGTCGACGAAACAATGTCGTCTGGCGGGACCCAGGGGAAGAGCCTTCCCTGTGCTGGCCCCAACCCTCTGGAATCAACTCCCCCCAGAGATTAGGATTGCCCCCACCCTTCTTGCCTTTCACAAACTCCTTAAAATCCACCTCTGCCATCAAGCATGGGTAAGTTGATTCCCCTGGGCCGTTTCCATTTTATGTATGGTTTGTCTGAGATGTATGATTGTTTTTTATATTAAAGTTTTTTAATTGTTTTTAACTATTGGATTTGTACTGTTTTGCTGTTGTGAGCCGCCCTGAGTCTTCGGAGAGGGGCGGCATACAAATATAATAATAATAATAATTATTATTATTATTTAAAATTCTGGGAACTGAAATCCACAATTGCAGAGTATCTAATTGCATCAGTTCATTCTCAGGTACTTCTAACACCCACAATTAAGCAAGAAAAAGTCTTCTCTTTGGTCATGGTGTCTTACATAGAAATATTTTCAACTCTTCAGATATTTGAGCATCAGCAAATTCCAAACTTTTCCAGCATATTAAATGGGTTTTGCCTAATCTTCGCTATAGTTGAACCAGACTAGATTTGGTGAAGTACAGTTTGAGGGGAAAATGGCGTATAGGGAAAAGTGTACATCATTGTAAGTTGCTCAGTACCCTTTAAATGGATTTAAGTTAAGTAAAACTAATAAACCCCCTAAATTTAGAACAACAAGAAGCCCTGTGAAATAACTAACCTTCTAGTCTGCAGCAAATGATACACTGGAACTAAGATTGACATTTCACAAATAATAAAGACAAAAGAAGCTGGACTCTTACCAAGAAATACCAGAATGGTGCCCGTCCACTGTAAGTTACTGATAGGATTGGCAAATAAAATGACTGAAGCCAAAATGGTGAAGAACTTGCGAGTTGTGGTGACAATAGAGCAGGTCAGAGGCCCAAAATAGACCACAGTCATGAAAATGAAAGTCTGCAATAAAAAAAAAGGCGGGGGAGGAGGAGAAACATGCAGGCCTGTTCAGAAGTATGTCTTCCATCACTTTGATCTTGTAGCCTCTCTGTAGAGACATCTTACCTCCAACTGTTTACAGGACATCTTTTTTTTTTTTTTGTTATTGAGCTTGCACAAGACCACTTATAATTATGGGATGCTTGAAAGAGAAATTGCAGACAATCTTGGAATATAAAGTAATTCCCCCTTTGTCCCTTAAATCACAGCAATGAGGCAGAAGGTCTAATAATCATTTTCAAAAGCAATGTCCTTTGTATTATCCTGAACAAATATAAAGGAAAACAAAAGCAGAGCCACTTCCCATTTTAGCATTAAAGGCGAAAGACAGAAGGAAAGCAGTACTTAAATCTTCTGAACTGGTAATGCAACAAAAACCTGCAACCTTGGAAACAGCATAGAAGATAAAAAAACAAAGAAAATCCATTTCAAACAAAGAGACTGAGACGAAATTTATAATGGTAACAGCACCACAGTAGGAAATTATGTGATTGGAACTTTAAAAATGGTTTCAAATAATAAATAACCTCTAATATTTCGGGAAGGCTTGCTTTAATCATGTATTTATTTCATATATCATTTTAAATGATTCTGTGAATTAGAGTGCTTTTAATTTTGTGTAAAACAATTTAACCAAATATGAAAAGGAGACTTTGGGGACATAGCCAAAACAGTAATTAAAGTCATCCAAAGCCATCTAAAATTTGTGAGCCATTAATAAACCCAGGGTTAAAGCAGATGATTCTGGATTGTTTTAGCTTACATAATTATCCTGCATTCAGATAGAAAGCAAAAAAAAAAAAAATCCTCTTTATCCACTTTAAGGTTGGACAACTTGCACATGCACCATGCAATTTAGTTGCAGTGTTTTGTTAAACCAATATTCCTGATTTAATAAGACGAGTCTGAATACACCAAAATGTATTTCGCACAAGAAAATCCTATGAGGAGCACAGAGATACTTTCAGAAGGAATGAACGAAGTATTCTACCCTGATAGAATCTCCCAAAATAAGCCAGAGGGGGAGGGAACATCAAGATACAGGCAGTCCTCGGCTTACAACAATTTGTTTAGTGACTGTTCAACAGCGCTGAAAAAATTGATTTACGACTGATTTTTCACACTAACAACTGGTGCAGCATTTCCATGGACACATGAACAAAACTGAAATGGCTCACTGGCTCATATTCATGATGGTTTTCAGTGTCCCAGAGGTCATGTGATCACCTAATGGAGAAACCAGATTCACTGAACAACTACGGCAAGAGAGGTCGCAAAATGGGACAAAGTTAACAAGACATTTGGGTCATAATTGTGGTCATATGTTGAGGATTACCTGTACTTCAGAAATAACTGGTAACATCTTCCTTGTAACGTATCCTCCTTGTAACATTTTATTATATAGCACATACCACATTTACGCCCATGGTGCAGCATAATGTTGACAGTTAAAGCACCACACCGGCTTAACAGAAAAAAACTAGTTGCTTACCTGACCTAAAGCACTGGTTAGCCCAAAGAGAAGGATATTATAGATGATGGCAGGATAACGCTCAGTGAAACTCAAGAATTCCCAAAGCTCACCTGTAAATAAAATACCTAGGAAAAAAGAAAATATTATGGGACAATAGAACAGAATAATAAAACCTATCCCTGTGCATCTGGTGACCAGTCTATTTGGCTCCGAAATAATATTCTTTTTAACTGGACATGTTTACACAATTCGAGAAACTCAGGGTAATGAAACATTGCAAGGAACAGATTCACTAATACATGCTAGCATTCCCAAGATGGCTTCCTCTTGGGCTAGATAAGAAAGTCCACTCTTAACAGCTCTCCTGAAACCCAGGATGGAACTGGTCAACCTGAATTCCCTCAGGGAAAGTGATTTTAAAAGCCCCATTTCCTAGGTGCTGTCAAAAGCTATTCCCAAATAGATGGGACCTATTTGATCTGATTGGTTAGGCAGATCAGTATGAGATGTGAATGCATAGATGACCTTGCTGAAAACACAACAGGGCCTTAAATAATTATATTTATTGAATTTATATATTGCCGCCAATTTGCCCATGGCAACTCAAAGAAAGCTTACAGAATAAAAAGCCATATTCAAAACAATAAAAATTAACAACATCAAATAAATTAATATAATACAATGTAACAAAATCTTATAGAATCAATTAACTATTCCTAAAGATTAAGATCATTTTCTTATATTCTTGCCATCGCTTAGCATACTTCACTCCTCTTCTCCATTCAGATCATATATTTCCATATAAACATGTGTTTCTTTTATATCCTAAGTTCTAGATTTAAGTTTAAATTTTCCCAAATATTTAAAAAAAATTATGAAAAAGGTCTAATAAAAAAATTATAAAAAGAAAAAAAATACAAAGAGTCTGTTAAAGCCTTGACCAGTATCATATAAAACTTAAGAAGCTTAAGGATTAAGAAGATTCTGTTGGGTATGTTCTTTTTTATAAAGCAATTTTAAAACTTTGCAAATTTTGGAAAATGCTATAAGGAGATAGGTGGAGAATTCAATGAGAAGAAGAGGAAAGTTTGTGCTTTTCTTTTTCTTTTCTTTTTTCTAGCTTTCTTTTTTTATTCTCCTGCGTCTTTACACCTATAATTTATCTTATCTATTTGGTGTATTTTTCTATTCTCTGTCTTACGCTTTTTTTACTTCTTAATTTCTTTAGAGACTTAATTTCATTTTATTTTTTATATTTAATTTTATTTTGATTCTATCCTTTTCATTTTTAATTTTTTATATAAAGCAATTAGTAATTAGGTTAGTAATTGGATTAATTAGGCAATATTTGGTGATGTTATTTGGTTTATTTTTTCCCCTTTGACACTACTGTAAGAATTTTTCAAATGTCGTTTAAGGGTATTTTATTATTAGGCGTTAACTATTTGTAAAGGGTATTGATTATATATGAAAATTGATATGGAAGCGATTAGGAGAGATTTGAAACATTTCAGCCTATTCAATGTGAGATACTAGAATTCGGAACAGCTTAAATGGGGTCTTAGCTAATAGTATATTTTTATAGCATTAAAAAATTGGGCAGCTATTTTTATTCAGATGTCAAAAGTGAAGGTGGTAGCACTGTATTCTATAACTTCCTGAAATTGATTTATTGTAAAACAATTTGATGTTGTTGTTATAATTTTTATTGTACTGTGATTGGAGAAAAAAAAATTCTTTGCAAAAAATATATATAACAAAATCATTCCTCCCTTACCTCCCACCTCCGCCCGAGCGACAGCAGATCACGAGCCATTTAATGGGCTCCATCTCGCTCTGGGTTCCCCAGCCCACTGCCAGAACCAGGTTTTCAGCACCTTCCAGAAGAGTGTTAAAGTGGGCGCCATTCTAATCTCTGGGGGAATGATGTTCCAGAAAGAGGGAGCCACCACGGGGAGGGCCCTTCTTCTGGGTCCCACCAGGTGTATTTCCCTCAGAGATGGGACCTGAAATATTCCCTGCCTTCCCGCTCTGATGGGTTGGGTAGATGTGACTGTCTAGAGACAGCCCCTCAGATAATCTCAGATAACCATAAAGGGCTTTTAAGGTGACAACCAACACCTTGAATTGCACCTGGAATGCAGCTCCTGCAGGACTGATACATGTGCGCACCGAGGGCTGCACAAAACCATGCAGGCCGCTGCATTTTGCACCAACTGGAGCTTCCTGATGCTCTTCAAAGGCAGCCCTACATAGAGGGTGTTGCAATAGTCAAAACAGGGACTAGGACAATAGCGATTGTAAATAGAGATTGTTGGTCCAGGAAAAGGCATTACTGGTGCACAACCCACAACCACCACCTGTTCTTTGAGTAGGAGTCATGAGTCCAGGAATATGCCTAGATTACGCACAGGGTCTGATTGGGGTAATTCCACCCCAACCAAGACCAAAGGTGGTAGTTTTCCCTGAGCCAACGAACCCCAAATCCAGAGCCACTCGAGGCTCGACTACTGTAATGCTCTCTACATGGGGCTACCTTTGAAAAGTGTTCGGAAACTTCAGATCGTGCAGAATGCAGCTACGAGAGCAGTCATGGGCTTTCCCAAAAATGCCCATGTAACACCAACACTCCGCAGTCTGCATTGGTTGCCGATCAGTTTCTGGTCACAATTCAAAGTGTTGGTCATCACCTATAAAGCCCTTCATGGCACCGGACCAGGATATCTATGAGACCGCCTTCTGCAGCACGGATCCCAGCGACCGGTTAGGTCCCACAGAGTGGGCCTCCTCCGGGTCCCGTCAACAAAACAATGTCGTTTGGCGGGGCCCAGGGGAAAAGCCTTCTCTGTGGCGGCCCCAGCCCTCTGGAACCAACTCCCCCCGGAGATTAGAATTGCCCCCACCCTCCTTGCCTTTCGTAAGCTCCTTAAAACCCACCTCTGCCGTCAGGCATGGGGGAACTGAGATATTCTTTCCCCCTAGGCCTTTACAATTCATGTATGGTATGTTTGCATGTATGAATGTTTGGTTTTACAATAAGGGTTTTTAGTTGTTTTAGTATTGGATTTACATGCTGTTTTTTGTTACTGTTGTTAGCCGCCCCGAGTCTACGGAGAGGGGTGGCATACAAATCCAATAAATAAATAAATGAATAAATAAATAAATAAACAAATAAATAAATAAACAAACTCAATCTTGCAAGGGTTTAGTTTCGATCCATTGCTCCCCTCCAGCCCCAATAGCCTAGGCACTGCAAGAGGGAGGACACATCATCACTTAACTCACCCCAGGACGAGATATACAGCTGTGTATCATCAGCATATTGGTGATACCTCAGTCCATGGTGAAGGATGATCTTACCTAGTGGCTTCATATAAATGTTGAGCAGGAACGGAGAGTACCGAGCCCTGCGGAAGCCCGTAAAGCAGTGGATGAGGCATAGATTTCTCTCCCCCTATCAACACTGACTGAGAAATGAGCCAGGATAGCACAAGGCCTCCCACTCCCATCCCCCGAAGCTGCCCCAGGAGACTACCATGTTTGATGATACTGAAAGCCACTGAGAGGTCACGTAGAACAAGGATGGATGCACTACTCCCATCGGCATCAGCATCTTAGAAATCCATGGAAACTAACTGGTGACCAATATAGCCTGTGCAGTATAAGAAAAAGGGCCTTTTTTTTCTAAAATAGATTTCTTGGAGAAATCTGAAGGAATCTGTTTTAGAAACTTTAGGAATCTGAAGTCTTTTAGATGGGGGACCAGATGTTCCTAATCATTTATAACCAGCCAGTATGCCAAAGGCCAGGGGTGATGGAAACCACAGCTCAAAAATTTTGAAGGTACAGTGGTACGCCTACTTAATAACTTAATTCGTTCCGTGACCAGGTTCTTAAGTAGAAAAGTTTGTAAGTAGAGCAATTTTTCCCATAGGAATCAATGTAAAAGCAAATAATGCACGCAAACCCATTAGGAAAGAAATAAAAGCTCAGAATTTGGGTGGGAGGAGGAGGACAGTCGCTGCCCAGAGCGAAGGGAGCGTTTCTTTACTCTGGGCGCTGGCAGAGGTTTATTCCTTCTCCAAGCGCCCAGAGAAAAGAAAATGCTTCGTTTGCTCTGGACTGCCAAAGCCTCCTTAAGCACCTCCAAAAGGCTCCTCTGGCAGCCCGGAAAAGCCCGACATGGCCGGGATTAAAGGGGGAATGGCAGGAAACTGGCCAGGCTTTTGTGCCACTCTTAAATTTCCTGGGAAATTTTTCCGGGTTCGGGTTCTTAAGTAGAAAATGGTTCTTGAGAAGATGGAAAAAAGTCTTGAACACACAGTTCTTATCTAGAAAAGTTCTTAAGTAGAGGCATTCTTAAGTAGAGATACCCCTGTAGTAAGAGAGGGAGGCAAGGATGTTCTCAGAAAATGGAAGAGCTTGATAACCTGATGCTAGAAACAGTTTGCTAGATTGGAACTTACAGTCCAGCTGTGCACACTTCTTGCGGATCCCCACCCAGGTCAGAAGGCACTGGGGCATTACCTCTGTATCTTCTTTTAGTCCACTCAGAAGCTGACTGGTACCTTGCTTCCCAGACAATTTAACTTAAAGAGGACCAGCAGATCAGCAAACAAACCCCTTTTACAGCTTCTGCTGAATTGCACTCCACACTATTTCTGTAAATGCCAGTTGATTGAAAAGAGGGGAACAATTGCTCTCCAAATTACTTTGGCTGCAAGGGCTGCTCCTTTTCATTAATTATCCAATCTTTTCTCCTAAGGTAGTCTCTCTGGAGAGGATCTAACCATCACACACAAAAATAAAGGGTATGGCTTAACTCTTTGCGGTCAAAGGAAATCAGAACCATGACTATATTCCTGGAACAAGGGAGACACCAAATGGAAGAACAAAGTGTTACTGCCAACCTGCACTGGGATTCCCACATACCCCAAATTGGCTAGGAACAGCTTTTGGGAGGGAAGGGATTGCCGGGTGGCTGCTGCAGGAGCAACAAAGCACCACTGCTTGCCCTTCTGGAGAAGAGCTATCACATTTCTGAAACAAGATAAGATTGGGTGAGGTATGAATTGTGTCATTGAAGCAAAATAAGGGCACATACAAGTTCTACTAGGATAGCCATCACTATGCAGTTATTTTAAACAAGCTTCCTCAATAATTGAGTATTATACGAGACAATATTTAGCCTAATCCAATTAATAGCAATCTATGTGTAGAAACAACTTTAATATATATATAAATATAAAGTACCATAAAACATTATATATGAAGATGGAAGGAGATACTGTCTACCAATTAGGTAACTGATGCTCCAAGCTTTACAATACAAGGATTCTCACAAGTCTCTAAAGTAGTTTACTTGATTTGATTCCTTATGCTTGCACACGTGTGTGCGCGCGTACACACACACACACACACACACACACACACACACACACAGACAGAATAACATATACATAGCTTCCCATTTTTCCTTTGCAGAATTACTGAATTCAAATCAGCGATATGTTTGTTCTGTTGAATCAAAATAATATTCTTACCAGCACCCAGGACCAAAGTGGACCATAGATTAACATTTAACATCATATGATTGGAACCAGTCTGGTAGTAAGCTCTCATATGATCTTGAGACACCCCAGTTAAACCATCCAGAGTCAAAGACAGCAACTAAAATGATGAAGGGAAGAGAATCACAGTCTAATATGGATGAAGAAAAATACTACTGTTTTGAACAATATACACCTCGCAGGAATGTGAAAATAATTTTCTTTGGGTTCAGATATTAATAGCATTTGCAAATTCTATTAACTGAATTATGCTCAGTTTAGTTTTGTCCCTTAACTGAGGATGGAATGTTGTCATTCTTAAAATTTCATTTTGTTGGAAAACTTCCAGAATAATTTTGATGGCAAACTTACATTTGTTTCAGTAGGAATTGCTTTTAGGAAAATAAATAATTTTATTGGTGGCCTTTTTCTGACCTTTGGAAGTACTAACTTGGACTTCTTACTAACTTGTTTGCAAATTTGCAAATGAACTGATCCCATCCTACTTGTGACATAATTTCAACTGTCATTCTTTTTCTTTTTCTCCCTTTCCTTTTTTTTGGGTTGAACTCATTGTGGAAGTCTTACCTTTAGAAGCAAACAAATTAATATTAGAAACAGAAAACTGATGGCAGAAAGACCTAGTGGTCCATCAGATCTGTTCCCCAGTTTTTTTGTTATCTTTTTATTATTGTTATTTATTTTTAAATTTTGTCAGACGATAGACATCTGTTTATCCCAAGCATCTTTAAACTCAGTTACTGATGTTTGAACCACTATCTCTGCTGGAAGAAGGTTCTATATTTCCACTACTCTTTCTGTGCAGTAATACTTTCTAATATTACCTCTGAAATTCCCACCTGTCAGTGTGAGGTTATGTTCCCCAGTTTTTGATTTGTGCTTAATATTGAAAACAGTATCCTGTAGAACCTTATTCACACCCTAAATATATTTAAAGGTTTAATCATATCACCCACTTTCCCTTCTGTCCTCCATACTATACATATTCAATTCCTCCACTCTGTCTTGTTATGTTTAATCCTCAGACCTTGTACCTTTTTTTGTTGTCCATCTCTGCACTTGCTCAATCTTATCAACATATTTTTTTAAAGTGAGATCTCCAGAACAGGACACATGACTTCATTTGAAAAACAAGGTCTGATAAAGCCCTATATTAGAACCTCCTTTTTCCTGCTGGCAGTCTGTCAAAGTGATGCATCCCAGAATTTTGTTTGCTTTCACAGCTGCTTGTTTACTCATTTTGCAGCCATTTGCACATTTTTCTTCTGTTGTTCTGTCTAACCCAGGGATAGGCAAAGTTGGCTCTTCTATGACATGTGGATTTCAACTCCCAGAATTCCTGAGCTAGCATGATTGGCTCAGGAATTCTGGGAGTTGAAGTCCACAAGTCATAGAAGAGCCAACTTTGCCTACCCCTGGTCTAACCAAATGCATTATCATACATTTAGAAACATTAAACTGCGTTCTCCATGTTTTTGATCTATTTTCTAACAATGCCAAATCGTTTTCCATGTTATAAATACCTTCTGAATGTCAACTCTATTACACACTTTTGCATCATTGGCAAATACAAGCCTTATTTATTATTATATCATCAGCACAGTGAACAAAACAGACCTATTGCTGAGCCTTATTGTACACTACCTGTGACTGGTCTGTGTTCAGATATTGCCCCATTATCAGTCAAACACTGGGATCTATTCCTCAGCCAACTTCCTGTTCACTGAACCACCCAATGGTAGAGCCCTTGTCCGAACAACTTTTTAATGTTCATTATATGGAATTGTATCAAATACTTAGCTAAAATTCAGATTGGCTACATCCACAGTACTTCTTTCAACCAAAACATTTGTGACATGGTTAAAAAGGTCAAATAGATTAGTTTGACATGACCTACAAACAGTAAAGCCATGTTGCTTTGGGTCTATTTAATGGTGTGCTTTAAAACATTCACAACTTGATGGAATATTGATATTGCTAGATTAAAAAAGTATATATTTTGCTTGGCTTCACCCACAGGAGCTTAACTTTACTAAGACTGCAATAACTGGATTTTTTCTTACTTGGGAAATGGCCAAAAGAATCACTATCCTATGTTTTTAGCCTCTCAGAGGACCAAAAATCTGCCTCCCCCACCAAACACTGAGGTAGGGTCCTGATTGAGCTGGGAGGCATTTGGGTCTAATGCCTGCAGGAGGAGGGTAATTCTGTTTTTATGAGCTGTTGTTAGCTGCCTAGAATCATTATATGAAATAGGCAGACATATAACTCCTGTAAATAACATAATTAAATAAATACATGCAATATTGAGAGGGCAAAAAAGGACCTGACTTATGGGTTGGGTGTGTGTGTGTTGCTATAGAACTTATTACCAGGCCCCTTTCTCCAGGCCCCTGCCCGCTTTTTTGGTAGAACTTAAATCATACATTACTTATTAACTGTTTATTTTTTTAGTAGGACAGAAGCTTGATTAATTGTTCCATGCAATAAAATATTTTAAAGAAATATTTATAGTGCAGTAAGTCACTGGCAGCTTAATGAAACATGGAAATAAAAATGTCAAGTGCCAAGGTAACTAAAGATTATGTCCTTGAGAGGCATCCCTCCCACTGGTCTACAAAATATAATTTAGCACCAGGGAATTTTTCTGATTGCTTTTGTTTTGTTTTGCTTCTTAAGAATTTAAAACTTACCAGCAGGAGTTCCCCATAACCGAAAATATGCTCATCCCCAACACTTCCTACATTTTTTGGCTTGTACATAAACAGGGCCACCCCTGTGACAATCAGTAAGACGCATAAATATTTGGCCAATGGATACTTCTTCTTCAGCAATGTCACCCCCAGGAGCATGACTAGAAAAGGAAAAGAAATGTTGGAAAAAGCATTCTCTCAATAGTCCTGAGTAGAAATTTAATTAATTAATGACCACTGCATATTGTCTTGCATATTGCAATCATGTGAATAATTTCCCATTGATCATTCTTAAAAATATTCTGGAGCCTTTAATCCTGAACCTAGAGCTGCTAAGCTATCTCACCTTACTCAGATAAACAATGGTACTTTCAGATCTGAATATGAAGTGATCCAACTCTACCAGCCACATCGTATCAACAGCCATTGCTTTCCTTTTTCCGGTTTTACCTACTCTTCCTCTTTCCCCAAATACCAGCTAGAACTATTATGGAACTCCAACTTTGGATGCCAATAAAGTAATCAGGTCCAAGTGATGTGGGTAATGTGTCTCAAAAGTTCCCTGGCACACATGGTTTTCAGCATAGGATCAAGGATTGCATACCTGGGATGGGTTTACAGGACTTTCCAAGGACCTATGAAAGTTAAAAAGGGAAAAAAAGAAAGAAAGAGATTCACTTGGCTATAATCTTCTACATCTCTGGCACTTGAAGAATGTGAAAAACTCAGAGGTGGGAAGAGATCTAGCTGCTTAAAGTAAAGATTATTCATGTGCTAAGTAGAAGCCACACGCCTTTATAAGCTGAATACTTCCTATTTTGTTTATAAAGTCATTACATTCTATGTTTATTTTAAAGCCGTAGTAGTTCTTTCTGGAGCTCTTCATTCCCACAGCTTTTTTTTTCTTTGCTACTCCTTTGCCTCCTATTTAGTCTTTCCTTTAAACTAGAGGTTTTCAAACTTGGCAACTTTAAATACTTGTGGACTTCAACTCACAGAATTGTGGGAGTTGAAGTGCACAAGTCTTAAAGTTGCCAAGGTTGGGGACCTCTGCTTTATACAAAGAATCACATTTGCCTACGCCCCCCCCAACCCCCCAACCCCAAAACTTCAGTTCCTCTACGCAGTGTGTTTTCTATTGGTCTTGGGGCCATAGTAAGTGAAAAACTTTATCACTATCTGGAACTGGTCCTTCTACATCTGACAGATATTTTTAAGGCAGACATTACAAAAAACATATAAATTATCTTCATCAACCACTGAGTGGAAGAGTTGAAAAACATGTTCATACATCAAATCAAAGTCTGGTTCCTTTAACAATATTCAAGATGTTATTTATTAGGGTTCAGCAAAGGAGCATAAATATTCTCTTCAACAAAGGAAATCATGCTGTAATTGAATGGAAGAAAGCTCCTTCATTTGTGCTATAATCTTCTGGCCTTGGAGATTCCCTCTAGATATGCCAAGGGAGCCTTCTAGCCCAGTAGATCATTGCACACTCTTAGAGGGTCCCACTGATAGTTTTTCATGAACAACCTGTAGTATATTCCACTGGCAACAGGATTGCTCGGCTTGGTGAGACCTTCAACCAGGACTGTAATAAATGGCTAACGGGAGCTCAAGAGCAAAGGAATACACACCTTTTTAATATTGTTAAAGAGTTTTATTTTTGGGCTATGGGGGTGATAGAGTGTAATAAACACATCACTGACAGAGCGGAGACAAGGACCATGGAAACACCAATGAACCAGCAAAATATAATAAAAAATAAATGGAAAAAAGGCAAGATTTTGATTTAAGAAGATTATAAATAAATTAAAAGTCCAGACAGCTTTGGGTCAGCTTTTATTATAAAATTTATTTATTTTATTCATTTATAAAATGTATTGGCTGTCCATCTTATGACAGAGCAACAGAGTAATATTTTGGAAGTAATCACATAATTTCTGAGAATTCAAATGTTTTTGTCTATCTTAAGTCAAAACAGAAACTTGAGACAGGAACTGAATACTAGAGGTAATTAAAAGATTCCATGCAAAAAACAAAAGTGTATGATTTTTTTTAAAAAAAATTGGTTAGTATGAGGATTCACAAAACTCTGTAAAATTAGAAATATTTCAAGTGGGGCCAAACAGTCGGTACAACATCAGAAAAACAATGATGTCTCATTTTATGGATAGACCATATTCAAAATAGATACTTGAAGTACTGCAAGTACTTAACCAGAATTGCTGGATTTTTTAAAAGTATGGTTTGTAAAATAGAGGAGACAGTTGAAGTAGAATTAAAAATGACAAGCCAAGAGAATGATCCTGATGAGGGCTTTTTATTGGATACACAAATGAAGCAGATTAAAGTTTTGAAAATCAAAGTGGAAATACAAAATAAAGTAGATTACATGAGAAGAGGCAATAAAAGTGAAATTACATCATAAGTCAAGAGAATCCCCCTATTAAGGTTTTTTTTAAAAAAAATTAAATATAGAAAAGAAGCTAGTTAAAACTTTGAAAATCAAAATAAAACTTTGAAAATCAAAATGAAAATGCAAACAGCAAACCAAGACAATGGCCTAGATAATGACTTTTTTTTACTGGATTTGAAAACAGATTTGCTAAAGCTAGAAATCTCTGCTATGGGGAAAAGAAAAATTACTGACATCTAGTTCTGACATTTGAATGAATTCAAAATCAAGATTGTTAGGTTAAAAAACACATTTTTATAGAATTGTGGTAATTCTTTATAGACTTTTTGCTGACACCAGGATTGAAAAGCTGATGATTTCAGGGTTGACGATTTATATTGATTAATGATGGGTTAAAGAAAGAAGAGGTAATTGTTTGTAAATCTATAGAAGGGGGTGGAGATTTGGTTTGAATGTAGCAAATAGATTGGGTGGCTATGTTTTAATGATTTGATTGGTTGGTGGAATCACATTTAGTTGAAGGATTGACATGGTAATGATTATGATATGAGGGGTTTTTTGTTTAAGGCTGGTTTCCAAATTTCTGGTAGGCGGGACGTGTCATCACGTTTATTCATACAGAGAGGGTGTTTTTCTATCTCTATGGCTTCCATGATTATTCTTTTATATACGTGTTCTGTTTTGGAAAGTAATTTAGTTTTTTCGAAGTCAATTTCATGTCCTGTTTTTTTAATGTGCTGGAAAAGGGAGGAAGTTTTTTCTTCTTTTTTGACTGCATTTTTATGTTCTGCAATGCGTGCGTTTATTCTTCGATTAGTTTGTCCAATGTATGTGGCTGCACATGTTTTGCATGGTATTTCATAAATATATAATATTATATGCTTTCTCTTTATTTTTCTTTCTTTGTGCTTTCTTTCTTTTCTTCCTTGGTGCTGTCATAAGCTAAGTTGTTTGAAGATATTTCATTGCCCAATTAGGTAACATCATCAATCCCTTGTGTGTACTTTTTATTCTATTTCTTCTGCTTTTCTGAGTTTAGTTTGTATTTGTTTTTACAACTGTAATTGAAATAACTTTTCTTGAAAAAAAAAGCTTTTATTCTTGATTTCTGGTTCTATAAGTCATACATCAAATTTGGTACTCAACACATTTTGACCTGAAAAGTTTGTCCTAGTACTCGATACACAAGTTGGAAGTTGTCGGTGTCATCTGCCCTGTGACTCACTACCCTTTGCAGCCAAAATAAAGGGTGATGTGTTAGTCAAATGGGTTTTTTGATATTTGTAGTTTAATACATTTTGGTTTGTTTGGTATGAATCATACCTCCAGAACCAATTAATGATGAGTACTGAGATATCACTGTATATATGATTTAAATTACAGTTATATATTAAGGAATTCAATACAACTCAAATTTGGGCAATTTGAGTAGCCTGTAGAATCTATAGCCATGTAAGTAAATCAAGCCTTTAGTTTTAAAAATGAGGAGATATTTTGCTTAGCAAAGCATTTTGAGGGAATGTAAAATTCTGTTGAAGGTTCTTTTTGAGCCTTGACAAAACTGTAATATGAAAATACTGAAATCAAGCCTAGAATTTCTTATTTCTCCTTCTAATAAAACAAATTCTGAATAAACATGGCAATATAATGCCATTTAATATAAGCAATATGGGAATTAGTTATCTGGTTCTCTTCTACACTATTATATGATTTTAATGCAAAAAGAAAGAGATATCCCATTTTCTATCTCATCTCCCACCAGCATTAAGCACCCACAGCTAACTCTCTGCTCTTTTATACTCTTTGTTCTTTTTCACCTGAGTTGGGTAGTTGACAAATTGAAGTGCTGAGTTGCTGGACACCATTGCACCTAGATATGAGAGAGAACAAGCTGCGTAGAGCCAATTCCGAGTCCGGTCCACCTTTACAGCATCAAAAAACTGGATCACTGGTAAGAAAAATTTACATTAATCACAAATATGTTTAATTTAGGGACAGCAAAAGGTAAAACAATTTTCTTCCTTCCAAGGAAGAATGTTTTCAACTCAACGCTGAGCTACAGAATTTTTGGTATTGCTTGCAGAAGTTTCATTAGCCAATGAAATGGATAAGATTATCTTTGGGTAACGAAACACCTGTAAGCAAACAATCAAGCTCAGAGAGCACTAAGAACTCCATAATTTTCTCTTTTCAAGACCTCCTCCCAAGAGTTAAGAAGATGATCTGACTATAAAGTACTTTTATGTTGTCTGCAGGTCGGCAACAAATACAAATGAAATAAAACTAAAATTAAATTTAAATCTTTGCCTGGCAAGAATTCTTCCAGCCAAAGAGAATACAGATAGTCCTCAATTTATGACCAGTCACTTAAGACCATTCAAAATTACAATAGACTCATCAAATGTTAAGACTGTTACGCTACAGAACCACCGCAGTCATTTGCCCTTATGTCTGGTTGCAGGGATTCTCCAGGATACCCAACCCTGCTTAGTCACCACCACCCCGTCCTGGCATATTGAGTCTCCAAAGGCACTAGGCCTGCCTTGCTATCCCATTAGATTCCACAAACTCCTCCCCACTTTGGTTACCAATCATTCAGTTATCTTTCAAAGATCTCTAATGCTGAGGTAGCCAAGGTAGGGAAGGAAGGCAAGCTGCTCTGCTGCTGGGCCACATACAGGAGTGAAATTCAAAAATTTTCCCTACCGGTTCTGTGGGCATGGCAGGGAAAGGATACTGCAGTGCACAACCCCCATTCCCTCCCGACTCCATGGGAAGGATACTGCAAAATCCCCATTCCCTCTCCACTCCTGGGGGAAGGATATTCCAAAATCTCCATCCCCACTCTAGGGCCAGCCAGAGGTGGTATTTACCAGTTCTCCGAACTATTCAAAATTTCTGCTACCAGTTCTCCAGAACCTGCTGAATTTCTCCCCTGGGTTGTCTTTTTCTATGTGTTTTCTATGTGCCTGTTTTGACCAGTAGCGGGGTGCGACTGGTACGGATAAGGACGGAGCAAATGTTGCGCTGCGTGCACAGTTTCACTTCTCCTGGGTGCACATGCATACATCCTAGTGTCTTTGCTTCTGTGTATGCGTAGGAAGCAAAATCTTGCAAGGGGACATGCCCGCCTATGAGATTTGGGCGTGCGCGGAAGCAAAATAATTGTCAAAATCTGGCACACGTGCATGTTCCCTCGTAAGGTTTTGAGCAGAAGCAAAAACAGCTGGGAAGCATGCTCCCAACCGCAGAAGTGAAGCTGCAAGCGCAATTCACCGGTAGCGGCGGGAATGGGAATCTGCTCCAGGTTTGACCCTGAAATCCGTGAAAGTGCACAGTGTGATTGTGGAACCACTGGCTTGGAAAATGATAGTCACTTTTGGGATCCAAGCAACAGAGATTTTTGCTTTCCAAAGAAAAACTAAGCTCCCTGGCTTGCATACAAGAGGGCCCATTTTGCTCCAATGGCATTATTGAATTGTTTGGGAGCTAAGTCTTCATTCATTAGCAAAGAAAGCTGCTTCCCCTCCCCATTATGCACTATTTAACATAGTGCTGGCCAGAAAGGGAAGCCAGTTGTCTTTACTGGTGAATTAAGGTTTGGATCCCCACGACCTCACTAATGGAGGCAGAGCAGAAAGAGACCTTTCTATTAAAGGGAACTTTTCTTTGCAAAGCAAAGATCCTTATTGCTTGGATCCTGTCATTTTCCAAGCTAGCCCTTCTATGATGAGGTTGTGCAGCCATAAACTGCTTCATTGCCAGGCTGCATGGGTTGCTGGTTCTAAGCAGTTTATGGCTGCACTCAGAAAAAGATTGCCATTTATTGATTGTGCCATGAGGCCCAGCAACAGAGTGGCCTTTCTCCCTTCTCTACCCCAATCTCTTGAACTTTGGAGATCTGCAAAAGGTAAGTGTGTGATTCTAACAGGGGAAGGGAGAATAAGATGGCCAAAAAGCTGTGAAAACTCCCAGAAATGGGAAGTGGGGCGTCTGATATCTTGGGGTGTGGGAGAAGCCTTGGGAGTCCTGAGGCTCTTTGGATTGTTCCTGAAGTAGGCATCACAGGATCTCAAGTACTCACCCAAGAATCCCATGTTGCACATAACAAACTGCATTTCATTTAACAATTATATCAGGGAAAGCAGGAATGGTGGTTTATTAAGTGAAGTGGTTTATTTAAAGACTCACAACTTCCAGCTATAATGGGCAGACTCCATTATGGTTGTAACTCGAGGACTACTTGTATCATGTGTGGGTTTTTTTCCTCCCCTAGTATTCTTTAATGCTTTCTTTCAAGAAGATGTAAATAAATTTTATGTTAGGAACAGTCAATAAAAAATGAAAGAAAACATGAATGCTCTTCAAATTTGCAGACATTCCTCATCTTATGAGCAGAATTTAGATTGGAGCTTATGTTGCTAAGTAGTGCAACTCATTCAAGGACTTATATCCAATTTTGTAACTATTTTTACATGGCTTTTAAGCAAATCACTGACTCTTAAGCAAATCCAATTTTGCCTATTGATTTTACATCTACGAGGCTGGTTGAGAAAATGATCATATGACAAGGAATGCTGCAGCTATTGTAAATAGATGTCAATTACCAAGGGCCCAAATTGACTGTTTGACATACAAAGATGCTGTGATGGTCGTAAATGCAAGCATATTAATACAATTTTGGTAAGAAGTGTTGGGACATTCAAGAAAATGCCAAGAGGAAGGTATTAAAGATTTCTACACAACTTGGCTTTCTCTTTTCCAAGCATATACAATATGAACACATGTCTCTGCCAATTGTTTATTTTGCCTGCAGCAGTGTAAAGGAATTTACAAAAATATGTTTGAGGGTTTTCATTTTTTCCTCATGAAGAATGTAAAGGAAAGGGCAGTATGCTATAAATGAGGAGAAAACAACTGTTTTTCTCCTACCCAAATATAACATGCTGTTTCTATTGGAATGGGAAATATAGGAGACTTAGCACATGTAAATTATTTTCCATACATTTTAACAAAACATGGAAGAAAAAAATCTATAGCTTTCTTTTGTATAGCTTCTCTATAAAAACACATAAGCAATGGCATGTTTCTCTTTATGCTTACCCATCTATTATGCTAATCATCCATGGATTTCAATAGATATAGCTAAAGAACAGAGCCTTTTCTAAATGTGGAATGAAAAGGGAAATAAAGGAATTCCTTAGCATGGTGTCCCATTCATCTTTTTCTGAGAAGAACCACCAGAGAACAAGGACTACAATAAGCAGCATAAAAAGTTTATGTTTATGCATGGATTTGAAATAGCCAGGCAAAACAAATCACAGCCAGCAGTGTCCTCTTGTGGGGAGGAGAATGGTTTTCAAAAAAACAAAATAGTGGTATGATATACAGTGATACCTCATCTTACAAACGCCTCGTCATACAAACTTTTCGAGATACAAACCCGGGGTTTAAGATTTTTTTGCCTCTTCTTACAAACTATTTTCACCTTACAAACCCACCGCCGCCACTGGGATGCCCCGCCTCCGGACTTCTGTTGCCAGCGAAGCGCCCGTTTTTGTGCTGCTGGGATTCCCTTTAGGCTCCCCTCCATGGGAAACCCCACCTCCGGACTTCCGTTGCCAGCGAAGCGCTTGTTTTTGCGATGCTGGGATTCCCCTGCTGGGATTCCCCTGCAGCATTGCAAAAACACAGAAGTCCGGAGGTGGGGTTTCCCATGGAGGAGAACCTCAGAGAAATCCCAGCAGCGCAAAAATGGGCGCTTCGGCTGGCAAAAGGGGTGAATTTTGGGCTTGCGCGCATTAATTGCTTTTCCATTGATTCCTATGGGAAACATTGTTTCATCTTACAAACTTTTCACCTTAAGAACCTCGTCCCCGAACCAATTAAGTTTGTAAGACAAGGTATCACTGTAATTGTGCCTACCATCTTGTTTTTCCCACCCTACCTATAGATTTCACTAGTTATAGTACATTCTTTCCACACACAAAAAGGAAAAAAAAAGGTGTTTGGGTTTGGAGTCTTATAACATTCCAGAATCAAGAGAATGTAAAACAGATCATTTGCTGATTTATTTTTTTAAAGTACTCACGCAGCTTAGCGAAAATGGCATTCATCACACACTGAATAAAGACTAAAGACAGAGCATATCTGAATTTCTCCTGCTTTGCTCCTTCCCCATATTTGCCTCTTGTTCTGTAGGGAAGAAAACACATAGGAGAAAGAATCAGTTGCCAAAGATGCCATACATATCAAAGCATCCACACTGCTTTCGTGCATGGATTCAAAATTTGTGACACTCAAGAACATTTATCTATTTACTTCCATTCCGGGTTCCACCAATGAGTCAAAGATATTTACAATATTTTCTCTGGCAGTTACATTCAATAAAATGAAACTCAGCACTAAGCAAATGCTCTTGTTGGACAACCTTTGTTCTTTTACCGTATAAGAATATGCAAATTATTGCTTTTATTATATTGATAGTCTCTTCCCAGCAGGATCACTATATAGTGATATATAGCAGCTTTAGATTTAGATTTAGATTTATTGTATTTATATGCCGCCCCTCTCCGCAGACTCGCTAACAAAATGTACAGCTGGAGATGTACCCAGCTGTACATCTCCACCCCATGTCCAGTCAAAGCAGTGGAAGTGATGTGCTGGTGCCTGGAGGCTGTTGGGATCTGGATGGGTGTCAACAGACTCAAACTCAACCCGGATAAGACGGAGTGGCTGTGGGTTCTGCCTCCCAAGGACAATTCCATCTGTCCGTCCATAACTCTGGGAGAGGGGGAATTATTGACCCCCCTCAGAGAGGGTCCGGAACTTGGGCGTCCTCCTCGATCCACAACTCACATTAGAGAAACATCTTTCAGCTGTGGCAAGGGGGACGTTTGTCCAGGTTCGCCTGGTGCACCAGTTGCGGCCCTATCTGGACCGGGACTCACTGCTCAGTCACTCATGTCCTCATCACCTCGAGATTCGACTACTGTAATGCTCTCTACATGGGGCTACCTTTGAAAAGTGTTCGGAAACCTCAGATCGTACAGAATGCAGCTGCGAGAGCAATCATGGGCTTCCCTAAATACGCCTGTGTTACATCAACACTCCGCAGTCTGCATTGGTTGCCGATCAATTTCTGGTCACAATTCAAAATGTTGGTTATGACCTATAAAGCCCTTCATGGCATCGGACCAGAATATCTCTGGGACCGCCTTCTGCCGCACGAATCCCAGCAACTGATTAGGTCCCACAGAGTTGGCCTTCTCCGGGTCCCATCGACTAAACAATGTCATCTGGCGGGTCCCAGGGGAAGAGCCTTCTCTGTGGCGGCCCCAATTCTCTGGAACCAGCTCCCCCCAGAGATTAGAACTGCCCCCACCCTCCTTTCCTTCCATAAACTCCTTAAAACCGACCTTTGCCGCCAGGCATGGGGGAATTGAGATATCTCCCCCGGGCCTATACAATTTATATATGGTATGTTTGTATGTATGTCTGCTTAATAATGGGGTTTTAAAATGTTTTTAAATTATTAGATTTGTTATGAATTGTTCTATTGCTGTTGTGAGCCGCCCCGAGTCTAAATAAATAAAAGAAATATACTGACAGATATAAGAAAGATCATATATCATCTGTTTAAGGTGTAGGAGAAAATAAAAATGAAAAGAATTAAGATCAGAGAGAGAATCGTATACTGGAAGAGTCAATATAAATCTCAAACCTCTTACAAATTAACTAGAAAAATCAAAGTATAACTCACATTTTTCAGAGGAACTTGAAACTGTATTTATTTTTATACCATGAAATTGTAATTTACTCTTTATATTTTTAAGTAAACAATTTTTAAGTAATCAATTCTAATAAAAATAATGACCTGAGGTAAACCCAAGATTAAAAAAATGGAATTAAGTTCACTGAACACAAACATACTTAGAATTACTTTTTCTTTTATTAGGTCAGTGAAATTCTATGGAGTATGACCAGCTGTATACAATTGTTATTCCTAAATAAGTACAGAAAGAACTACAGCTTAAGGCTATATTACAGATTATGTATCATTCTGTATTTATTTTAAACCATTAACCTTAATCATTTTGCTGCTCAATTAAATCTCTGCATATATTTATATACATAAATAATAAATGAATGTACAAAATTAGGGGTCTGTTTTTAAAGAAACAACTGACTGGAACGTGCTTATCTATAAAATACTGCACTAATCTCAGAAAGATGTGTAACCAAGCCAAAACTCTTTCCTTTGAATTGCCCATCTGTAAACTCTAATAGTTTAAAATCTCAGTGAGGCATTAATACACATATCTTGCCAAATTCCAGTTTGTAGGAAAATTTCTATGCTTTTAATAACCATGAAACTGACACAGTCTGTATAATTATTTGTTCGTTCACTATCCATCTATAAGCAATAGTAATGCATACTCATCCATGGGATCTCTACTTGCTGCAAAACAGTTTAACTTGTACTATAGCCTAGTTTCACTGAATCTATGGACTTATATTTGGACAGATATATATGGATTAACATAAATTCTGTGGGTTTCTGGACAATCTAATCCCCCCCCCCCAATCAAGATATAGCACATTTAACAATATTATGACCTGGCTTTGCTGGTGGGCCTGAGTCCATGAATGAGGAAGAATATATATGGCCTTTTAGGTTACAATGTATTTCATACTGTTTTGTTTGTTTTATAACTGTTGGCTTTAATTCTCATGCCTGTAAGTCGCACCCAGAGTCCTATTGGAGTCTGGCGACAGATAGATAAATAGATTAGATAAGATAGTTAGGCAGATAGGTAGATTAATAGATTAGATAAAATAGATAGATTAGATAGATTAGATATAGATAGATAAGATAAGATAAGATAAGATAGATAGATAGATAGATAGATAGATAGATAGATAGATAGATAGATAGATAGATAGATAGATAGATTAGATTAGATTAGATTAGATTAGATTAGATTAGATTAGATTTATTGGATTTATATGCCGCCCCTCTCCGAAAACTCGGGGCGGCTCACAACAATAATAAAAAACAGTACACAATAACAAATCCAATGCCCACCAATCTAATTACAATTTAAAATTAATAATTTCATAAAACAATCCCAATATATATAAAAAACAGGCACACAGTCAATCAATCAACAAAACAGCAGTGCAAAACAGATAGATAGATAGATAGATAGATAGATAGATAGATAGATAGATAGAGATACTGTAGATAGATAGATAGATAGATGATAGATAGATAGATAGATAGATAGATAGATAGATAGATAGATAATCTTGCTAAATTTAAACCCCGAAGATGGACACCCCTTTAAATGTATGTAAATTAGAAACCGAGACTGTCAGAAAGAACGACAGCAGATTTCGAAAGAAGAATGGGGAGGTTGTTATCTGGGTCACAATAACCGCGATAAGCAGATAAAGAGCTTAGACGGAGTGATCAAAGGGACGACATCTATTACGAACGACAGCAATTGAGAGGAAGGAAGAGTTCCTCAGGAGAGTCTAGTGAAGTCTCCGCCTGCCAAAACCAAAAGCATCTCTGCCACGCATGCCAAGGAGAAAGCGTTCTCCTCAAGTGACTTACATTGTCTCTTGCAGGACGCCGTACCAGAAGTAACAGACGAAGACACCCAGGCAACAGAGAGGCAACCGAAGCCGCTCGGAGAAAAACCAAACCCCTCCGCCCCCTGACCCCCCAGTCGCCCCCATGGCCGAGAGTGCAGTGGTTTCGGGTCCAGATACTCTCAGTGAAGATAGCTCCACGCACTCATCCCGCACCGGCAACGACGGTGGCGGAAAAGAGGGCCTCATAGAGGCGGCTGCGCCGTAGACTGGAAAGGACCTTTCCAACACCACGAGGAGGTACCTAATAGGCTGCCTGACCAGCCTAACCCTGCTGAAGAGAAACTGCCGCACGAAAAAAGGATTTCGGCATCCTTTCCCCGCCCCCTCTTTTCCCTGTGCAGCGTTATCTGTCCATTTACTTTTCTGTGCTGGAAATGCGCCTTTATCACGCCTCGAAGTTATTATATATGGGCTTAGAATGAACAGAGCGACTGTTTTGGACGTCATCAAACGCGCCTGCCGGGATTACCCGGCCGAGTCGAACTTCGTGTCATGTTTTCATTGCTGGTGGGATGAGGGAATGACGTTCCCGAGAGCAACGGTTGTTAGAGGCAGGACCGTTAAAATAAAGATGGCAACGAAAGTGCCTGAAGGGCATTCGCTTTGTTGCTCCAGCAAACTGTTTCTTGTGTAACAGTGTTTATTTGCTTACAGATGATTTTTTTAAATTTTTATTTACTTACTGAACTGCCCATCTCCATCAAAGGGGAACTAGGTGATGCACAATAAAGTGTCAAAATATAATTTCAAAATTATTTTTTTAGGAGGGAGGCAAGAATAATTATGGCTGTTAAAAAATCACTTGAAAAAATGGAAAAGAGGGCTCTTGGGACACCAGCCAACCCCACCGCTGTGTGAACTTTTAGCCTGTGCCACATTCCCAGAGAGGAGATTGCACAAGGTGGGAGTTAATGACAGAGTTAAAAGAATTCTGACTGATGAGGTCTGGAACCTGACTGGTAATAGGACAAAAAACGGTTCTATTGGTACTCTGGCCCCATGCCATGTTCGCCTATATATTATCACAACCAATACCTTGAATTGGACCCTGAACCAAACTTCTACCAAATGCAAGTCCCGGGTTGGAGGTGTTATATATGCCCTCAACATTTAATGAAGCCCACATTCAGTACAAGCCAAAATGTTTGCATCAGTAGTGGGTTCTAAAACCCGCTCGTACGCAACACTTTTGCGCATGCACAGGAGCAATGATGGACTACCAACATTTTTACTACCACACTGTGGATGTGGCTTATGCATTTTGTTTCAGATAGGCAATATCCACGGCACCACCTTGATCCAACACCTTTGTGACATAGTCAAAGAAATCAATGAGATTAATCTGACATGATTTGCCTTCAGTAAAGCCATGCTGATTTGGGTCCAATAAGTTGTTTTTTAGGTACTGATTTATCCTCTTTTTGAGTAGAGTCTCCATCATTTTAACTATAACTGATGTCAAGCTAACTGGCCTGTAGTTACCAGCTTCTTCTCTACTGCCCTTCTTGTGGATAGGCACAACACTGGCCATTCTCCAATCGTCAGGAACATCTGTTAACAGGGATTGGTTAAACAAATCAGTCAGGGGGGGTAGCAATGACAGATCTGTTCCTTGAGCTATTTGTAAAAATAATAAAAGCAGGATTTAAAAATGTAATTTACATAAATAAATGGCCTATAAATTCCTACAATGGAATCTTTTATTTCTCACTCTTTTTAATTTTATCCAGATACTTTCAACAGGATATTGAAGGACTTTAATTTCTTCCCAGAAAATACGACTTTGAAAAACCCCTAAAAACCATTCCATCTTTTTATTCTACCTTTGTACAGATAATATATTATGAATATTGTGTTCCATTCATGGTGCTCATCCCATTATGTTTCTGTGAAACATAAGCCTTGTTGACTCAAAGTAAGTCTTTCTCCTGTTTATTATCTGTGCATTAGGGACCAGAATACCATTCTTATTTGCAAATTCTTTAGTGTTCTTAAAACAAAGTGATTGGAGGCTACCAAAGGTAGCCCAGGGTGAGGGTGGCGGAGTTAAGTTACAAGAATGGCATATTGCAGGGCTATACGGCTAGCAATAAAAACCATACCAATGTATCTTCTGGAAACTGGACATTTTATGACTGACCTGTTTATCATGGCAGCCAGTATTTACAGACATTTTCTGAGTGTAAACCACAAATATTCTCAAAAATTTAAATGTGACCAATGACTAAATAAAAAAAGTAATAGCTTAATGTAGTATCTGGGATATGGACAGATAATAAATCATCACTCAATCCATCAGTCAGTTTTCATTCAGTTTTGATAGTGCAATGTAAACTTGTAAGGCTATAAATAATACAACTGTAAATATGAAAATCAATCAAAGGGTTTTTAACATTGCCTTCTCCTTTTTTAACATAATGTAGTATAAACATAGTTGATACTCAAAATTTTTATTATTCTTTTAATTGGTTTAAACACCAAGAATCTGCAAAAACCTTTCAATTCAAGATGCAATGAACCTCTGAGGCTAAGATTGTTTCATTAAGCTTTTCATGGTGCATACAGTACATTAACATTTACAAAAACTTCAAAAGTAGCTGCAAAAATACTGTCTTCAAAAGAAAATATAGACTCTCTATTTCATAAAACCCTCCTAGTACAATCCATAAATTTAATAATAAAATATGACTTCCAAATACACCTTGCAATCAAGGCATCATCAAGTTTAAGGCCTTTCTACTGAAGGGTTTGCTAGAGCAGTGTTTTTCAACCAGTGTGCCGCGAGACATGGTCAGGTGTGCCGCGAAGAAAGAAGCTCAGGTTCCGGTCTTGTAACTTTTTGATGAGGGTGCGAAGAGCAAAAAGTTGCGAGACTGGAAGCTGAGCTTCCTTCTTCGCGCCTTCCACATTTTCTGGCAGCTGCAGCATCCCGCCTGGCTGGAGCTTCCCTGGCAGGTGAGCTTTGGGGCCCAGCGGGAGGGCACCAGCAGCGGGAGGATGCCGGCAGCAGCGTCACCAGGCAGTAGCTCTAGGGTAGAGGCATCGGCGGCGGCAGCTGGACATGTTGCTGGATGCCGCACATGCTGGCGCTGTGGAGCTGGAACTGGCCAACTGGCTGGGCCGGGCTGGAGGTGCCAGCCCCGCACCCATGCCCAGCGTAACGCCAGCATGTATGATGTCCAGCCACTACCATCAGTCCCTCTGCCCTGGAGCTCCCGCTCACAGCCAACCGCCTTGCCACCACCTCGCGGCTACTGCCCGATACCGCTGTTGCTGGCGTGGTGTACGAGAGAGAGAGAGAGAAAGAGAGAGACACACACACACAGACTCAGAGAGCAAGAGAGAGGGGGAGAGAGAAAGAGAAAGCAAGAGAGAAAGCAAGAGTGAGAGAGAAAGCAAGCAAGAGAGAAATAAAGCAAAAGAGAGAGAGAGGAGAGGAAGAGAGAGAAATGAGCAAAAAGGGGACAAAAAAAGAGAAATGAAAAAATGACTGACGCAGAGAATGAGAGGAAACAGAAAGAAACAAAAGAGAGAGTTAAGTGACTCTTTATTTAAAGCATATGATAAAAAGCACCCAAAGAATAAGGGGGGGGGGGGGGAGAAACCCAGCCGTCACTTGTTTTTGGGAAGAATTAGAAAAAAATCCCAGCCCTCACCTGGTTTTGGAAATGGTTCGAGTGTGTATACACACAAAAAAAAACCAAGGGAGGGGAGGAGACAGGGATAGAAAAAGATGGAAAAAGAGTGACATTTTGGTTGGTGGTGTGCCCCAGGATTTTGTAAATGTAAAAAATGGGCCGCGGCTCAAAAAAGGTTGAAAATCATTGTGCTAGAGTATAGGATGAAGATGTAGGTGAACACAGGATCTTTGGATTCTTTTTAAATGAATATAAAGCTGAGTGGATTTTCCAATCCATGAACTAAAATGGTTGTAGTGTCAAGATGCAACTGTTGAGTTCAATTAATTATAATAAAGGAAAATAGCAAATGTTAATTTCATTGGCAGCTGCATCCCTCAAGAGTGAGACTTGGCCTTCAATTGCATTCTACAAAGTTCTTTGGGAAAAAAATAATTTCAGGTGGTCCATTTGGAAAAACTGCAAATAGGACATTCCTCCTTTGCTGATCCTTCTTATGAAGGGACTCAAGATTTTTATATCTCTAAACACACATTGAATAACTTGCTTTTTCAATTATCCGGTGCGGCATAATCATTAGGAAAGAAAATACTTCAAAGCATTTAGCTTGTTATATTCCAGTGATGTGAGTGCCATATAGTGTAGAGCACAATATGAAAAGAATCTTAATAGGGTATTGCAGATTTGAGACCCCACGAAACAGTACTCTGCTAATTTTTTACCCAGCGACATCAACTTTTCAACCAGCATACACAGGTTGTGGCATCTTATATTCACTGTATACTCTATTCTGTAGAAACCTTGAGAAACATCTCTAGGAACATTTAAACACCATCAATGAGCTCCTGCCTCACACAGCAAGCAGAGAGAAAGACAATCCCTGTAATTAATTGTTTTACGTATTCCAAATGAGGAGATGCTATCTTTGCTCTTCGGATACCAGAGTAGCAGAAATACATTGACAGAGATGTTTAAGGAAAAGAAGTGCTCCTTGAAAGGAGTCCAATAGCAATCTTTACTTTAAGGCTGTTGCTGGGATCATTCAGTTTCCCAATATCAAGGCACTTTTTTCTACAGGCCTTGGAAGGACCATGAATTTATTTTGCCTCTACTCCACTCCCTGGCTCTTCAGACGGCTACAGAACTATGAAAGAGGGCAGTGTCTTCAGGCTGATGCCGTTTCCAGGACTCCAAATCTAATGAAGGAGATTTTGGATTTTCACTGAAGTCGTCTCCCCTCAAGTCTTTCTGTAAAGTGTGGATGGGGATGGCATTAGGGGGTTGGCAAGAAGAAAATGTGCCCGAGGACTTTGGGCTGGTAGAGGAAGAGAAGTCTCTGTTTGGAATATTTACTTTGGGAATAAGAGGTTTTAACAGACTAAACTGGCAGAAGGCAGAGCCTGTTGGTTTGAAGTAGACTTTGTTCTTATCAGGGCAAGAAGGCAGGACAAGCTGATTAGGCCTAAAAAGAAAAATCAGAATTAAAAAGATATGTTAGAATGAATGTTAACAAGTATTTTAGATTTTGATAGGTTATAGGAATGCAACAGAACAAATAAGACATTTTTTTAAAAAAATAGGCATGGACTGTTATGTCTTTCAGGATTTTGCACTTTACTGCAAAAATGGGGGAGATGCTCACCAAGAGCCTGGCACAACAGACATTACCGGATTAAGACATTTTCAATTTTCAATTCTTTATTGCATTGTCATAAACCCACTGATGTGCACAGCAGTCCATCCAAGAGATACTATGATTGCCAAGAAAGAAATACAATGCAAGTACAGAAGTATCAATTCTTTTTCATCCCTAAGTATTATCCACCCCAAATCAATTTTATATAAAGAATCATTGAACTGCTTTAGCAATGAAACAAAAATAGATGGATTGCATTCATATATTAAAACTCTCCTCTAACCTTGTCTCGGAATAAACTCAGTCCATACCACAAATGAGTTAGATTCTATTTTGTTGGTGAACTAGAAAAGAACAGATTTCTACATTATTTTTTTTTAAAAAAACAACTATATTAGAAGTCTGGTAACACTTACATATTGTCTTATTAATTTTTGCTTTGCACTTGAAATATGTAACAAAGCAATAAATATATTTAGGAAAATGGGTATCATCAGTTTCAGAGCAGGAGTGGACTAAACAAGACCACCTTGAATCAATCCTGATCTTAAGATCAGCTTGTGTCTCAAAATTACTATAAGAATAAGACGTGGGAAGACTGTAAGACAATCTCTTTCAAAGACATTTAGTATAAAGATTGCAAAATGCTTATCTGCTAATGTTTTGTGGAGTTGTCTGCATATAATCCGGATTAAAATTGGTTCTTACTTTTACCATAATTTTATCAGCATTATATGGAGGGACGTTCTGTACTTGAGCCTCAGTTTTTTGCTCTATCATCTGTAGTTGCAAACAGTAAAGGTGACCTCTTACTTACACTAGTTCCTCAGAAGTATGGATTTTTTCACAACCCTCTGGAGGCTCTCGCTTGAATACAAAGGTATGGTTGGGACGAGGAGACAGGGCAAAGGAAGGTACTGGAGAAAGGCTGCCATTTTCTGAAAGACGAAAATTAAGGAAGAGAACCGATTCAGCCAAATAAATGTAGAAGCAATGAAAGCTCAGTTAATATGATACCTTTACCATATACCAGCAGGATTTCTGTTCCTCAGATAAAATTACATACAAATAGTTATATTTAAAATTACATACGAATGGAGCCGGGGTGGCGCAGCAGGTAGAGTGCTGTACTGCAGGCCACTGAAGCTGACTGTAGATCTGAAGGTCAGCGGTTCAAATCTCATCACTGGCTCAAGGTTGACTCAGCCTTCCATCCTTCCGAGGTGGTTTTGTAAAATGAGGACCCGGACTGTGGGGGCAATATGCTGGCTCTGTTAAAAAGTGCTATTGCTAACATGTTGTAAGCCGCCCTGAGTCTAAGGAGAAGGGTGGCATAAAAATTGAATAAATAAAATAAATAAATATCTGATAGAACTGAACTACTGAATTGAAATCCTATTATGGATTTCATGGTACTTGTGACTACCCAAGCAATCTGTCTCTCTATCAGGTAGGTAGGCAGGTAGGTAGGTAGGTAGGTAGGTGATAGATAGATGGATAGATAGATGATAGATATCATTTATTTAAAACCTTTATAAAGCTGCCCATCTTCAATCAACTCTTGGCAGCTCCCAATTAGAAAACCTGGAATTTTTATCTTCTATATGTATATAAAAAATAGATGTGTGTGTGTGTGTGTATGAGTGTGTGTTCTAGCATAACTCTGGAACCCCTTGAGCAATTTCAACCAAACTTGGTAAACAGATGACGTATCCTCTGGAAACAAATACTGGGGAAGTAAGATATCCCTAGCACTCCTCAGGATGTGTATGTGTCTGCATGTGTGTGTGTGTGTGTGTGTGTGTGTGTTTGTTCCAGCATAATGCTCAAATTCCTGAGCCACTAAGGAGAGCGATTGTGGCATCTTAGGGCAGCAATTGTTTGTGATGTCACTTCCTTCACAGCTCCCTCTGGAAAGCCAGCCGTGATTTTTGCCCTCCAAGGGACCAATAGGGAGGCACCTGATGTTCCCTCTTCTTGGCAGAAGGCACCTACGGTGGATTTGGTGCCAGGATCATAGAAAGGGCAGGAAAGAGGAGCACATGGGAGGGGGAAGGGAGATGGCAAGAATGATGGGCATTGGAGTATGGGGAAGAAAGGTCCCTCTCAATGGCTCCCTGTCAGACAAAGGCTTCAATGTCTGTACTTCTTTTCCTCCAATACAGGATTGGGATAAATAAATACCCAGACAATGCCAGGTTATCAACTAGTATGTTATAAAATAAAAAACTTGATGGAAAAAACCCTACATTCTGAAAGAAAGAAACATTATCTCATCACATTTAATAAGTCTTTCATATCAAGGATGCCCATTAAATATGGTTAAAGAAAAAGTGGATAAAGTGACACAAAATGCACATTTTTAAAAAATAGGTGGCACTTTGCCCCGTAACTCTTTGCAGAACAACCTCTGCTCATAGTTGCCAAAATTGATAGCAGAACGTCTTGCTAATTGGAAGGAGAGGTGGGGGAAACATGATCTAAAATAGGCTTAACCATTTATAAAACTCAGAAGAAAAAAAATCACATTACTTCCAAAATTCCAAGGGAAGGGGATCACATTTTGTCTTCCAGTCCCTGTGCACCATTGTTTGGGTACTTTATGCACATCCAAAATGTTTAGTCCCCAGGTGTCAAAACATTGCCCATCCAACAGAAATAATTGGATCCAATTGTTTACAGCAGGGGTGTCACATTTGTGGCCCTCAAGCTGGATGTGTCACGTGCTGGCCATGCCCACGCTTCTTTAGTGGAGAAAAGTCACGATAGGTCATGTGACAATGTGATGACCCTTGTTTGATATCCCCGGTTTACAATAATGTAACCGTCATTTTATTTATATCTGTTTACATAAAAGAGGGAACTCTTTTTCATTCTTAATACTGCCAGAATACATCACTCAAATCAAGAGCCGGGGTGGCGCAGCAGGTAGAGTGCTGTACTGCAGGCCACTAAAGCTGACTGTAGATCTGTAGGTAGGTAGCGGTTCAAATCTCATCACCGGCTCAAGGTTGACTCAGCCTTCCATCCTTCCAAGGTGGTTTTGTAAATTGAGGACCCGGATTGTGGGGGCAATATGCTGGCTCTGTTAAAAAGTGCTATTGCTAACATGTTGTAAGCCACTCTGAGTCTAAGGAGAAGGGCGGCATAAAAATTGAATAAATAAATAAATTGCTAAATGTCAAACAACATTTAAAACAACAAGCCAACTCATCCAATTCTTGAAAGCTCTGTACAACAGCAGACTGCGGCTAACTTAACCAGACCTAACAAACTTACCTATACCTTTGTTCTCCAAATTTAGCTTGGCTAAAAAACCAGGCAAATCTTCATCAGTTATCATCTGGGTAGGAGAAGGTGAGGATTGTTGAAGAGCATCTGAAGGGGATGGGGAAAGAGAAAGGCTGCTGCAGGGGCTACTGTTGTTTTCTGGTCGGGGCAACAAGTAATCTTCTGTATTTCTTTGGAAAGGAATTGGAGCTCTGTGCCCATCTGGGACCTCCAAGACCTAAAAGAAAATATACCTTCTAAGCATAAAGAAGCAGGCTGGAGTGAGCAGAATCATGGGGAGACCCAGACAACATTTAAAAATATTTAAAGCACTTTATCCCGCTCCTTCCAAAAACATCCCTGTAGCAATTTATATAACACTAATATTGCTAAAGGTATAGTGTATAAGGAGGCTTATAGTTACTGATAAAAATTATTTTAGGGAGAAGAGAAACCAAATGAAGCTAACTCCTATTCCTTTATCATAACTTGGTGGAATATAGATGTGCTTCAGAAATAATGGTATGAAGGAAAGAGAGCTGAAAACCAAGGAGTAACAATAATTTTCCCCACATAAATCATATCCCAAAGATAGGACTATCCACAATTTACATTAGATAGTAATAATAGTTTTGGGTGCAAGGCAAAGAGTAAGGTGAAGTGATACCAAGATGAAATTTTGACTAAAATGTGATATGCATTTAGTCAAGGGAGCAATATCTAAAGCACTCTAATTTAACTTTGTGAAAAAGATAGCAGAAGGTTAAAGACCACATTTATCAATCCCCAGTGAGGGTGGCCTAGATCAATATTTGCTACCAGTACTGGATACAATATTTGAAGAGAGTCAATGATAAGGACAAAATGCCCTGCAGGTGTATGTGAAAAAACCTCTCCTGCTTTTTCTTCCCCCTCCCCTTTACTAAGAAATCATTGGAGAATTATTTTTGTCTCATAGGTACACTTGTACAATTCCGCTTGCAAAACCTCCTTGCTTTGGGAGGTATTTGTGTATAGCTTTGGAGCCCTTTTGTTTTGCTGTCATTAATAAAAGCCCTTGGAAAATTCAATTTTTTGAGAAAAATTCCATTCAACATTAGCAACTTTAAGATATGTGATTTTCAATCCTAAAATCTCCCCTACCCCGAGGATTGCCATTGTTAAGAAATTCAGGTGTTGCTGAAGTTAGCAAAGACTGCTGTAATACAATGTCTTTAATATCTACATGAAACCGCTGGGTGAGATCATCTGAGGGCACGGGGTGAGTTACCATGAGTATGCTGACGATACTGAGCTATACATTTCCGCCCAGTATCCACTCAGTGAAGCAGTGGGAGTAAGGTGGCGGTGTCCGGAGGCTGTTAGGGTTTGGATGGGTGTTAGGCTCAGACTCAACCCCAACAAGACAGAGTGGCTGTGAGTTTTATCTCCCAAGGACAACTCCATCTGTCTGTCCATCACTCGGGGGAGGGGAGCTTTTGACCCCTTCAGAGAGGGTCTGCAACTTGGGCATCCTCCTTGATCCACAGCTGACCTTAGAACACCATCTTTCAGCTGTGGTGAGGAGGGCATTCGCCCAGTTTCGCCTGGTGCGCAAGTTGGGGCCCTATCTGAATAGAGAGTCTCTACTCACATGCCCTTATCACTTTGAGGTTCGACTACTGCAATGCTCCCTACATGGAGCTACCTTTGAAGAGTGTTCAGAAATTGCAGATAGTACAAAATGCAGCCGCGAGAGCGATCATGGGCCTCCCAAGGTATGCCTATGTCTCTACAGCACTCCGTGAGCTGCACTGACTACCGATTAGTCTCCAAATAAAATTCAAAGTGTTGGTTATGACCTATAAAGCCCTACATGGCATGGGACCAGATTACTTACAGGACTGTCTTCTACCTCATACATCCCAGGAGCCAGTCAGGTCTCACAGAATTGGCCTTCTCCAGGTCCGGTCAGCCAGACAAGTTTGAAGAGCCTTCTCTGTGGTGGCCCCACCCGTATGGAATGAGCTCCCCTCAGAGATCTGTACTGCCTCTACTTTCCCTGCCTTCTGTAAACTTTTAAAGACCCACTTTTGCTGGCAGGCCTGGGGCCATTGAAATTTTAACACCTTTTCCCACCCAATGAACAAATGTGTGATGTACGATGTATGAATGTGTTGTTAACTCTTAATTATGGGGATTTAAATATGTGAGCCGCCCTGAGTCCTAGGAGAAGGGTAGCATAGAAATCAATCAATCAATCAATCAATCAATTAATAGATAAATAAATGTAACTGAATGGAATTCAGGGAACACATTGCTTGTTAACATAGGAACACAGTGACTTCTATTAAGAAACTAATAACAAGGTTTATAACAGATATATTGCATTTTTTGGACTATAAGATGCGCCGGCGTATAAGACGCACCAAGATTTCAAAGAGGTAAGTAAGGGGGGGAAAGTTTTTGCCATCCACCAGCCCCCAGGAGCACTCTGCAGACCCCCCAAACTTTCTGCACATCCCAATTTTGTGAAAAACGAGCCTTTTTTTTTTTTTTTTTTTTGCAAAATGGAGGTATTTTTGCCCACCCAGAGCTGTCAGGAGCACTACAGACTCCCAAACGTTCTGCATAACTGTTTTCATGCAGGGCAGGGCTTAGAGAGGTCAAAAAAGGGATGTATTCGGTATATAAGACACACCAACATTTCCACCCTCTTTTAGGGGTGGGGGTTAGTATTTATTTCTCTAATTGTTATACCTTGTAAATATCTAGAACCCTAAAATTATTTTTAACTTTGTTTCCCAAACAGGGGCAAGTATTCTCGGAGTGAGATTCAAGTTGGAGTCTCTGGGTTTCAATCCATTTCCACAAAATTACTTTCTCCCAGTTTTTTCTCCCTGTTGGGCTACACAGTGAGATGCCCACAGCTGCTATTTCCTAACCGGCAGTTCTATCCCAGAATCATCATAATCTCTTGCAAAGCAAAACAAAACATAGTTTGTCCTCAAAAGTGGACTTTATACATTTGCTCTGTCTGACAGTCTGCCCTGTGAAGAACAGTGCAGTGTATATCACTATGAAATATATATTTGTACTTCATAGCCAGAAGAAAACTTTGATGGCCAGAATCTCCTTTTCCTCGTTACACAAATTTGAAGGTACAGAATCCAAATCATGCATGGAAAAGCATGCCATTGTGTTTAGACAGGAGGAGCTTTGTTATTAAAACTGGCAGTGAAAACTGTGCAAACATCCAGCAAAAAATTGACATGTTCTGAGTTCCAGATAAGGTGACTCTCATATCTCACCCCACCAGCCATAACTCACTCTGAAGAGATCATCGTCTCCTTCCTCCTTTGCAAACAACTCTTCCAATTCCTGATCAGTACTGTCGAAACTGTTATTCAAAGAAGAGCTGCTCGATATAGATATCGGGGAACCCTACAAACAAGGACATGTAGTGTTGTATCAAGAAGTCATTAACATCTTGGTGCAAGCATAGCATATTCTCCAAGGTGGATAACTTTGTGGACCAACATCCTCCCACCTCCTATGAACATATTAAGTACTTTGAAATTTGGCAATTACTCTACTGATCCCCAATAGTCTGAAAGCTGCTCTTATATCATAATTTAATGGACTATTGCTTGCTAATGTTATTTCAATTTTTAATTTTTTTGCAACATGCTGGATTATAATATACCTGCAGGAATTATATGTAGCTAAGATAATATATGGCTGGCTTTGCGTGATGTTTTTTTGTTGTTGTTTCATGTAAATACAGTATAGCCAATGGTTCTTATGTATGTTGCTCCAGACACTGAGCTTAGGACCATCTGCATATCAATAAGATTCTTACACTGAGCAAGACATCTTTTTCCTCTAATTGTCAATGAAAATGGTAATTGGGAGACAACTGGGAAATAGACTAGTAAAGGTATGGCTAATATAATCTGATGTATCTAGTTTGGGTATCGGCAACCTGTGGCTCCAGGGCTGCATCCTTCTTTAATCCCGGTTCCCGGTTGCCCTGTCGTGGCAGAGGTATGAAACAGCTGATGCCCTGTCACAATGGTGGAGATGGCCGTAGCCTTAGTGTGGGAGCGAAGTGGCGCTGCACTTGCCTTCATCATGGTAAATTTGCTGTTGCTCCATCGCCTGCTTGCTGCTCTCGCAGCGCCTTGTGCAGTAGTGTGCCTCACAATGGGGGACACTGGCTCCCCTCCTCCCGGAGCCCGTTACGACATAGAGCCCCAATGCGACTCTGCATTGTCATCAGCTCACTCTTGTCTCCTGGATGTCAGTTGCTTTTCCTACAGAGATGCCCCACCTCCCCGCCGGCTAGCTGGTCTTTGGCTCTGCGCAGACCAGCTGATCATTGGAGTGCTTCTCCTCGGCTCATTGGCCTCTGGTGACGAATGAGCCCAGGAGTTCCCAGCACCAGTTGAAGAGTTCCTTTCTGCCCCCGGGGGGGAGAGAGGATGGAGGGAGAGAAGGAGAGAGGCAGGGAAAGAGAGAGAGGGAGGGAGAGAAGGGGGGGAGAGACAGTGAGAGGGAAAAAAGGGAGAAAAGATAGAAAGGGGGGGAGGGAGGAACGAATAACATTTTTACAGAACTATAAGTATGTTGAGGCCTTTGAGACAAGCAGCCGGGAGGCGAAGCCCAGTGTGACAAGAGGTGGCTGGGACAGGCGGGGTTAGGTGCAGCTGGGCATTGCAAATAATTTAAAAGCTGGTCCTCTGCCCAAATGACCGGCTGCAAAGATGTGGCTGGGATGGTGGTCATGTGGCTAGGTGAGAGTGAATAACGTCGGGTTAGCTACGCCCAACCAGGTTTTGTGGCTTTCAGTGTTTTCTTTCCGTGGGAAATGGATAAAAATGGTTCTTTTGAGTGTTTAACGTTGCAGACCCCTGGTCTAGTTCATCTGCATGTTAGCTATGGATTCTAGTGGAGCTTTAAAAAAGTCATACATAATTTCAATATACAAAGCCAATTCAGTAACAGGCGCACAAAAATATCCCTATTCCTTATATTATGCCTTACGTTGAAGGAAATTAATTGTTCCAGCGTCCCTATATAAGCCATTGATAATTGAATACTTCTTTAGAAAAAAAAAATCAATAAAACTTTCTTTCCTTCAGTCCAAGAGAGTTTCTATTTCCTGCCATTTTCTAATAGGAACATTAAAGAAATATACAAAAAAAAAAGAAGATACCTTGGTTGATGGGACCATGCTATGATTGCCTTGGTCTTTCCCTTTGCTATTCCAAACAGAAAGTTTTGTTCGCTGGAGCTGTTGCTTTAGCTTAGCAATCTAGAGAATGAAAAATTACTAATCTTAAATAGAGTAATGGATGAGGTTTGGTTTTTTTATTTTTTTTTCATCCCATCTTTATTATTTTTATAAACAATTCCAGGTTGCAGACATACCTAATGTCTAACCTCCTTCTTTATCCCATTTCCCCCTTAATAATAACCTTGTGAGTTGAATTGGGCTAAGACAAAGTAACTGCCCCAAAGACACCCAGCCGACTTTCATGCCTAGAGCAGGACTAGAACCCACAGCCTCTCAGTTTCTGGTTTGGTGTCTTAATCAATAGATCAAACCAACTAATAAACTGAGATGCAGTGCCCAAAAGATAGATGCATTGATGGTGGGCAATTCATCTGTTCATTTAAATAATGTCCAGGTAGTACTGGAGGATTGCACTCTCTTTGATCAATTGCATAGAGAATGGGTACAGGCATTTCAAGACTTGCTAGTTTTAGGGAGCTCCATCATTACTATCTCTTACTTCTTTGTGAAATGCTACTGATTTATGGTTTAAAGTATTTTTTTAAATTATGTATTTGGTTTTTGTAAAGCCTTGAAAACTATGGTAGAAAAAACCAAAGGTCCCAGTATTTGTGAGATAATAGACAAATAAACGAATAAATATACGCAAATAAGGTTATCAGAGCGTAGGAAATCTAATATTTTAATTTAAAAAAATCTCTCAAACAAATTCCATCTCTGAATCCTTGTTCCAAAGGGCCATCAATTCTGATTTGTTATATTCTCTTTTAAAGAGTGATCATAAAATACATTTCTACAATTAGCCTAACATTGAATGTGAATAGATGATTTTAAAAACGAAAAATGAAATAAAATAAACCTACTTGCACTAAACCTACCTGCAGAGTAACCATTCTTGTTTTCCAAAAAAGAACAGAAAATAATGCTGCTAAAACAAGAGGTACTCTGGCAATTTAATCCCTTTTGTACATAACATAGTGGTAAGATAAATGGCACTTGCCATACCAAGTGATCATCTTACCTCTCTACGATGATCCATACTATTCCATGAGGCAGATCGCTTATGATCTGCAACTTTTCTCAGCTCTGACTCATGCCAAGATACTGGAGTCTGCAAAGAGTGAGGAAGGCATGAGCTATCAATATCGGATCAACATTTGGAAGTTTAAAGATATTAGTTCCAATGTGGCAATCTTCTTCCTAAGAGCTATTCTGAAAGAATACTGATAATGAAATTATTCTAAAAGTACAAGAATCAAAAACATGAAACTTTTCCCTGTCCAGAAAAAAAAGCTCAAATTAACGATTTCATAACTTTTCCTTCATGAAAATAATCCTAGAACTGATTTTAGAGAGGATAATCCTGCACAATTAATTGAAGCACTGATATCCACAAAGAACTGGTTCCATCAGCACTTTACGCCTTGACTGTTTTAAAATTATATCTCATTGGGCAAAAAGGCTGGAAGTTTCATGCTCTCTCAAATGGGTGGATTTCAGCTCCTAGAATTTTCCAGCCAGCATGTTAGGATATTCTAATCACATTGGCTAGGAATGCTGGCAACTAGTCCTAGTATAGAGTACTAAGATTGAGAATAGTTACACTAAATATGCAACACTGCATGTATCATGAGCCCAAATATATTTCGCATCCCACACAATTTTTGAAGGTACATCAAATTTTCCATACTTTGTGATAGGCAGTCAGGCTTGGACCCAGAGAGGAGAGATTACATGGAGTAAGTGGCAGTCTCAATGTAAGGACAGCCTTCCTCTTTGGCATTTTGGTTGGGAAATCATTGAGTTGAACTCCAAAAGGCTTGGAGAGACTCAGACTGATAATAGCTGATATAAGAAGGACGGTGGAATAGAAAATTTCAACAATTATTATGATAATGGTGTCCAAAACAGCTTCCACCCCAAGGAAAGAGGAAGAAACTGTTTTGAGAACAATCAAGGTCTGAAAACCACAAGGACAGATAAATTGTGGGAAAGGCATAACTCAAAGGTCTTGTCCCCAAAGTTTTAAAATATTTTGCATGACTACAATAGAAAGCTACATGCAGCACCTGTGAAATCTTACAGATGATGGGAACCTTTTTGTTACAACTCATTGTGTGAGTGTATACATGAATGCAGTCAAACCATTATGTTGCTCATAAGGGAAATATATATTGTATATGACGAGTGTTGAAACAGATTTCTTTAATTAAAACTATTGATCACTACATAACTTAGTTCCAGGCCATGTATTTGAATCCAGAAGATCTATTCTGTTGGATCCATCCATAAAGATATAACAGTTAATTGGCAGACCAAAGTGGGAATGGACCCAGAAACAGACCCTTTCGCAGATGACCTCTCTATGGAATTATTCTACCAGTATGAATTATGAAATCTGTATGAGGCCTCCTTACATCTTTATTTTTTTGGTAAAGCAACAAAGATCTAAGAAAAAAATGCCCAGATGAAGCATAGTTACTTGTTTTATGTTATTACTGAAATGTAATAGCAGTTATCCTTTATGAATATTTTGTTTAGATGTTAGCCATCTACAGTTGAGCAAAATGTATTGGCATCTTGGTTGGGAAATCATGGAGCTGAACTCCAAAACACTTAGATTAGATTAGATTAGATTTATTGGATTTATATGCCGCCCCTCTCCGGAAACTTGGAGAGACCCAGACTGAAAATGGCTGATATAAAAAGAACATTGTTTTAAGTACTCGCTGCAATGAAGGGTGACAGTGACACTGTCAATTATTATTCATTATCACTAATTATCTGCAAGACCTCTATATAAAAAAATATACACTCAATTCCCTCAAGCGGGTTTGCCCTTTGCTGCAACTGATGTCAAGTAGCTTGCCATGCAATTATGCTAACAGGTACATTCCGTGCCAAATGTTGGATTGCACAGAAGTGAAGATAATTATAATATTGAAAAGTCAAAGTACTTTTCAGGTAAAGTACATGCCAATGGAGGCATTTTGTACTCTCCATTTCCAATGTAAATTAAGGGACAAATGGTTTACCAACTGTATATATGAGGTTGAGCTGCTAAAACTTTTGTATTTCCTTGTTTCTAAGTATATTACCCATCACAATTAAGTATCAGGATTTTCTCTATATCTTTTGGTTCTCTTCACCCTGATCCTCTAATTTCACAATTACCGGAAGTAATTTTAGAAGGCTTCATTTTGCATCCCAGGTTTCTACTAGGCAAACTGCCAAAAGACCACAAGGGCTCTATCCAGTAAATGGCAGCCAAAATTTTTACTGCCACACTGTGGGTGTGACTTATTTTGTGGGTGTGTCTTAATGGTCATGTGACTGAGTAGGAGTGGCATGCTTGCCATGTGATCAGGTGAGAGTGGCTTGAATGATCATCATCATGCAAGTGAACTGTTAAGTCCTCAACTTACAACTTTACCAGTGTCATTCGCTGGGGTGACAATTTGCTTTGTGTTTCCCGCGCTCTCCTTCCTGGGTCTCCCCACCCCACCCGCGCTTCAGGCTGCATCGTTAGGCGAACGGGTGCTGCCAGAAGCATAAATGCTGCCAGCGCCGCTTCTACCCAGCAGCTACTTCTGCAAACATCTAGGCTGAAGAACCTTGGAGAGACAATGGATGGCACAGCCTCAACAGCTAAGCAACTATAAAAGTTTAGAAGCCAAGGAACAACATTCCCAGCGAAACGGCTTAGCAAAATTAAGGAGAAGAGCTGCAGAGGAGTTGCAGGCAAGGGCTAAATGCTGTTTGCAAAGGTTCCTCCTCTGCTAGACATACTCCTCAGCTAGAAATGCCATGTGAAAAGTGACCGTATTTTTGTTTAGCAAGCATTTTGGGGTAGGAGCCCATAACCAGCCACGACTAAATATCACCATGGCTGTGATTCTAATTAATGGGGGGGGGGGGGGGGAGTCATTAGCCAATTGTCAGCCATGGTAGACAATTCCACCAAAACAAACAAGGGATGCAGGTTATAGAAGCGTGATTTTTAAAACCCCAAAACTCTGGCCTTGATACTAAGCACAAATCTCTATCTCAGATTAATGTGGAACAGCTTCCTGTCCAAGTGACTAGCTTTCAAGCTACTGAGCTAGTCTCTACAAAGAGAACATGCTGCAGAAGACAGGCATGTTGTATTTGAAGTTTATTTTTCTGTTTCTATGAATGCAAAGGTGGAATCCTCAAGAGCAGGCTGTTCCCCATCTATCCCTCCATCATTGGCTTGACCAAAAACACAAAAACAAAACCTGAGAACAAAAACAGTATCTCTATGTTGAACTTATCCAAGGCTTCAAGAAGTAACCTCAGTTCAGTTCAACCTTATTTCACTACAGGTATAAATTTATTTGGAATGTGTATCTTAGTTGAAGGACTAAGTTGAACTGGTAGAAGTCTTAGCTGAACTGGTATAGTTCATAAAGGGATACAAAACATACTTGATTTTTGGGTGCATCCAATGTTCAAAATGTACTGGATGGAGCCAGAAAATAAACCTTAACATGTTTGTGTGTGTATGTATCTCTCTGTTTCTCTCTGTCTATATGTATGTGTGTTTGTGTAGTCATAAAAGGTAAAATACAACAGAAAAATGAATGAACAAAACAAAAGCATATGTCCAGAACTAACAACAAAAACTGGCGAAAGAGGAAGAGAAAAAGGTGATCCAAATACAAAATAAATCTAATATTTAACATATAGTATCTACCCTAACAGGATGCTGCAAAAAATAGAAAAAACAGTAAATTAACCCCTTTTTACAAATACATGCGCACACACACACAAAAGTAAGAGAATCAACAGATTAAAATGAACATTACATAATCTTCAAATCCCTGGGTTAACAATATTGGGGTGGGGGGGTGGGGGTGGGGGGGAGGTTGGCACATAGAAAGTCCACAAACAGTTTTCACTCTCTTATAAAACTGTCTAGTCAATTATATCTAATCAGAGCAGTTAATATTGCTATCTCTGCTAATTCAGACAATTTTAAAATTCATTCTTCAACTTGTCAGCATTCATTTTTCTTTCCAGTGCTTGTGAAGTACAATACTCACAAACCTTAATATTAATTTACCATATAACTTTAACAAACATTATCACTTCCCTGTATGAGGAAGTGTTTAGAAACTGCAATTGGTTAGGCTTGGGGCATCAAATTCTGCTGGTCTGCTTTAAAGTACATTACCCAAATTTCTCTCCTCATGGTTTATTTAAGATGCAAGGAGATTTTACCCCATTCTGTCCCTGCCCTACGCCCCCAGCCATATGACACAGTCTAATCAACTGCAAATGTGTTTTTCAATACTTGTTTGGTAAAGCTGGCAACAAACCTTATTTTCAACCCTCCTTATGCCCAACAATGAAATCAGGCAGCCTAATAACAGGAAGGAGCCAAAATGCAACGCTCTGCCTTCTTAAGAACTGGTGTAGGAGGGGAAAAGAAAATGTGTTATTGATTCGAGCTTTTGACACTCAAAAGTTTATAATAACTTTAAAAGGTATCACATAAAGTCACTGCATTCAACAAGTCCAGACTCAGTAAATTTCCTGCTGGGGTTAAGAAATTTTGGTTCCCTCCTTGGCTTTAGGAAAGCTGTAAAGACTTACTTGTTCTGTCTTGCAAGGATGGAGACAGTGTTATCCGTGGAGGTGGGGTTCATGGGCATACAAGTTTTATCCTTTCTGATTTAATTTTTTTTTAAAAAAAATTTGAATAAAACGAGGATTGGGAGAAGGAAGCATATAAGTAAACAAATCTTAACTATTGAACTAACAGAAAAAGACAGTATGGGGACTGTCCAAACTGCTCCATGGATAGCAGCCGTGCCAATAGTAAGCCAGTAAAAATAATTAACTTGGGTGATAGATTTAATGCTTGTCACATCAATCTCAGCAGGCAGCAAGGCATAAGCTTTGTCTACTCTCAAGCAGAATGGAGTTGGGGATGGGGATGGGGTGGGGGTTGTGGATGCGAATGGGATGGAATAGGAACAGAAATAAGAATAGAATAGGAATAGAAATAGAATTCTTTATTGGCCAAGTGTGATTGGACACACAAGGAATTTTGTCTTTGGTGCATAAACTCACAGTGAACATAGAAACAGCAAAGCAATACAATCATAAGATACCAATAGGAGAAGGGAAAGGGGGGACACGATCGAAACATTTAAATATGTTCAAGGGTTAAATAAGGTTCAGGAGGGAAGTGTTTTTAATAGGAAAGTGAACACAAGAACAAGGGGACACAATCTGAGGTTAGTTGGGGGAAAGATTAGAAGTAACGTGAGAAAATATTATTTGACTGAAAGAATCGTAGATGCTTGGAACAAACTTTCAGCAGACATGGTTGGTCAATCCACAGTAACTGAATTTAAACATGCCTGGGATAAACATAGATCCATCCTAAGATAAAATACAAGAAATAGTATAAGGGCAGACTAGATGGACCATGAGGTCTTTTTCTGCCATCAATCTTCTATGTTTCTATGTAATAGGAAAAAATGAGAAGGAAAGAAGTAAAATAGCCCTACTACACGGGTAAATATTCTTAGACATAAAAGATCTAGTTAGGAAGTAATGGGTTCAGAAGGTTCAACTATGCAGACTGCCCTAAAGATGACTTTAGAACACCATCTCACTTTCTATGGTGGAATAGAAAATTTCAAAAATTATTATGCTAATGGTGGCCAAAATAGTTTCTACATCAAGGGAAAAGGGAGGACATTGTTTTGAGAACAATCAAGCCTAAAAACCACAAGGACAGATAATCTGTGGGAAAGGCATAACACAAAGGTCTTACCCCCAAAGTTTAAAAATATTTTGCATGACTACAATAGATAGCAAGCTACATGCGGCATTTGTGAAATGTGCAGAGAAAGGAATCTTACAGATGATGGGAACTTTCTTGTTACAACTCATTGTGTGAGTGTATGCATGCATTTAGTCAAACCATTATTTTGCTCCTAAGGGAAATATGTATTATATGTGAAGACGGTTGAAATAGCTTTCTTCATTTAAACTATTGATTGCTACACAACTTAGTTCCAGGCCATGTACTGGATTCCAGAAGATCTATTTTGTTGGATCCATCCAGAAGGTACACACTAAATTCCTTCTTGGCAGGCCAAGGTGGGGATGGACTCAGAAACAGACCCCTTCGCAGCTTACCTCTCTATGGAATTATTCTGATCTGTATGAATTACAAAGTCTGTATGAGGCCTCCTTACATCTTTATTTTTTATAAAGCAACAAAGATCTTAGAAAAAGAAAAATCCAGATGAAACATAGTTACTTGTTTTACATTATTATTGTAATGTAACAGCAGTTATTCTTCATGAGTATTTTGTTTAGATGTTAGCCATCTATATAGTTGAGCAAAAGGTATTAGTGAATAAATAACATCATGGTGCCTTGTAACAATTCTCTATTTCAATTTCCAAAATCCCCAATCAATAGGGGCAATGCTATCTGAAGATTATAAAAGTTAAAAACCAATGAATTTGAAAGTTATCTGAGAACAAAGATCTACAGCTAAGACTGCAGCTCAACCAAGGCTAAGCAATAACCCAACTACCCCTACCTATTTTTTTAAAAAAATAATATAATATTTTCTAGTTGCAGCTGATCACCACACAATACACCAGTGATGGCGAACCTATGGCATGGGTGCCACAGGTGGCACGCGGGGCCATATCTGCTGGCATGTGAGCTGTTGCCCTAGCTAAGCTCCAGCACACGTGTGCTCTGGCCAGCTGATTTGGCTCACACAGAGGCTCTGGGAGGGCATTTTCAGCTTCTGGAGGGCCTCTGGGGGGATGGGGGAGGGCATTTTTGTTCTCCCCAGGCTCCAGGGAAGCCAGGGGAGGGTGAAAAACAGGACTACCAGAAGTTGAGAAACGGGCTGTTCCTGGCCTCCAGAGAGCCCCTGGGGGGCAGGGGAGGCAATTTTTGAATAATGGGTGTGGGCACTCGCGCAGTTGCGATCGTGTGTGCACACACGCTTTCGGCATGCAAGGGAAAAAGGTTCGCCATCACTGCAATACACCATACAATAGTGGCTTCATTTATCATATAAATTTGCTGCCAAATGTGCTGTCATTTTGCATTTTTGTTTATTACATTTATTCATTTATAAAATTTATATGTCACCCATACCACTAACAATGACACTGGGCAGCTTACAAACCTCATAAAACAGAAATATAAACCTTTCAACATTAAATTAAACAAAATTAGGTAAATTAAAAATCAGAAAACTATGGGATGGAGATGGGATCCTCTTCCTAGTCCACTAACCACCTCCAACATGGAATGAACGACCATTGGAGCCCCAGGCCCATTGGCAAAGCTTGGTGTTGAGTCTCTTATGGAAGACCAAGAGGGCGGAGGTGGGTTTCATCTCCAAGAGGACAATGTTCCAGAGGGTGACAGCCATGCAGAAAAGCATATATAGTATAATTATCAATTTATATGTCTATGCTATCTTTTTGGTGGAGGTGGAGTGACAATTCTCTTGCTTTCGTATCCTGATTCACAATAGTCTCTCAAGTACTGTATATCATAATGCATGGAAGAATACTGACATGGATTTTGGAAGGGGAAAAATAAACCACAATTACCGCTTATACATCTTAGCACTTGGGCACAGGAGGCATTCAACGACCAGATGAATAATCTTTGACCTCTGAGAATCAGCATAAGAAAATACTTAAGTTCAGTCACAGTATTAAAAATACTTTAGTTGACCACGAATGGATGATCTTTCGGACACAAGAGGCCGATGGGTCCCAACAAGGAATAAATTTTATAAAATAAATGAAAAAATGTACAGTTTTTCTTCCTAGAGTTCTGAGGGAGTGGCTTGATGAGTTTTCTTCATTTTTTAAAAAAAAGATTAATTAAATATGTTTCAAGGCATTCATTACTATTTCTGTCTGTTTCTTATCCCAAAATGCAAGAAAGCATACTACTACTTTTTAGTGATGAGCAATGAAAATAATTCCAAGGGCTGTCAAAAAAAAAAAAAAGAGAGAGAGAGCTTAGGGTTAAATAAGTTTGCTACTCCTAGCTCTGAAATTAATTGAGGATGCTTGCCAATTTGGCTTGCTTGCCTACTAATCTAATGATTATATAGTTTACTGTAAAACATTAAAGATTAACCTATTTAATATGGTACAAACGTATATGGGTTGATTTTATTTGAGAAATAATGTACCAATAAAGCAGGTTCAAGTTCATAATCTATTTTTAAAGGTCCCATAAATTCTTCCTTTTGTTGCAAAAGACATGGCTACTAAGGAAGACAGGGAATATGTTATCAAAATTTGGTAAAGGATGGTAAGAACTGAGCAATATACACTGCTCAAAAAAAGGGAACACTTAAACAACACAATATAACTCCAAATAAACCAAACTTCTGTGAAATCAAACTGCCCACTCAGAAAGCAACACTGATTGACAATCAATTTCACATGCTGTTGTGCACGAATAATTCAACTTTGTACAGAACAAAGTACAGTGATACCTCGTCTTACAAACACCTCGTCATACAAACTTTTCGAGATACAAACCCAGGGTTTAAGGTTTTTTTGCTTCTTCTTACAAACTATTTTCACCTTACAAACCCACCGCCACCACTGTGATGTACCACCTCCGGACTTCCATTGCCAGCAAAGCACCCATTTTTGCGCTGCTGGGATTCCCCTGAGCTCCCCTCCATGGGAAACACCACCTCCAGACTTCTGTGTTTTTGCGATGTTGCAGGGGAATACCAGCAGGGGAATCCCAGCATCGCAAAAACAGGCGCTTCACTGGCAACGGAAGTCTGGAGGTGGGGTTTCCCAGCGAGGGGAGCCTCAGTGAAATTGCAGCATCGCAAAAACACAGAAGTCCAGAGGTAGGGTTTCCCATGGAGGGGAGCCTCAGGAGAAACCCAGCAGTATAAAAACGGGTGCTTCGGCTGGCAAAAGGGGTGAATTTTGGGCTTGCATGCATTAATTGCTTTTCCATTGATTCCTATGGAAAACTTGTTTCGTTTTACAAACTTTTCACCTTAAGAACCTCGTCCCAGAACCAATTAAGTTTGTAAGACAAGGTATCACTGTATTCAATGAGAATATTTCATTCATTCAGATCTAGGATGTGTTATTTGAGTGTTCCCTTTATTTTTTTGAGCAGTACATATTGTTTTACATTTCATTCTTTTCACAAAGCATGTCTTTATAATTTTAGCTATGTAGATTACAATGTTTATTTCCCATGTCAGATAAAAGTTAGGGTTCCTAGGACACCTAGCCCATACCAGAAACCCCATTTATGTAATTGTGTAACATATACTGCATTGCTGAATACTAGGAACTCAAGCAATGACCAGGGACAATAATCACTAGGAGATGAAGGAAAACATCTCCTAAACTTGGCACTGCCTGTGTTTGGCTAGGTGGAGCATAGACTGGAGATAGAATTGTACTGGATTTGGAAACTACTGAAGGGATCTGTCTCAATTAGGGACAAATAGAAGGATTCAAGGTCAAAAGGTTGATTTCTGAATTTGAAAACTCTTGTCCTTTTCAATTAAAATTAGGCATTCTGACTGAAAGTCTGCATTGAAACACATAATGATCACCTCTGATTTTTAAGGAGCAAAATTAGATAGTAAATTTAATGACAGGCAATATTTAGCTCTCTTGATTTCCAATTGTTCACTCCTTTGATATCTGCTACCATATTGATCCTTCTGTAAGCTGAAAGATAGACCCAGTACCTGAGTAGATTTGTCACACATATTTGACATGGGAAGTCCTTCGGTATCTCGAGGCCACTGGCCCATAAGGTATGAACCAAGAATGGTATCTAATGATGATGGGCGCTGTATTCTTGGACGTTTGTTCCGGGAAACCTTTTCAGGACCAGCAGCATATGGAACATTAGCTAGATAAGAAGAGAGGGGAAAAAAAATAATGAATGGATTTGCTACAAATTGCAAGCAAGCATCACTTCTATCAAAGTGCTTTCAGCAACTGCTTTCACATTCCTTCTCACTTCTACTCTCAATTATTATTCTAGATCTTGAGGTTTCCTACATCATAAATAGATTTCCATCAGACACTTCAGGTCATTGTTGCAAAAGTCCTTTTCCCCTGCATAATATGAAATGGGTGGTTGGAAAACATATATAGCCCTCAAAATCAAACTGGATGCCACGCATTTTAGAGGCATGCTTAAAAAATGGTCTTTGGCAACAAATGACACAGTATTAGCTGACTATTTTTAAAAATAGATTTTATTAGTTTTTCTATAGCCAAATGTCTTTAATCGAACAACATAAGTTCCAGGCATTAATTTTATGAAAGACACAAATAATGGGTTTTTTTTGTTTTTTTTAAACCCAAAACAATAACAACCTAAGAGTAGAGTGAGAAGATAAAGAACAAAAAATATCTTAATAAAAACAGCCAGCAGCATTTTTTTCTTCTTTCAGGCTTAGGTAAATCAATATAAACTGCTACCTTCTTTTAAAATATACATCAAAAGCAAGCAGAGAGAGAAAAAAATTGAATATGAAGTTTATATAAAAGGTTAAACAGGTAAAATAATTCAAATAAAGTTTTGAGAGCTCAGCAATCCAAATTCAAGGCTTGGAGTATGAAGCTATCAATAAATTAGCTTACCCGGTGGCCTTGGGCAACTCATACTTTCTCTCTGTTGAATCTTCCCCAGAGGAGTGAAGATGAAATATGAGACAAGTTGTGGTAACACTCAGCCCTTGGGATAGAAATCTAATTGCATCTAAATATATTCATTTCCCAACTGCTTCTCTAGTCAACAAGAATGCAATTTCCTCCCTTATTTTTAGGTTGGGCCTGCTGATTATCACTCCTCCCTTATTACTGCTTTGCAAAGCCTAGTAACTTTAGACATTTTTCAAAAGAATTTATTATTTCCCTAGTAATATCAGCGGAAGACCAGTTTATACATTGTTCATAGTACCGAAGGCTATAGCCACATTTATCAGTAGTCGTGTACAGCAAAATATTCCATTTCCCTTTAGAGACATCAACATTTTGTATGGAAGCTAAAGAATTTCTCAGCTATCTTTCCTGATAGACACTTGCAGCTGTGAAAAAACTGCAACTCCCATTTTCTTGAATTGGTAATTAAACCAGCAAGCACCTAAAGGTAGGACAGGAAGGAATGGACAAAACTTACAAAGAAACGATCCAACCTAAGAATAAGGAGAAATTTCCTGACAGTGAGGACAATTAATCGGTGGAATGGTTTGCCTTCAGAAATTGCGGATGCTCTTGGAGATTTTAAAGAAGAGATTGGACTACCATTTATCTGAAATGTATAGGCCAGTGATGGCGAACCTATGGCACGGGTGCTACCGGTGGCACGCGGAGCCATATCTGCTGGCACGTGAGCCGTTGCCTTAGCTCAACTCCAACGTGCATGTGTGTGCCAGCCAGCTTATTTTAGGTTCGCACAGAGGCTCTGGGAGGGTATTTTTGGCTTCCAGAGAGCCTCGGGGGGGGGGGGGGGTAGGGGAGAGCGCTTTTACCCTTCCCTAGCTCCAGGGAAGCCTTTGGAGCTTGGGGAGGGTGAAACACGACCCTACTGGGCCCACCAGAAATTGGGAAACAGGCCGTTTCCGGCCTCCAGAGGACCTCCAGGGGCGGGGGGAACTGTTCTCCCCTCCCCAGGCATTTAATAATGGGTGTGGGCACTTGCACATGTGTGATAGCGCGCGTACCGCGCTCTTTCGGCACCTGAGGGGAAAAAGGTTCGCCATCACTGGTATAGGTTTTTCTGCTTGAACAGGGAGTTGGACTAGAAGACCTTCAAGATACCTTCCAAGTCTATTATTCTACACTCTACTCACAAACGATGCAAGGTTGGGGAAAGCTGAAGTGAGACGCAAGAACCCAAAGAAAAACCAGCTATCCATTATTCAGGAAGAAGACAAAAGGAAACTTACATCTTTCTATATGTTGCAGAACTACCACTCACTAAGAAATTATATATAAGAGCCGGGGTGGCGCAGCAGGTAGAGTGCTGTACTGCAGGCCACTGAAGCTGACTGAAGATCTGAAGGTCAGCGGTTCAAATCTTATCACCGGCTCAAGGTTGACTCAGCCTTCCATCCTTCCAAGGTGGGTAAAATGAGGACCTGAATTGTGGGGGCAATACACTGGCTCTGTTAAAAAGTGCTATTGCTAACATGTTGTAAGCCACCCTGAGTCTAAGGAGAAGGGCGGCATAAAAATTGAACAAACAAACAAACAAATAAATAAATAAAATAAAATAAATATTATAAATATTTCAAATACAAAATAACAACATAGTTCTGAAAATAAAAATGTTTGTAACATTGCCCATCTACACATATTGTGATGCTACCATTTTCTTGTCCTGAGAAAAAAGTAACTAATTTCATCTTCACAATTCACACTTTTTCTCACCCTATGTCTAAAAGCCTTGTTGGAAAGAGCCAGGGGGGGGGGGGGGGTTGGTTTGGTTTTCTATTCTGTTTCATTTTGAGTCTCCCAAAATTTATGAGAAGATAATATTTAACATATATCAGCAAAAAGCTGACACCAGAATGAGTTACGAGGACAAATTGTTTTCAAAAAGCTGTTTGCCTCCCGAGTTAACCTCTTTGCATGAATTTTATGAATTATATTAGCACTTGACAAGCCTTAATCCATCTATCAGTAAAATTGACAACATTCTGCTTTTACCTGACATGGGAAATTATGAATTGTGTCCTATGGAGGTGAAATCTGCACAAAGAAACCCACTGATTCTGATAAGGGACCTGTAAAGCCAAGATTTCCTAGCTCCCAGCTACAGCATTTAAGTAGGGGGGGGGGAAGCCAACTAAAACCCCAGGCTGGGGTTTGTTTGCTTTTCATTTACACATACATTAATATGCACTCTTAAGCAAAGCAGGGATCTCCTGTTCTGCTGCCAAAAAAGATCTCTGGCAGCTCCTGTGCAAAGCTCCGACTCACAACAGTTCAGCAGCTATTTAAGGCCTCTTCTGACTGGCTGTTGACCTCACAACAGGGTCTATTTGAGGCACATGCGTTCAACTTCTTCAGTAGGATATGCCTGACTATAAAGCTTGCTCCTAGCATTCCTTCTTCAACCTAAAAAGTCTGGCCCAAAGGCAATCTTGGTTATGACCTATAAAGCCCTTCATGGCACCGGACCAGATTACCTCTGGGACCGCCTTCTGCTGCATGAATCCCAGCGACCAGTTAGGTCCCACAGAGAGGGTCTTCTCCGGGTCCCGTCAACCAAACAATGTCGCTTGGCAGGACCCAGGGGAAGAGCCTTCTGTGTGGCGGCCCCGGCCCTCTGGAAACAACTCCCCCCCAGAGATTAGAATTGCCCCCACCCTCCTTGCCTTTTGTAAGCTGCTTAAAACCCACCTCTGCCGCCAGGCATGGGGGAATTGAGATACACTTTCCCCCTAGGCCTTTACAATTTTATGCAGGGTATGTTCTGTATGTATGATTGGTTTTTATAATAATGGGATTTTAACTGTTTTTAGTATTGGATTATTGTCATGTGCTGTTTTATTACTGTTGTTAGCCGCCCCAAGTCTGCAGAGAGGGGCGGCATACAAATCCAATAAATAGATAGAGAGATAGAGAGAGAGAGAGATAGATAGATAGATAGATAGATAGATAGATAGATAGATAGATAGATAGATAGAAAAATAGATAGATAGATAGATAGATAGATAGATAGATAGATAGATAGATAGATAAATAGATAAATAAATACATAAATAAATAAATACATAAATAAATCTTTCATCATGGGGAAGAAATCTGCAGTTCCCCTTCTCAGTAGCTTGGGATGACAAATAAATCAATGATTGGAACTGCTTGTGGTAGATATCTGGGAAATAGGGGCTGCAGGCTGCTAGCAGAACTGGAAAGATAACCGATCCGCAGCCGATCTGAAGTGCTTTCCTGTCCCAATCAAAGCAGCACTACCTAAAAATACACCCGAGGCTGCAAAACAATGCCTCCTTCAAGAAAAAGATGGCTTGCGAGAAAAGCATTGGCAGGGTGGAGTGTCCTGTTTACAGGGTTGCTCTATTATCAATTTAGCCCATTAGGCTGGGACAAGACCAGCCCCACCTGGCTACACTCTCTGGGGTTAGTCCAAGCTCTGTATGCCAGTTAAGCATCTCCAATCAGGGCTGTGTCGAAAATGGAGGGGAGTCAAGGCAGAAGAACACTTTGATAATAAAAAAAAACTATTATTATCTCGACCCAGCAGTCTGGTAACTGCATTACATCTGTTTCTACATATGGGGCGTCTTTCTCCATTCCCTTATTTTATTTCACGTGCATGCGGAAATTATTAGCATTAAGAGAGTGAAAATGTGTGCCCCATCTTCCCCAACTATGTCGCTGCATCTGGTATTTGTAACATTGGCAATGACTCCTTTCCAGGTTCTACGACTTCAGGATACACTAGAGCAGTGTTTCCCAACCTTGGCAACTTGAAGGTATTTGGACTTCAACTCCCAGAATTCCCCAGCCAGCATTCGCTGGCTGGGGAATTCTGGGAGTTGAAGTCCAGATACCTTCAAGTTGCCAAGGTTGGGAAACACTGCACTAGAGCAGTGATGGCGAACCTTTTTTTTTTTTTGCACAGGTGCCAAAAGGGAACGCATGCCCACGATAGCACACACCCGTGTGCCCACACCCATAATGCACTGCCTTCCCCCCCCCAACATGCATGCACAATGCCCCCTGCGCTCCGCCCCAGGCATGCATGCAGACCTTACTGAAGTCCCCAGAGCAGGGGTGGGCTGCTGCCCGGATGGGATAGAGCACAGTGGAGTAACGAAAATGGAGCTCCACCCCAGAGCACCCAATTTGCACTGAAAGATGTTGAAAGAAAATGCAGGGCGTCCTGCATAAGCCACGCCCACAATGTGGTAGTCAAAATCTTGGTAGCCCTTCACTGCTCTAGAGCCTATGGATGGCTCATCAGGCCTACCAGAAGTTTGTTTCTGAACTTTCGATAGGCCTGTTGTGCCTTTTTTCGCCTTCCCTAAGCTATAGGAGGCTCTCCTGAAGCTTGGAGAAGGCGAAAATGACTTCTCCCCGCCCTCTGGAAGGCCGAAAATCAGCTGGCCAGCATGAAGATGTGTCCTGGAACTGACATGGGGTAATTCTTTGTCAAATGGACCATGTGCCCACTTGATTGACTTTTGCAGCCTTAGTTGAAAAGATACCATCACAAAAACAATATATATGGTAAGACAAAACGTGCTCTTTCTAATGAAATAAAAATGAAGGTGATTGAAGGTGAGAAAACGAAGAGCTCTGTTTCATCACCTTCAATCATCTTCATTAGAAGGAGCGATGTTTTTTCCTATCGCTCTCTATTTTCTCACATAGAAACATAGAAGACTGATGGCAGAAAATGACCTCATGGTCCATCTAGTCTGCCCTTATACTATTTTCTGTATTCTATCTTAGGATGGATATATGGTTATCCCAGGCATGTTTAAATTCAGTTACTGTGGATTTATCTACCACGTCTGCTGGAAGTTTGTTCCAAGGATCTACTACTCTTTCAGTAAAATAATATTTTCTCATGTTGCTTTTGATCTTTCCCCCAACTAACTTCAGATTGTGTCCCCTGGTTCTTGTGTTCACTTTCCTATTAAAAACACTTCCCTCCTGAACCTCACCTTCAATCATCTTCACTTTTATATTTCATTAGCAAAAGCATGTTTTTTTCCCCTATCCTATATGTTGTTTTTGTCATGGTTTCTTTTCAAACAGGGCTTCAATTTCACCTGGTCCACTTGACAAAGAATGATTCACCAGGCAATACCTCGTGTGCCCTCAAATATGGCTCTGCGTGCCATAGGTTTGCCATCAGGGCACTGGAGGATCTGGGCAAAAGCATTTAGCTTAAATTCTGTAGGCTAATCACAGATGTGAAACCCCGCAAGACAGAAGCTGTTCCCCCATTCATTTCTACAGCGGTAGTTCTCCACTTACAAGCATACACACATTAAGGGTTTCAAATTGCAGTGGCACTGAGCAAAAGGACTTACGACAGGTGGTCTCTGAAGTTATGGCCATTGCAGTGTCCCCACCATCACCAGATCAAACTTTGTGCACTTGACAGCCTGTCCGAATTTACAGAGATGTTCCAGTTCTCCCCATCCGCCTTTCTCTCCCTCCATGGTCTCTCCGCAGTCCTTGCTACCCTAACTTCATCATCATTTCCCCACTGCTAATCCACCTTGCCCTGCCTGGCCCTCCACCAGTCAACTGCTGGCTATGTGATGCTTCTTTCCCCAGGTCATGCAAGCTGGTTTCCTCATAAGATGATCTCATAAAGATGTATAAGCCAGGCTAGGCAGTGTGGACCTTGAGTGGTAGTGTAGTCTTTTTCTAGCCTTCCTCCACTTGCAGGAATGCACGTATGCATCCTAGATTCTCTTTCCCTGGCCGCCCTGTGCCTACAAACCCACCCACCCACCCCCACATCCTCTTCCCTAACATCCTCAGGGTTGTACCACTCTTGCAGCACCCCCGATTTGTGTGCGAGCTTAATTGGACTTCCCTCCGCATCCCCTTCAAGCACTCCCACGCGCCTTATCTAGGATTCAATCTGCTTCCCATTTTACCACCTCCAGACATGTGGCTTGTCTGGAGTTATAATACCAACTGGGACTTGTCAGGATTGTGATCGTTTGAAGTTGTATTTTTTATTTATTTTATTGTATGTATTTGTTTTGTCCAATATACAATAATACACAATGAAGGTTATAGGGGATATATACGAGTAGAATGTATCAAAGAGAGTATAGAAGAGAAAATATAGGAGTAAAATATAACTAGGGAGAATAGCAGAAAAGATATAAGAGATAGGCGAGATAGAAGGGATAGAAGGGATAGAAGAGAAGATATATGAGATGAGACCACATTTGGAATACTGTGTTCAGTTCTGGAGACCTCACCTACAAAAAGATATTGACAAAATTGAACGGGTCCAAAGACGGGCTACAAGAATGGTGGAAGGTCTTAAGCATAAAACGTATCAGGAAAGACTTAATGAACTCAATCTGTATAGTCTAGAGCAGTGATTTTCAACCTTTTTTGAGCCGCGGCACAATTTTTACATTTACAAAATCCTGGGGCACACCCTATGATACAAAATGACACTCTAACGCAGTATATATTTTACCTATAGTTAATAATATAGTTTCTAAATGTATTTATACTCACTTAGTGTGAAACCTGGGCCTGTTTCAATGAACACAAAAGGGATGGCACCGGAACAGATTACCTCAGGGACCGCCTTCTGCCACACAAATCCCAGCGGTCAGTTAGGTCCCACAGAGTGGGTCTTCTCCGGGTCCCGTCAACTAAACAATGCCGCTTGGCGGGACCCAGGGAAGAGCCTTCTCTGTGGCGGCCCCGACCCTCTGGAACCAACTCTCCCCAGAGATTAGAACTGCCCGCACCCTCCTTGCCTTTCGTAAGCTACTTAAAACCCACCTCTGCCACCAGGCATGGGGGAATTAAGATTTATTCTCCCCCTAGGTCTTTACAATTGTATGCATGGTATGTTTGTATGTATGTTTGGTTTTGTATATTAATGGATTTTAATTCGCTTTTAGTATTGGATTATTATTGTATACTGTTTATGATTGTTGTTAGCCGCCCCGAGTTTTCGGAGAGGGGCGGCATATAAATCCAATAAAACTTGAAACTTGATATCCTGGCAGGAATGGTAGATTGGGGATCCATGTTTAATTTCCCCTCGGTACACCTGACCCTGTCTCACGGCACACTGGTTGAAAAACACTGGTCTAGAGGACAGAAGGAAAAGGGGGGACATGATCGAAACATTTAAATATGTCAAAAGGGTTAAATAAGGTTCAGGAGGGAAGTGTTTTTAATAGGAAAGTGAACACAAGAACAAGGGGACACAATCTGAAGTTAGTTGGGGGAAAGATCAAAAAGCAACGTAAGAAAATATTATTTTACTGAAAGAGTAGTAGATCCTTGGAACAAACTTCCAGCAGACGTGGTTGGTAAATCCACAGTCACTGAATTTAAACATGCCTGGGATAAACATATATCCATTGTAAGATAAAATACAGGAAATAGTATAAGGGCAGACTAGATGGACCATGAGGTTTTTTTCTGCCGTCAGTCTTCTATGTTTCTGTGAGATATAGGAGAGACTATAGGACAGGGGACGGTAGGCACTCTGGTGCACTTATGTACGCCCCTTATTGTGCTTTACAATAGCATCACTTAGTGAAAGAAATTCCTGGCCTAATTGTAGTCCTAAACTGCAATTACTAGTATAGTTCACTTCTGTCCTACCTATCCCGCTAGCACAGCAAATATTTAAGTTTGTCTCTTTCATTCAGTTTTGTCTCCCTGTTGAAAAGAAATTGTCTTTGTACAACTTGTGTGTTTATTTTTGGCTCAACATGTTGGCAGAAGCCTGCTAGGTAAGCAATTATTCGATACATCATAGTTAAATCTTCCAGAGTTTTTGGCACAACGTGTAAACTCAGTTTTGGAACCAATGCATTTATAATCAACGTGTCTGTTTTAAGGCAAAAATACTTTCCTGTGTAACGGGAAACTAAAAACATGAAAGAACTGACGCTTTTGCAAATATTCACAACAAAGCTGATACAAGAAAGAAACTCTTAAGTAATGGAACATTTGGGTTCAGATAACATCTAGTGTATATAACAAGTAAAATATATTAGATATATTGCATTAGTAATATCCATAAGAAGTAGTGAAAAGCTGCTGAATATTTTTTCCATCTATACCATCTGCAACTTTTGGATAATCTGACAATGCTCCTTTTCTGTGGTGCACCTTTAGACTACTCTGGCTTGCAATTCTAAAGTGTTATAACCACGATCATCACAAAAACGGTGCAAATATTATAACCAACCAACCACAAGTCCTAAAAGCAGGCTGCAGTATAAATGGTTTCATGTAAGACTATATTAAGCAGATCACAAGCACTAATACATAAGCAACCATAGTTATTAGCAATGTAAGGGAAATTGCTGCCAAGTATAGTATATGAAAGGGCAAATGGTTCTCCTACATAGTTTCATAATGTATGAAACTACAAACCGCACACACTAAAACTCTGCTTTTTAACCATTAAGCAGGATAAAACAGCTACCGTGACAGCTTAATGTTTGAGCTATAAAATAGGATTAAAAACATCAACTGAACACTTACAACTTATACTGGAAGCCATAAAACTTCTATTTTTCCCCCCACTACAGTACAATTCTAAGTTTCTTTCAGCTTCCAGAATCTGTTGCAGCTCCAAGGTCAAGTTTTCAGGCTTCTCTTGGAACCGGGATCCATTACAATGCAGGAACAGCCCAGAAAGATTGCTAACAGAGTCAGCACAATGTAGTGATTATGATGCTGGACTAGGGCCATTGAAATGGATGTCCAAATCCATAGTCAGCTATGGAAATTCACCAGTTGACCTGGGCCTGCTGCTCTCTCTTAGTGCAAATGCACAGGGAGTTGGTCTGAAGGTGAAATTAAGGCTAGGAAAATATTTTTTAAAAAAGAAAATTTTGTTTTGACAAAAGTTTGAATTGAAGCATACTCTCAAGGATGCTCTATCATGTTCATCTCCTCTAGTCTGCTTTGAAGCCTCTCTTCTATACGTCAGAAAAAGGCTCAAAAGAGAACCAAGGAGAATCCCATACGGCAGGAGTAGGCGGAGTTTGTTCTTCTATGACTTGTGGACTTCAATTCCCAGAATTCCTGAGCCAATCATGCTAGCTCAGGAATTCTGGAAGTTGAAGTCCATATGTCATAGAAGTGTCAATTTGGCCTATCCCTGCCATAGAATATTGCAAGAGGGTATTGCAAGTACTAGCTAACATTGTTAGTCTCCGGTCACAATTCAAGGTATTGATTATTACCTATAAAGCCCTAAATGGCTTAGGGCCAGGCTATTTATGTCTCCTGCTGTATACCTCCCAGAGACCAATAAGATTTCACAGGGTTGGCCTTCTCCGGGTCCTGTCGACTAAGCAATTCAGGTTGGCGGGGCTGCGGAGGAGGGCCTTCTCTCTGGCCGCCCCAACTCTATGGAAGCAACTCCACCACCACCCTCCCCCGATGTCCATACTGCTCCCACCCTGTTGACCTTCCAAAAGGCTATGAAGACCTGGCTTTGCCAGCAGGCCTGAGGGTCATGAATTGTACATCTTTCATGGCCAAATCGTATTGAATGGTATGTATGTGTTGACTGGATTCCTGAGTTGTGGTTTTAATGGGGGTTATTGCTTTAATTTATATTTTACTTCTTTTTATTGTTAATTTTATTTTCATATTGTTGTAAGCCACCCTGAGTCCTTCAGAATTGGGCAGCATAGAAGTTGAATAATTGATAATAATGATAATAATGATAATAATGATAATAATGATGATAATAATAATAATAATAATAATAATAATAATAATAATAATAATGCAGTTTTGGAAAAATGAATCACTGCCTAACGATCGAAATCTGATTTAAAAAATGCTGGACTGTGCAGAAGCTGACAAATTAACACGAGCTGAAAGATCAGGAAAACACAAAATACTACCAGATGCGGAAAGATTTTTATACCAAAGAACAAACACCAAAAGTGCTGCATGATAAGAAAACAAATTAAGTTAAAACTGTTTAATGGTCTAAGTGTAAACTGTATCTCTACTTGACATGTTTTTATAATTAGTTTATAATTACTTAAAATTGACTATACATTACTGACAAACCACAGGTAACATTACCGTAAAAGAGTACTAAAGGAGGGTGCCGGTGAGACAGCATTGTACGTCTGTTTTTCTGTATATATTCTGTGTGTATATGTCATTTACATGTAAATTAAAAATATAATAATAATAATAATAATAATAATAATAATAATAATAATAGAGTCAGCGTTGATGGAGGTCAACAATAGGAAGCTTCTCAAGGTGAAGCAAACCAAGGACCAGTATAGAAAAACTGTAACTCAATGTCGTATGGACAGTTGGCAGAACAAAGCATTGCATGGCCAGTTCTTGGAGAAGATTGAAGGCAAAGTGGATAAAGAAAAGACCTGGCCATGGCTTACAAGTGGAACACTCAAAAAGGAGGACAGAAGGACTAATACTGGCGGCGCAAGAACAGGCCATTAGAACAAATGCTGTCAAAGCCAGAATTGAAAAATCAACAGACGATCCAAAGTGCAGACTCTGTAAAGAAACAGATGAAACAATCGATCACATACTCAGCTGCTGCAAAAAGATCGCACAGACTGACTACAAGCATAGACATGATGCTGTGGCACAGATGATCCACTGCAACTTGTGCCGGAACTACCATTTACCAGTGGCAAAGAACTGGTGGGATCATAAGCCCGAAAAAGTGGTCGAAAATGAGCAAGCAAAACTACTGTGGGACTTCCGACTTCCGACTGACCGAATTCTGAAGCATAACACACCAGACATCCTGATTGTGGAGAAAAAGAAAGTATGGATCATCAACATTGCAATCTCAGGGGAAAGCAGAATTGAGGAGAAGCAGCTAGAGAAATTAGTGAAATACGAAGATCTAAAAATCAAGCTGCAACGACTCTGGCATAAGCCAGTGAAAGTGGTCCCAGTGGTAGTTGGCACTCTGGGCGCAATGCTAAAGGATCTCAGCGGACATTTGAAAACCATCGGAATTGACAAAATCTCCATCTGTCAATTCAAAAGGCCGCTTTACTGGGATCGGCAAACATAATTCGCCGCTTCATCACACAGTCCTAGGTGCTTGGAAAGCGCCCGACTGGTGATGAAATACGAAATCCAGCATAGTGATCTCGTTTGCTGTGTTGTATTGACATAATAATAATAATAATAATAATAATAATAATAATAATAATAATATAAAATAATAAAATAACAACAACAACAACATAAGGCTCCCCTTGGCACAACCAAGTAACTTCCCAAGCTGGGTGTCAGAAACCGCACAGCACACAGCTGTGAGTGAGGGAACCTCAGGTTTACTGGCCTCACACCTGATGGAAGTCATCATCAGTATACAAAATCGCACCGTTCATCTCTCCCATAGGCTCCTCAGTTGCCAAGCAGTTGAAGTGTGTGAATGGGAGGAGATGGACTGTATAAAAGGGCCAATAATTTTTGGGGGACCGCTGAAGGAGAACACTGAGAATACTACCAGATTAATTGGTAACAAGATCTACAACTGCACTAGGAAAAATACCATCAGCCAAATGTAGGAAGGATCAGGGAACATAGTGAAATCTCAGAGGGAGATCAGATTTAACTCAGAACAAGAAATAACAAGCCACGAGTAGGCAAAGATGCAATAGCTAGTTAATTGTGAAGAGAAATACTATTCCTATTCCTCAATCTGGTCTCTTTATTCCAGGGATAAACACCATATTTTTCGGAGTACAAGATGCATCTTTCCCCCAACCCTAAAAGAGGGTGGAGATGTCGGTGTGTCTTATAAACCAAACACAGCCATTTTTGGCCCCTTGAAACCCTACCCCCAAATCCCGTTTTTGCAAAAAAATGGATCTGTAAACTGCTCCCAGGGTCTGGGGGTAGACAGAAACACCCCCATTTTTGCAAAAAAAAAAAAAAAGATGAAAAAATTAGCCATTTTTTGCAAAACCGGGGGCGTTTTTGCCTTCCCCCAGCCCCCTGGAGCACTCTGCAAGCTTCTCAAACCCTCTGTGTGCCTCATATTTTTCAGGTGAAAAAATGGACCAATTATTACAAAAAATAGGGTGCAGAGAGGGTTTGGGAGGCCTGCAGGTGTCGGGGAAGACAAAAACTTTTTTCCCTTCCTTTCCTGTATGAAATCTTGGTGCCTCTTATACATTGGTGCGTCTTATAGTCCGAAAAATATGGTAAGTCCTATTACCGATACGTCTATTACATCAGTGTTTCCCAACCTTGCCAACTTGAAGATATTTGGACTTCAACTCCCAGAATTCCCCAGCCAGCGAATGCTGGCTGGGGAATTCTGGGAGTTGAAGTCCAGATATTTCAAGTTGCCAAGGTTGGGAAACACTGTATTACATCTACAAGTACAATAATAGTCCAAGGGGTTTTTTCCCTTAAAACCATTTTTTTTGCCTTAAAACTTACTTGCTAATGACAAGAGAATAGTTAGATATTTGTTTGCAATATAAGCCTCTATTCCATTAGCTGCACTCTGCTCTACCTACCCACACTGTTGCAGAGTGGAATTTTGTCCCTCAGCATTGAAACATTTTCAGGTTGCCAAGACTACACCCAGCCAGCACCATTTATCAGCCCCTCCGCCTCCGAAGTGAGCCAACCTGCCTTAATACTTTCCAAACCAAAGCAAAAGGTTTCACTCTCTCCAAGCAAGCAGCCCCTAGGCAGCAAGGGAACTATTTGGCAGAGAGTTTCCAATGAAAAATCCCCAGCTATGGCGCGATGAGTCATCTCACTTGCTTCACAGCAAGTTCCTGAAGATTAGACTTACTAAGCTGTAACCAGGGAGGGAGGTTAAAAACCCTCCTCTACCCTTGCTTAAACTCCTGCCAGTGACTCGCTGAGTTCTTTCATTCTACAGTTCATTCTATTCCATAACCTATTTTCTTAAGTGCATTGGCAGGCAAGAGTCATTAATTATTATTATTATTATTTTGCTCTTTTCATAAATTCTGAGAAATGGTCAAGTCAGTAATAACAGTCCACTCAGAATTTGATTTTATTTATTTTTTTATTCCAGGAATGCGCAAGATGCCAGTAAAAATGGCAAAAAATAAAAACAGTACAAAAAACAGCGAGGTTCAAAAAGGCAACAAATAGAGCAATTGAGTTCCTCTGATTGAGAAACAACTCCCTCTACCAGTACACGGGCACAACCCATTATCCATCCCCGGGGTTGAAAATACAGTGATCCCCTGATTATCGCGAGGGTTCCGTTCCAAGACCCCTCGCGATAATCGATATTTCGGGATGTAGTGGTGCGGAAGTAAAAACACCATCTGCGCATGCGCGCCCCTTTTTCCATGGCCGCACATGCGCAGATGGTGGAGTTTGCATGTGGGCGGCGGGGAAGACCCTTCGGCCGCCCAACAGCTGATCTGCTCCGCAGTGCGGCAGCAGCGAGGAGCCGAAGATGGGGTTTCCCCGTTGCCTGGGCAACGGGGGAAACCCCATCTTCGGCTCCTCGCTGCTGCCGCGCTGCAGAGCAGATCAGCTGTTGGGCGGCCGAAGGAACCTTCCCTGGGTCTTCCCGCCGCCCAGGCAAAGGGGAAACCCCAAGATCGCTTGCCGCTTGCCCGTCACCCGCTCGCCCGGCCGCTTGCTTGCCGCTTGCCCGTTCGCCCGCCCGCCCGGCTGCTCGCTTGCCGCTTGCCCGTTCGCCCGCCCGCCCGGCTGGCTGCTCGCTTGCCGCTCGAGAGCAAGAGGGGGAGAGATAGAGAAAGAGAGAGAAGGAAAGAAAGAGATGAGAGAGGGAGGAAGAGAGTGTGAGAGAGGAAGAAGCAAGATAGAGAAAGAGAGAGAGAAAGAAAGATGAGAAAGGAAGGGAGTGACGTCATCAGGTGGAAAAATCGCGATATAGCGATTCGCAATGATCAGGATCCCGAAACTCGGGGGATCACTGTACCTCTCCAATACTATCTTTTCCCCTGCAGTCGTAGTAAGATACCTTCTGGAGTAAACAGATCATGTGTTAGAACCAGAAACAGATTGTGAAGAATCCTAACCACTGATGTTTATCTATTATTAACCATCCTGCATTCTTTCTTTTTTTTAACAAATAAACTGGTGAACATGTCCAACATATCTCCCTCCTTCTATTTTTGTCCCCCCACAACAATAACCCTGTGAGGTGGGTTGGACTGAGAGTGTGTATCACTCCATTAGCTTTTGTGGTTTTCACAGTTCGTAGAAAGAATTAGCTGGTATCTTGCACAGCCCCACTTTTAGTCAATTTAAACGATGTAGTTTTCATTCTGGCAGAAGAACAGGTTGCTGGCTAAAAATAAAGTCCTCATTAACTATAACATGATGATGTACCAAAAGTCAAGCATGCAACCTTATTTATTTATTGGGTTTGTATGCCGCCCCTCTCCGTAGATTCGGGGCGGCTAACAACAATGATAAAAAACAACATGTAACAATCCAATTAATAAAACAACTAAAAACCCTTATTATAAAACCAAACATACACACAAACATACCATGCATAACTTGTAATGGCCTAGGAGAAAGGAATATCTTAACTACCCCATGCCTGGCGGCATAAGTGAGTCTTGAGTAGTTTACAAAAGACAGGGAGGGTGGGGGCAATTCTAATCTCCGGGGGCAGTTGGTTCCAGAGGGCCGGGGTCGCCACAGAGAAGGCTCTTCCCCTGGGGCCCGCCAAACAACATTGTTTAGTCGACGGGACCCGGACCCTTATTGGTTCCTTAAGCACCACCGTGTGCATGTTCTGCTTTTCAGAATCCAAAAGCATCAGCAACATGGAATTATCACCCCCAGGGCCTGTGCAACTACCTTCCATTTGATATCTATAAGGTAAGAAAGCAGTCTTGCTCTCCATATAGAGGACCGAGAGAATAACACATCACAACATGTAGGCTAAAACAGGATTATCTAACTATGAGCAATCAGTATTCTGTGAAGCCAGTGAATAGTCATTTTATGGTTAAATATGAAAATTTAGATAACTATGCTAATGTTATAAAACGTAGTTATACTATCTAGGGCAGTGATGGCAAACCTATGGCGCGGGTGCCACAGGTGGCATGAGGAGCCATATCTGCTGGAATGCGAGTCATTATTATTATTATAATAATTATTATTATTAATAATAATAATAGTAATAATAATAATAATTAGATTTCTATGCCGCCCCTCTCCGCAGACTCGGGGCGGCTCACAGCAATAATACGAACAATATATCACAAATCTAATATTAAATAGTCTCTAAAAAACCCTAATTTAAAAAACAGACATACACACAAACATACCATGCATAAATTATATAGGCCAGGGGGAGATGTCTCCGTTCCCCCATGCAAGACGGCAGAGGTGGGTTTTAAGAAGTTTACGAAAGGCAAGGAGGGTGGGAGCAATCCTAATCTCTGGGGGGAGCCTGTTCCAGAGGGTCGGGACCGCCACAGAAAAGGCTCTTCCCCTGGGTCCCGCCAGACGACATTGTTTAGTCCAGTGTTTCCCAACCTTTTTTGAGCCGCGGCACATTATTCATATTTTCAAAATCCTGGGGAACACTGAAGGGGGGCGGGGCGGGGGGGGCGGGCTAAAGAAAAGTTTGGACAAAAAAACCCTCTCTCTTCCTCCCTTTCGCTCTATTTCTCCCTCTTTCTCTCTTTTCCTTCCTTCCCTTCTTTCTCTCTCTCCATCCCTTTCTTTCTTTCTTCCTCTCTTTTTTTCTCTCTTTCTCTCTCCCTCCTTCCCTTCCTCTATGTCTTTCTCTCTCCCTTGCTCTCTCTCTCTGTCTCTCTTGCTATCTCTTTCTTGCTTTTCTCTCTCTCTCTTGCTCTCTCTCTCTCTTTCACTGTCTTGCTATATGTCTCTTTCTTTCTCTTTGCCTCTCTTGCTATCTCTCTTTCTTTCTCTCTCTTTCTCTCTCTCTGTCTCTCTTGCTATGTCTCTCTTTCTTTCTCTTTCTCTCTCTCTCTGCCTCTCTTGCTAAGTCTCTCTTTTTCTCTTGCTATGTCTCTCTTTCTTTCTCTCTCTCTCTGCCTCTCTTGCTATGTCTCTCTTTCTCTCTCTCTTTCTCTATCTCTCTTTCTCTTTCTCTGCCTCTCTTTCTTGCTCTGTCTCTCTTTCTCTGCCTCTCTTGCTATGTCTCTCTTTCTTTCTCTCTCTCTCTCAGCTGACTGCAAGCGGGAGCCCTGACGGCGGCAGCTGGACGTGCTGCTGGACACCGTATATGCCAGGCCCGCAGCGCCAGCAGCACGTCCAACCGCCACCGTCAGGGCTCCCGCTTGCAGTCAGCTGAGAGAGAGAGAGAGAGCTCCCTCTCGCCGCCGACATCTCCCTGCGACTGCCTGTGGCCGCTGCGGCCCCCCCCCCGCTCCCATCGCCAGTGCCCTCCCGCCGGGCCACAAAGGACACTTGCCGCAGGTCCAACCGCCACCGTCAGGGCTCCCGCTTGCAGTCAGCTGAGAGAGAGAGAGAGAGCTCCCTCTCGCCGCCGACATCTCCTCGCGACTGCCTGCGGCCGCTGCGGCCACCCCCCCCCCCGCTCCCAACGCCAGTGCCCTCCTGCGGGGCCACAAAGGACACTTGCCGTGGATGCCAGAGAAGCTCCAGCTGGGCGGGGCGCTGCCGGTACTTCCGTCCTGGGGCTCCCGCTCGCAGCTGTCCCCCGGCTCCTGCTCGATGCCGCGGTTTTCGGCGCTCTCCTGCTGGGCTCCAAAGAAGGAAGGCGGGAGCCTTTTTCCCGCCTTCCTTCTTTGGAGCCCAGCAGGAGAGCGCCGAAAACCGCGGCATCGAGCAGGAGCCGGGGGACAGCTGCGAGCGGGAGCCCCAGGACGGAAGTACCGGCAGCGCCCCGCCCAGCCGGAGCTTGGCGGCACACCTGGCCATGTCTCGCGGCACACCGGTGTGCCGCGGCACACCGGTTGGGAAACGCTGGTTTAGTCGATGGGACCCGGAGAAGGCCAACTCTGTGGGACCTAACTGGTCACTGGGATTCGTGCGGCAGAAGGCGGTCCCGGAGATATTCATTGCCCTAGCTCAACTCAATGTGCATGTGTGTGCCAGCCAGATGATTTTTGGCTTGCACAGAGGCTCTGGGAGGGTGTTTTTGGCTTCTAGAGAGACTCCAGGGAGATGGGGGAGGGCGTTTTTATCCTCTCCCAGCTCAGGGAAGCTTTTGGAGCCTCGGCAGGGTGAAACATGAGCCTATTGGGCCCACCAGAAGTTGAGAAACAGACTGTTTCCAGCTTCCCCCACTCTAGAGGGTGGGGGGAAAGTGTTTTTCGCCCTCCCCAGGCGTTGAATTATGAGTGTGGGCACTAGCGCATGCACGATAGCGAGCATGTATGCTCTTTCAGCACCTGAAGAAAAAGTAGGTTCGCCATCACTGATCTAGGGTACTATAAGTTCTTCAGATAAGAAGTGCATGTTTGGCAGGTGTGTTTTTCAGGCAAAAAAAAGTAGCATCTCTAGATAACAAAGTTATTTTCCTTAGTCACTGTCTGTTATTTGAGTCTACGGAGAGGGGCGGCATACAAATCCAATAAATTATTATTATTATTATTATTATTATTATTATTATTATTATTGCATGCAAATTGGAGTTAGCATCTACATTGTCACGGAAATTAAAGTCTGTTAGTACCTTAACTCCGGAGGTCGATGGATAGAAGCCTCAATCATTTTTTAAAAACAAGATATGTTTATTTTTTTTAAAAAGTGACTGAGGCTTCTATCCATCGACCTCCGGAGTTAAGGTCCTAACAGACTTTAATTTCCGTGACAAAACTAATTGTTTCAAGGCTATCACCTACACACTTCCTACCATTAAAGTCAATTCTGTACTGCAAAGAACTCAACAAACAGGAGTACCAGTTCCTCCCATGCCGTGTTTCAAAGGGAACAAATCTTCACAATTACCACACATTTATAATTATCCTCTCCACTAAGCCAACCACAGCGAAGGCACAAATGTTATCCTGGGCATCTTGCTATAACTGTCCTAAAGAATGTTCATCAACATTCTGTGAAGAAATTTATTTATTTATTTATTTGATTTCTATGCTGCCCTTCTCGAGGCAACTCAGGGTGGCATACAACATTATGAATGCAAATAATATATAGAGAGATAACTAATTATTTTTAAAAAGAAATACACAAAATTACTAAAAATTCTAGAAAACCCCCATGTTCAGTCATCCACATTCATCCAATTCAATCATTTATAACATCGGCCAGGGACAATGTCGCCACTCACAGCCCCCGTGCCCGCCAGCCGAGGTACATAAGATAATCCCCACTCGGTTAAAGACCTCGGTATACTAATAACAAAAGATTTAAGTGCCAAAGCCCACTGCAACAACATAGCCAAGAAGGCTTCAAGAGTTGTAAACCTAATCCTATGTAGCTTCTGCTCTGGCAATATCACACTGCTTACCAGAGCTTACAAAACTTTTGCCAGACCCATCCTTGACTACAGCTCATCTGTTTGGAACCCATATCGCATCTCAGACATTAACACCCTTGAAAATGTCCAAAGATACTTCACCAGAAGAGTTACTCCTCCACTCGAAACAGAATACCCTACGAGACTATACTTTCAATCCTGGGCCTAGAAAGCCTAGAACTAAGACGCCTTAAACATGATCTAAGTATTGCCCACAAGATCATATGCTGCAACGTCCTGCCTGTCGGCGACTACTTCAGCTTCAACCACAACAACACAAGAGCACACAACAGATTTAAACTTAATATTAACCGCTCGAAACGTGACTGTAAAAAATGTGACTTCAGTAACTGAGTTGTCAAAGTGTGGAACTCATTACCGGACTCCATAGTGTCATCCCCAAACCCCCAACACTTTACCCTTAGATTATCTACGGTTGACCTATCCAGATTCCTAAGAGGTCAGTAAGGGGCGAGTACAAGTGCACTAGAGTGCCTTCTGCCCCCTGTCCTATTGCTCTCCTATATCTCCTATTCCTTTCTTCTATTCCTATATCTCTTCTTCGATTCTTTCATTGATATGTTCTATTACTATATCTTCTTTTCTATTCTTTCATAGATACATTTTACTATGAATATCTCCTCTATAACCTTCATCATGTATTTTACTATGTGTGTGTATATATATATACCCACTAAAACTCTCATTGTGTATTGGACTAACTAACTAACTAAATAAATAAATAAATAAAACATAAGAACATAAGAGCCATGCTGAATCAGGCCAAAGCCCATTGAGTCCAGCATTCTGTGGCACACAGTGGCCCACCAATTGTCCATGGTGATCTAGAGCAGAAAGAGAAGGCAAGACCCTCCCTTTCCCTTGACCCCCAACAAGTGGAACTCAAGGGAATCCTGCCTGCCTCAACCAACATAGAGGCGGCACTTGGACATTCGTTTCAATAACCATCTATATGCTTGGCATCCATGAATCTGTCTAATCCTGCCTTGAAGCTATCAAGGCTGACAGCTGTCATGACCTCTTTCTGGTAGGTCTTCAAAGCTTTATAAAAGACCAGGAGGGAGGGGGCGGTACGTATCTCCGGGGCTGTCACAGAGAAGGCTCTTCCCCTAGGCCCTGCCAGCCAACATAATTCTGGCTGACGGGACCTGGAGAAGGCCGACTCTGTGGGACCTAACCAGCCGCTGGTGTGTATGAGGCAAGAGACTGGCCCCGAAGGTAGTCTGGTCCTAAGCCAAATATTAGCAATGTAATAACTTAAATCAATCCTTCACTTATAATGAAATGTCTGTTGAAAGGAAGGATGCTGCACCATCTAAGAGGTAAGTAGAGTAGCAATGTTATGATTAAATGGCAACTAAATCTTAACAGAGTAAAGCTGCTATAATCTGGCAAAAACATAGCACTCTGCTGTTTTGATTTCTGCACAGGAAAAGAGAGCGAGTGTTGGCAGCGAAAGATGCACTTATCATCTGGTGATAGGCACCTGGCACGTTCACAGGATTCAGCGTTCCAGTAGTCTGGAGCCAGCAGCACTTCCCTCTCCTAGCCAAAGGACAGGGCTACATGCATTTGTGAGGCTGAGGACTGCACAAAGAGAATGGGAAAACTTCTCATGTCAGCATTGAGATCATTTTATCTTTGGCATTTGTAATTCAGTCTTGTGTGCTATTTATGGCAGAAAACAGACCTCAAAAATAAATAAAATAAACTCTTGGTGTTGGCTGGTGAGAAAGCAATGTGTAAAGAACTTACAATATTTCCCAGTACAATTAAAACTGTAGCTCCTGGATTCTAGAAACAATACAGGATTAAAGCAAAGTTATATTTTAAATATATATATATACAATAGTTTGTCTCTACCATTGCTTTTTTAATTGGATTTAAAAAAAAATTAAACGAAGGAACTACCAGAGAATAATTTTCAGGAGTGTTTGGAGAAGAGGAGAAGATGATGTGGCTGCACCATCATCACCATTCAGAAATAGATATAAGTATTCCCTGAAGTCAAATCTGACTCTTGGTGATGACATAAGAATGTTTATGCAGGGCTGGGAGGGTTTTTCTGCAATAATACATAACTAGTTTCATAGTGCTTTCTTCTGGGATGTTATTTTAGCTTCCCAGGATACCTCACAAATGATTTCCTGGTGGTCTCCCATCTAAATATTAATTAGATCCTACCCTACATATTTTTCAAGCTCTGTTAAGGTCAGTTAGATGCTGTCATCTGCATGTCAAGGCTCTTGTACTGGAAGAGATACAAACATTACACTTGGATCTGTTCGTCAAAAAGAAGAGGAGGCAATATATTATTCCTAGGATGCCTTCTACTGGGCTGTAGTTCAACACAATAAAAATAGCAAATAAAGACCAAACAGCAGTTAAAATTACACCAAAGCAATGCAAGTAATATGTACATCACAATATTGTAGTCACAATAATAATAGCCAATTAAAAATCCTGTAAGATTTCAAATCAAAATACTCTCTCACTTCACTTTTTCCCCTCATGGGCAGTATTTTGTGATTGCAATACAGTATAGCAACAATGTGTGTGTGTGACAATACTAATTATGATATCACCTACCATTCTTAGGACCAAGGTCATTTTTTCTTCTTCTCCAGATGGCTAGATATCTGCTTCTGTTTATTCTGTGCTGTTACAAAAAGCTAAACACTTTGGAAAACAGAAGTTAAACTTCTCAACCCCCTCCTCTCTTTCATCTTTTTTCATCATTCTGTGTATGGAGAGGAGTGGAGGTCTTCAAACTTGGCAACTTTAAGACTTGTGAACTTTAACTCCCAGAATTCTCCAGCTAGCATAGCTGGCTGGAGAATTCTGGGAGTTGAAGTCCACAAGTCTTAAAGTTGCCAAGTTTGAAGACCCCTGGAGAGGAGGATGGACCAGGAAGACACCTTGAACTGGTAGAGCAGCAGAGGGGGTCATCCTAGTCAATTGCTGAATTGAAGTCAAATGCTTCAACTGTAAAGCTGAACTAAAACTATAATTTGGAAACCTGGATGCCAGAACTTGACCAGAAAATAGAAGAACCATTTTACTGCATGCTCAGGCCTGACCCAGGAAGGCAGATTGCTTTGCACTTACTTCACACCCATAAAGCTATGAAAGCAAAATGTATGGATGTCTCTTCTGTAGTGTCAGTGCTCCAGTAAACATCCCCAGCAAAACAATGGCGTCCAGAACTGATACACAGGCTTTTAAAGATTTTTAGTAGACCCAGCTGGGGTAATGGAGAAATAAAAATGGCAGAGCAACTTATAAGCAGAAATTGTGAAGACCACTCACAACACTCACATTCCAATTTCTCTGTTCCCCCCAAAATGAAACCTAGCACTGGCTATTTGCAAATAAATCATGCAAATCCATTCCTGTGCAAGGTTATGTTATTCTGCCCATGTACTGAAAGTTATTAATGTCAGTCACTAGAAATCATACATAGAAACATAGAAACATAGAAGATTGACGGCAGAAAAAGACCTCATGGTCCATCTAGTCTGCCCTTATACTATTTCCTGTATTTTATCTTACAATGGATATATGTTTATCCCAGGCATGTTTAAATTCAGTTACTGTGGATTTACCAACCACGTCTGCTGGAAGTTGGTTCCATGGATCTACTACTCTTTCAGTGAAATAATATTTTCTCACGTTGTTTTGATCTTTCCCCCAACTACAGATCTTAGCATCTCCTATGGCTACCCATTAACTATTTTTGTGACTTTGGTAGCTACCTCTCCGCCCTCTCAGTGCATTTCTGTAAGATTTTTATGCACAGACCCACTTAAGTTTTATTTTGCTTCAGGATGTCTAAGTTTCAAGGACAAATTTCATGGACAAATTTAAACTCAGTCTTCAAGGAGTTTGTAGAAGATAAGCTAGACACCTCCTCTTTTGAAAAGGGACTGCAGTCAAGAAAGGGAATAAAGTGAGCATAGAAGTGGTGTCCAGAGATGAAAATAGAATTTAGACAATGAGAATTGGAAGGCTGAGATTCCACAGCCAAACAAATATTTCACTTTCTAGCTTAACTTCTACTGACTGGCCATCCACTTATACCACTGCACAGCTACTTTCAGGGTTTTTTTAATTGTTGCAAATGTACTTTTTAAAAACTCCTTAATCCAAATATTAAATCACCTGAAGAGACATTTAACACGGTCTTTACAAGATTCCTGGTAACAGAGCAAAAATAGAAATATCTCCTCAAACTAAATTCAATTCCACTTACCATACCTAGATGCTAGGTTGTTTACTGAGCAGCAATGCAGAAATGCTCACCATTCTCTCTTCCACATTTTTTTAAAAAAAATTCTAATCTAATTTATAAACTGGAGATTTTCTGATGATTAACTATATACATGCTTAGCTCTTTTTCTTCCTTAAGCTAAAATAAAGTCAGCTAAGTGCAGCCATATTTAATCAACGCTCAGTAAAACTGATACCTAGAAGAAAACTACAACAAATGATGTAAGGTGTTATTGCGGTGAAATGAGACCAAAGCAATTAAGATAGGAGAAAAGAGTGCCATATGTATATGATTTATATTTCACCTAGTAAAAGTCTCTGCTATCTTTAGCTATAACAGACATCCAGATATTTCAATGAAGAGTAATACTGTACTGTCATGCCATCATTAAGTTCTCCCGTCAATTAATTGGACTTTTCCAGTCATTATTGTTGTCTTTCCATTAAAATAAATTTAATTCCCATCGCTTCCATACACTTTTCCAAAGATTTGTTTCTCCGTTTTATGACAGGATATTGTTTGGTAGTCATAGCTCTCCCCAGAATTCTTCTACTGATCCCACCATGGCTTTTCTACATTTACCTTTTAACAAGCCACGTAACCCCACTTGCTTTCAGAAATTTGCAGAAATGTATGAATTCCTAGTTTTCATAAACAAGAAAAGCACCATATATCTGTAGCATCTCAGTCTATTATGCAGGTGTTTCTATATACTGTATACTCTTATCCAACATTGTATTTTCTTTCCATATATACTTTTTTCAAGCCATTACTTCTAACCACTTCTAACCATATATCTAACGTCTGCAGCAGAAACTCTCCAAAACTTCTATTATGCAATATTTTCTGTCCACTCGCCATTCCCTCTTTATTTTAATTGTTCTTTTCTGTAGTTTTCCCCGAGCATCAGTTATCTTTCTCCAAATACATTATATACTGCCCTGATTCACCTTGAACATATTGTGTTTACATACAATGACTCCGAATGCATGTGTTTATTTCCCCGCCCCATTTTATTTATTTGTTTTTGTTAACTACGTATTGATAGTATACAAAAATATAACAATGTTTATATACACGATACTAGTAAGAGAGAAACGTTAGGACAGGGGACAGAAGGCACGGTGGTGCATTTCCTTCAGGACCAAATAACCCCTCATCTTATGTGAATGAATACGGACAATTCAGGCACCTTCTACAATTGCACCCCCTTTGATAAAGTTTCCCATGTCTATCATTTTGTTCGCATAATGGAAAAGATGTATTCAGAGTTCTTGCCAAACTTGCCGACATCTGGCTGCGTTATGTCACCTGTAAACAGGGCTTATTCCTTATTCAATTCTAGGCTGTTTCCTCCAAGACCTGCCTCACCAATGCCTCCTTTTGCCAGTGACATCTTGAACTTCGTGACACTCTGCCTGCCCCTCCTAACATACCCTCTCCTGCTCTCCACCATTCCTATCAATATGCCAATCTCTTAGTGACCCCCTCCCCCTTCCATGCCCTACAATCTATTCCCCATTTCCGTATAACCGCTCTCTTCAGCCTCATTATGCACATATACGCATGCCTGCACGGTGCTTCCCCTGCCCCCCATCTCCAATGCCCTTCCCCCCCTTTCTATCTGCCACCCGGTCCTTCTCTGAGCAATACTTAGGCCCACGATTTGCTACCCACTCCCCCCCCACACACACACACGCACACACTCACTCATACGTTACCTGCCCAATCTCCATCTCCGTTCCTCCGGGACTGCAGTTGGAAAGGGAAGGTGGACTTGAGCGGCTGCAACCCGACCCAACAGGAGGAAGAAGCCCCCGCCGCCATCTCCCGGGCTGAGAAAGTCAAAGCCGCTTTGCGGGCTGCCAACCAAGTCAAAAACAACTCCTCAACCTTCACTCTTCAACGCTCCCCTCGCAACTACGTGACGGGCGACTCGGTCCCAGGACGAAAACGCCGAACGGGAGGCATTTTCTACACGCTAGAGGCGTGGCTTCGCGCAACCGCCGCCGCTCATTGGCCAACAAAGTTGAACAAGGTGGGATTTAGGCAAAGACTCGCACGGTCCACGCCAGCGAATAACTCCACCTTTTTCTACTGCCGGTGCGTTTCCTCTTTTATGGGGAGTAATCGCAGCCTGGGGGGCGGGGATGAGGGGGATGGGGGGGGGGAAAGAAAAACCAAAACAAAACCTTGCGATTTCTTCCCCCCCCCCCCTTGTTGTTATTCTGCTGTTCGTAAGTACAATGTTTCTCCTTTTCCACTTTGTTTTACACGGGTGGGAAACCATCTAAATAGGCCCCTCTCCGGTGGGGGGAGGGAACCGTTTTATAGCCAGGTTTGGAGATCGTTACTTTTTTTCTAACTTCGATTCTTACGTTGTGATCCATGTTTTATTAAATTGTTTTGAATATGTCAATAATGGGGGTGGGGAAAGAAACGTCAAAGAATGGCTCGTCTGCAAACTTTAAGATGATGAGGAAAATCATAATTTCAAACCATCTTCCTGTCACTGACTACTTCAGCTTCAACCACAACAACATATGAGCACATAAACAGATACAAAGTTAAAGTAACCCGCTCCAAACTCGACTACAGGAAATACAATTGTAGTAATAAAGTAGTTGATGCATGGTACTCACTACCAGACTCTGTAGTATCACCACCTAACCCCCAAAACTTTGCCCTTAGACTATCCACTGTTGACCTCACCCGATTCTTAAGAGGTCAGGAAGGGGTGTTCGTAAGTGCACCAGTATGCCTTCCATCCCCTGTCCTAATGTTTCTCTCACTAGTATGTATATAAACATTGTTATATCTTTATATACTACCAAAACGTACTTGACAAAACAAATATAAATGAATGAATGAATGAATGAATGAATGAATGAATGAATGAATGAATGGAACTTTAACTGGATTCTAGAGATTAGTCCAGTACTCTTCAACTTTTAAACCAACTATTCAGCTTTGCCTCTCCTGATATAAGTTGAAATGTCTTTCCGTAATCTTAGCAGCATCACTTAACATTCTGTACTGCTGTCATGAACTCAATTTTTTGCTTTGATAGTCTCCCTCCCCCAACTTAGAAAAGGGAAGCAGCAGAGAGTAATGGTATTTGCATCCTTATTTGCAAATGCTTGAAGGGCACATCTTAAAAGGGAAAGCACATTGTTACAAAAGTTACCAAAAAAAAAAGTCAACACCTGTAGACTAAAGGTATTCAACAATATAATTACTCAAATGGCATAAATGAAAAGACTACAACCTATGTTTACACAGCAGTACTAAACCACAATATGCATCACCGTTTCCTTTAACAGGGCAGCCAAATAAAAGGTGGAATTCAGGTGTAGCTAGAATCGGAACCAGAAGCAAATTTTCCTCTTACCAAATTTCAAGTGCTCTTCATCCCCCTTCATTATTGTATTTTCAGTCACTGCATTAGAGCTAGCCCTGAAATCTCTGCAAGAAAAATATTATTTAACCTTGCAGAATTGAGTTAAATTCAATGAGTACTTGAGCTACAAACAAAGACTGATTAGTTTGATTATGAAAGAACACTATGCTGTTAAACTATATTTATTGTGGAAAATACTGAATTATATTTACTTAGAAGAAAAGCTAGCTTCCCCCCCCCCAAAAAAAATAATTTATCTCTAACATAGAATGGTTATCTGAAATTTATTGCAAAATACTATAATGAGGGGAAATTGGATTTTATCCCATCTTCTTCCCTTTCTTTTGGGAAAATAGTGCCTGGTCGAAAGCATGTTTGCTCAGGAATTTAATTATGTTTCCTCTGAGTTCAAGAGAAATTACTCCCAAATCAGTGAGCAATGAATATTCGATGTACGCAATTTCATAGGAGCAGCGGCATGTTCATTTCAAAGACTTAGATCAGCAACAGACAAACATAGTACCCCCAGATAATCTGGAGTCAGCCTCTATTATTTATGACCACTGGCAATGCTATCTGTAGCAAATGGAAAAGGAAATTGCAGTTCAAAACATCTGAAAAACACCATATTCCCTACTACGGGGTGGAAGCTACATTAGGTGTAGAGACATACAAGAATCTTCAGTAGT